>NC_052158.1:15846641-16163943 GCF_902713615.1 Scyliorhinus canicula | reverse complement strand
ACTGAGAGACACTGAACCAAAGAGTCCATCACTGAGAGACACTGACCCACAGAGTCCATCACTGAGACACTGACCCATAGAGTCCATCACTGAGAGACACTGACCCATCGAGTCCATCACTGAGACACTGACCCATAGAGTCCATTACTGAGAGAACCTGACCCATAGAGTCCATTACTGAGAGACCCTGACCCATAGAGTCCATCACTGAGTGACACTGACCCATAGAGTCCGTCACTGAGAGACTGACCCATAGAGTCCATTACTGAGAGACTGACCCATAGAGTCCATTACTGAGACACTGACCCATAGAGTCCATCACTGAGAGACACTGACCCATAGAGTCCATCACTGACAGACACTGACCCATCGAGTCCATCACTGAGACACTGACCCATAGAGTCCATCACTGAGAGACACTGACCCATGGACTCCATCACTGAGACACTGACCCATAGAGTCCATCACTGAGAGACACTGACCCATAGAGTCCATCACTGAGAGACACTGACCCATAGAGCCCATCACTGAGACACTGACCCATCGAGTCCATCACTGAGAGACACTTACTCATAGAGTCCATAACTGAGAGACCCTGACCCATAGAGTCCATGACTGAGACACAGACCCATAGAGTCTGCACTGAGAGACACTGACCCATCAAGTCCACCACTGAGACACTGGCCCATAGAGTCCATCACTGAGACACAGACCCATAGAGTCTGCACTGCGAGACACTGACCCATCGAGTCCACCACTGAGACCCTGACCCATAGAGTCCATCACTGAGACACAGACCCATAGAGTCCATCACTGAGACACTGACCCCATCGAGTCCATCACTAAGACACAGACCCATAGAGTCCATCACTGAGACACTGACCCATAGAGTCCATCACTGAGAGACACTGACCCATAGAGTCCATCACTGACAGACACTGACCCATCGAGTCCATCACTGTGACACTGACCCATAGAGTCCATTACTGAGAGACACTAACCCATCGAGTCCATCACTGAGACACTGACCCATAGAGTCCATCACTGAGAGACACTGACCCATAGAGTCCATCACTGACAGACACTGACCCATATAGTCCATCACTGAGACACTGACCCACAGATTCCATCACTGAGACACTGACCCATGGAGTCCATCAGTGAGAGACACTGACCCATAGAGTCCATCACTGACCCCTAGAGTCCATTACTGAGAGACACTGAACCAAAGAGTCCATCACTGAGAGACACTGACCCAAAGAGTCCATCACTGAGACACTGACCCATAGAGTCCATCACTGAGAGACACTGACCCATCGAGTCCATCACTGAGACACTGACCCATAGAGTCCATTACTGAGAGAACCTGACCCATAGAGTCCATTACTGAGAGACCCTGACCCATAGAGTCCATCACTGAGTGACACTGACCCATAGAGTCCGTCACTGAGAGACTGACCCATAGAGTCCATACTGAGAGACTGACCCATAGAGTCCATTACTGAGAGACACTGACCCATAGAGTCCATCACTGAGACACTGACCCATAGAGTCCATCACTGAGCAGACACTGACCCATAGAGTCCATCACTGAGAGACACTGACCCATAGAGTCCATCACTGAGAGACACTGACCCATAGAGTCCATCACTGAGACACTGACCCATAGAGTCCATCACTGAGAGACACTGACCCATAGAGTCCATCACTGAGAGACACTGACCCATAGAGTCCCATCACTGAGACACTGACCCATAGAGTCCATCACTGAGAGACACTTACTCATAGAGTCCATCACTGAGAGACACTGACCCATAGAGTCCATCACTGACAGACACTGAACCATAGAGTCCATCACTGAGAGACACTGACCCATAGAGTCCATCACTGAGAGACACTGACCCATAGAGTCCATCACTGAGACACTGACCCATAGAGTCCATCACTGAGAGATACTGACTCATAGAGTCCATCACTGAGAGACCCTGACCCATAGAGTCCATGACTGAGACACAGACCCATAGAGTCTGCACTGAGAGACACTGACCCATCGAGTCCACCACTGAGACACTGGCCCATAGAGTCCATCACTGAGACACAGATCCACAGAGTCCATCACTGAGACACTGCCCATCGAGTCCATCACTGAGACACAGACCCATAGAGTCCATCACTGAGACACTGACCCATAGAGTCTGCACTGAGAGACACAGACACATCGAGTCCATCACTGAGACACAGACCCATAGAGTCCATTACTGACAGACACTGACCCATAGAGTCCATCACTGAAATATACTGACCCATAGAGTCTGTCACTGACAAACACTGACCCACAGAGTCTGTCACTGACAGACACTGACCCACAGAGTCCATCACTGACAGACACTGACCCACAATCCATTACTGAGAGACACTGACCCATAGAGTCCATCACTGAGAGACACTGACCCATAGAGTCCATCACTGAGAGACACTGACCCAGAGAGCCCATCACTGAGACACTGACCCATAGAGTCCATCACTGAGAGACACTTACTCATAGAGTCCATCACTGAGAGACCCTGACCCACAGAGTCCATGACTGAGACACAGACCCATAGAGTCTGCACTGAGAGACACTGACCCATCGAGTCCACCACTGAGACACTGGCCCATAGAGTCCATCACTGAGACACAGACCCATAGAGTCTGCACTGAGAGACACTGACCCATCGAGTCCACCACTGGACCCTGACCCTAGAGTCCATGACTGAGAACAGACCATAGAGTCTGCACTGAGAGACACTGACCCATCGAGTCCATCACTGAGACACAGACCCAATAGTCCATCACTGAGACACTGCCCCTCGAGTCCATCACTGAGACACAGACCCATAGAGTCCATCACTGAGACACTGACCATAGAGTCCATCACTGAGACACAGACCCATAGAGTCCATCACTGAGACACTGACCCACAGAGTCCATCACTGAGAGATACTGACCCATAGAGTCCATCACTGAGACACTGACCCATAGAGTCTGCACTGAGATACACTGACCCATCGAGTCCATCACTGAGACACTGGCCCATAGAGTCCATCACTGATCACTGACCCATAGTCCACTGAGACACTGACTCATAGAGTCTGCACTGAGAGACACTGACCCATCGAGTCTATTACTGAGAGACCCTGACCCATAGAGTCCGTCACTGAGTGACACTGACCCATAGAGTCCGTCACTGAGAGACACTGACCCATAGAATCCATTACTGAGAGACTGACCCGTAGAGTCCATCACTGAGAGACACTGACCCATAGAGTCCATCACTGAGAGACAGTGACCCACAGACTCCATCACTGAGACACTGATCCATAGAGTCTGTCACTGAGAGATACTGACCCATAGAGTCCATCACTGAGACACTGATCCATAGAGTCTGTCACTGAGAGATACTGACCCATAGAGTCCATCACTGAGAGACACTGACCCATAGAGTCCATCACTGACAGACACTGACCCATCGAGTCCATCACTGAGACACTGACCCATAGAGTCCATCACTGAGAGACACTGACCCATAGAGTCCATCACTGACAGACACTGACCCATATAGTCCATTACTGAGAGACACCCATAGAGTCCATCACTGAGACACTGACCCATAGAGTCCGTCACTGAGATACTGACCCATAGAGTCCATCAGTGAGAGACACTGACCCATAGAGTCCATCACTGACCCCTAGAGTCCATTACTGAGAGACACTGAACCAAAGAGTCCATCACTGAGAGACACTGACCCAAAGAGTCCATCACTGAGACACTGAACCATAGAGTCCATCACTGAGACACTGACCCATAGAGTCCATCACTGAGAGACACTGACCCATCGAGTCCATCACTGAGACACTGACCCATAGAGTCCATTACTGAGAGACCCTGACCCATAGAGTCCGTCACTGAGTGACACTGACCCATAGAGTCCGTCACTGAGAGACTGACTAATAGAGTCCATCACTGAGAGACTGACCCATAGAGTCCATTACTGAGAGACACTGACCATAGAGCCATCACTGAGACACTGACCCATAGAGTCCATCACTGAGACACTGACCCATAGAGTCCATTACTGAGACACTGACCCATAGAGTCCATCACTGAGAGACACTGACCCATAGAGTCCATCACTGAGAGATACTGACCCATAGAGTCCATCACTGAGAGACACTGGCCCATAGAGTCCATCACTGAGACACTGACCCATAGAGTCCATCACTGAGAGACACTGACCCATCGAGTCCATCACTGAGACACAGACCCATAGAGTCCAGTCACTGAGAGACACTGGACACCATAGAGTCCATCACTGAGACACTGACCCATATAGTCCATCACTGAGGACACTGACCCATAGAGTCCATACGAAGACACTGACCCATAGAGGTCCATCACTGACAGACACTGACACATCGAGTCCATCACTGGGACACTGACCCATAGAGTCCATCACTGAGAGACACTGACCCAGAGAGCCCATCACTGAGATACTGACCCATAGAGTCCATCACTGAGAGACACTGACCCAGAGAGCCCATCACTGAGAGACTGACCCATAGAGTCCATCACTGACAGACACTGACCCATCGAGTCCATTACTGAGACACTGACCCATAGAGTCCATCACTGAGATACTGACCCATAGAGTCCATCACTGAGAGACACTGACCTATCGAGTCCATCACTGAGACACTGACCCATAGAGCCCATCGCTGAGAGACATTGACCCACAGAGTCCATCACTGAGAGACACTGACCCATAAAGTCCATTACTGAAAGACTCTGACCCATGGAGTCCATTCTGAACCCTGACCCATAGAGTCCGCACCGAGAGCACTGACCCATAGTCCGTCACTGAGAACCCGACCCATGGAGTCCGTCACCGAGAGACACTGACCCATAGAGTCCGTCACTGAGAGACACTGACCCATAGAGTCCGTCACCGAGAGACACTGACCCATAGAGTCCGTCACTGAGAGACACTGACCCATAGAATCCATTACTGAGTGACTGACCCATAGAGTCCATTACTGAGTGACTGACCCATAGAGTCCATTACTGTGACACTGACCCCCCTCCCGGCCCTGCCATATACTTGGCAGCTTTGTGTGGGGTAACGTTTCAGATTTTCACCCTCTCTCCTGTGAGCATAGAACATACAGTGGAGAAGGAGGCCATTCGGTCCATCGAGGCTGCACCGACCCACTTAAGCCCGCCCCTATCCCTGTAACCCAATAACCCCTCTTTTGGACACTAAGGGGCAATTTATCATGGCCAATCCACCTAACCTGCAAGTCTTTGGACTGTGGGAGGAAACCGGAGCACCCAGAGGAAACCCACGCAGACACAGGGAGAACGTGCAGACTCCACACAGACAGTGACCCAGTGGGAATCGAACCTGGGACCCTGATGCTGTGAAGCCCTAATGCTGTCCACTTGTGCTACCATGCTGCCATAGCGTCTGCACTGAGACACACTGACCCACTGAGCTGATCACTGACAGGCTCAGACATGTAGAGTCCACCACTGACAGGCACTGGGTCAGTGTCTCAGTGAAGAAGTGCTTCCTGACATTGCCGCTCACCACAGCCTGACCCCAGTCTTAAAGGTGTTCTTCCTTTTTCTGTACTCCCCTCACCCCCACCGCCCCCCACGCACCCACCCCCGCTGGGCCCCACAAAGGAAACTGTTTTCTCCACATTAACACTGTCAATTCCTTTTGATCAATTTAAACACCTGACTTGGATAAATAATCCCTGTGACAAACGTTCTGTTTCGGTTCCATCAAGCAGCATGGGAAACAGTTCGGAGATCCGCCCAGGAAGGTACAACTTTCAGGGATGATCATAGGAATTAGGAGCAGGAGTCGGCTGCTACACCATTGGATAAGCTCATGGCTGTTCTCACTGTAGCCTGAATTCCAAATTCTCCCAAATACCCTTGATCCTCTTGTCGATCAAAAAAATAACATCCCCCAATGTAAGTACCAAAACTGTACATGGTGCCCTGTGTACAATTGAATTAAAATGGCTGCGCTTTTATACTTCTTGTAATAAAGACTAATGTTCCACTTGCCTTCCTAATTACCTACTGTGCCTGCAGGCAAACATTTTGTGATTCATGTACAAGGACACCCAGATCCCTCTGCAATGTAACATTCTGCAGTCTCCCTTCATTTCAATAATATTCTGCTTTTCTAGCGTTCACGTCAAAGTGGACAACCTCATTATACCCCATCTGCCAAACTTGTTCCCATTCACTTAACGCTCCTTTGCAAACTCTTTATATCCTCCTCACAACTCGCTTTCCGACTTGTCTTAGTATTGTCAGGAAGATTTGGCTGCAATACGTTCAGTCCCTTCATCTAAGCTATCAATATAGATCAGAAATATTTGAAGCCCCAGCATTGATCCATGTGGCACTCTACACGTTACAGTTTGCCAACTGGAAAAGTACCTATTTATCCCAGCTCTCTGTGTTCTGTTAGCCAATCCACTATCCATGCCAATATAAGGATCCCTAGGGTGCAGAAAGAGGCCATTCAGCCCATCGAGTCTGCACCGACCCTCCAAAGGAGCATCCCACCCAGGCTCAAGCATCCGTCCCGTCCCCATAACCCCACCTAACCTTTGGACACTAAGGGGCAGTTTAGCATGGCTAATCCGCCTAATCTGCACATTTTTGGACTGGGAGAGGAAGCCACAGCATCTGGAGGAAACCCATGCAGACATCGGGCGTAAATTCCGCCCTCGCCGTGGCCGGAATTCTCCGCCACCCGGGAATCGGCGGGGGCAGGAATCACGGCGCGCCGGTCGGCGGGCCCCCTGCGCCAGTCGGCGGGCCCCCCGCGGCGATTCTCCGGCCCGCGATGGGCCGAAGTCCCGCCGCTGTCAGGCCTCTCCCGCCGACGTGGTCTAAACCACCTCTGGTGACGGTGGGAGCAGGCGATGCGAGCGGGACCCGGGGTCCTGGGGGGGGAGGCACGGGGCGATCTGACCCCGGGGAGTGCCCCCACGGTGGCCTGGCCCGCGATCGGGGCCCACCGATCGGCGGGCAGGCCTGTGCCGTGGGGGCACTCTTTTTCTTCCGCCGCCGCCACGGCCTCCACCATGGCGGAGGCGGAAGAGACCCCCTCCACCGCACATGTGCCGGGGTGACGTCAGCAGCCGTTGACGCTCCAGCGCATTCACGGACTCACGCCGACCGACGAAGGCCTTTCGGCCAGGCGGGGTGCCAAAGGCCGTTGGCGCCGGTCGGCTGAACGGGAGCCACTCCTGCGCGGACCTAGCCCCTAAAGGTGCGGAGAATTCCGGTGGTTCTTGTCACTCCGGTAAGCCGGAACCCCCCGCCCCGCCGGGTAGGGGAGAATCCCAGCCATGGGAAGGATGTGCATACTCCACATGGTCATCCAAGGCTGGAAACGAACCCGATCCCCTGCGCTGGGAGGCAGCAGTGCCACTGTGCCACCGTACAGCCCACCCCAACATCCTGACATCTTATCTTGTGCAGCAACCTTTTGTGTGGTACCTTATGGAATGCCAGTTGGAAATCCAAACACACCATGTCTACTGAGTTCTCTTCATCTGCCCTGCTTGTTAGAATCTCAAAGAATCCTAATAAATTTGGCAAACACAATTTCCCTCTCATAAAACCTTGTTGACTGTCTGATTTTCTGCTGAATCTCTAAATGCCCTGCTAATTAATAATGAATTTGAGCAATTACCCAATACAGATATTTAACTAACCAGTTTCTAGTTTCCGGCATTCTGTCTCCCTCCTTTCTTTCATGTTGGTGTTATATGTGCATACAGCACTCAGGTTGCCTCAACATTGGCTACAAGTCATCGCTGGAATATAGTTCTGCAGCCATTTATAAGGCAATGTGCCTTTAAGCCAGACCCGAGCTGTGACAAAAATACTTTTGATATATTTTTATGGTGCGTGAGAACACAGTTCAAAAGTGGATTCAGGCATTTGAAAGTACAGCCAAAATAAATTGCCTCAGCGCTGCCCCTTAAAGGAGAATGACAACCATGGACTCTTTCAGCCTGAATGATACCACATACTAATTTGTTGGAAACACCCATGATTCAACTGAGGACAAGAGCTCACAGTTTGTTCATTATGTAACATTGCCAGAAACGCATGAATGCTTGGAACGACCAGTGAAAGGGATCTGAGTCAATAGGACAGGCTGACCTACAGCTGGTGGTTAAGTAAATTCATTACTAGCTCAATGGACTGGGCAAGATTGTTTGGTGAACTAGATTACGCGCAGAGCACCCCTTCATAGATACTAATGCAGTGTGTACCTGTGTCACTGTGCCCTTTGAGTACTGAAGAAGTGTTTCTGTACCCAGTGCCCTCTGAGTACTGAAGGAGTGTTTCTGTAGCCAGTGCCCTCTGAGTACTGAAGGAGTGTTTCTGTAGCCAGTGCCCTCTGAGTACTGAAGGAGTGTTTCTGTAGCCAGTGCCCTCTGAGTACTGAAGAAGTGTTTCTGTACCCAGTGCCCTCCGAGTACTGAAGGAGTGTCTCTGTACCCACTGTCCTCTGAGTACTGAAGGAGTGTTTCTGTACCCAGTGCCATCTGAGTACTGAAGGTGTTTCTGTAGCCAGTGCCTTGAATACTGAAGGAGTGTTTCTGTAGCCAGTGCCCTCTGAGTACTGAAGGAGTGATTCTGTACCCTGTGCCCTCTGAGTACTGAAGGAGTGTTTCTGTACTCAGTGCCCTCTGAGTACTGAAGGAGTGTTTCTATACCCAGTGCCCTCTGAGTACTGAAGGAGTGTTTCTGTACCCAGTGCCCTCTGAGTACTGAAGGAGTGTTTCTATACCCTGCACCCTCTGAGTACTGAAGGAGTGTTTCTATACCCAGTGCCCTCTGAGTATTGAGTGTTTCTGTAGCCAGTGCCCTCTGAGTACTGAAGGAGTGATTCTGTACCCAGTGCCCTGAGTACTGAAGGAGTGTTTCTGTAACTAGTGCCCTCTAAGTACTGAAGGAGTGTTTCTGTACCCAGTGCCCTCCGAGTAGAATGAGTCTTTGCGTGTTTTTACTATTAATAATTACTTGCGAGGTAAAAAGCACGACTTATTGTGGGGGAATCGGAGGAGGCGGCGTTGGCGGGGTAAAGCTTGAAAACGTGAGAATGAGAAGTGAACCTTCCCGGCAGGGTGTGGGGAAGGATGGGAGGCCGAGCTCAGTCCCCTGCTCCCCCTTTAAGAGGAGCAGCAGCAGCGGCTGAGAATGCAGCCAGGGGGCTTTGGAACGTTGACCCGGGAGCAGGGCGGAGACACCAGCCAATCACGCGGAGTACCAGCGAAAGCGGGGCGCTGATTGGCCGAGCCGTGGGGGGCGGGTTGTGTGTTGATTGGTGGAGCTGATGCCGTGGCGCGGGCTCTCTGCTGGTTGGCGGAGCCGGAGCCGGAGTGCGGTGATTGACTGGAAGGGGTGAGAGCAAAACGACAATGTATACTGGAGAGAGGAAGGGGATAGAGGATTAAACACAACTCCAATGGCATGGCTGAGAGAATGATCCCAATATCCCGATTCCTGGAATACCGAGCGGCCGTGCCATCCTTTCATTGCCTCTGTATGTAGATTGGGTGTTTTGCAAGAGGGGGAAAGTTTTTTTTCAAAAAGGCTTTTCTCCCACCAGTGTGCGGTGAGTGTGCCTCTCTTGATCACTTGCAAACACATTCGTGGCATTTGAATAAGACCAGTTGTTGAGCTTTTTATTTTAATAACAGTTGCATTGCCTCCGGCCTGTGTCGTATTGAAACCCCGCTGAGTGAGCTGTTGAATCAGTCGGTTCTATATTTGAAAAGCTTCTACAAGATGGGCTAATGTTTGTTTGCTTACAAGCTAAATGCCATCTGAGGATAATTGCATTTTGGTGTCGTTATTAATATTTATTTGTGCGTCTGTGGGGTGGAAGTTTATTTCGCTTGTACTCTATCTCAAGTCTGCCTCTCCCCTTCATGAACTCTTAAGGGCAGCTGGACTTGAAGGAATTAAACATCTGGCTCCAGTGGTACTTCAGTGATTTGCATTGTGACCTTGCGGTTCGTGCAGACATTGCTGAAGCACTTCGTGAACAAAAGGGGACAGATCGCTGTGGTATTTCCCTGAACTTGCAGTGTCACCCCACCCCACCACTCTCTGTTAAAGCGGCACTGTTCCACCCTGCCCCTTCATATGTCTCTCCAGTGTGTTCGATTGAAGGCAGCTCGCACAGCGAAAGGTGTTTCTTGTAAAACATGTTATTGTCCAATACGGTTGACATCTGAAAAAAATTAACTGATGAATAACTGATGCCACAGACATCATCTGGTTAAAGTTTTATTACTCCGTTTAGTCTCGTACCAAACCCCCACTCTAAACCTTCCCTCTGCCCTCCTCCTCTCCCTCAACCCCTCCTCGTCCACCCCTTTACCATCTGCCCTCCTCCCTCTGCCTAACCTCCCCTCCCCTTCTCCTCCTCAGTTGCCCCCTCCCCTTCTCCTCCGCTGCCCCCTCCCCTTCTCCTCCACTGCCCCCTCCTCCTCCTCCACTCCCCTCCTTCTCCTCCTCCTCCGCTGCTCCCTTCCCCTCCTCCTTCTCCGCTGCCCCCTTCTCCTCCTCCTCCGCTGCCCCCTTCTCCTCCTCCTCAGCTGCCCCCTTCGCCTCCTCCTCCGCTGCCCCCTTCTCCTCCTCCTCCGCTGCCCCCTTCTCCTCCGCTGCCACCTTCCCCTCCTCCTCCACTGCCCCTCCTCCTCCGCCGCCCCTTCTCCTCCTCCTCCGCTGCCCCTTCTCCTCCTTCTCTGCTGCCCCTCCTCCTCCGCTGCCCCCTTCTCCTCCTCCTCCATTGTCCCCTTCTCCTCCTCCGCTGTCCCCTTCTCCTCCTCCGCTGCCCCCTTCTCCTCCTCCTCCTCCGCTGCCCCTTCTCCTCCTTCTCCTCCGCTGCCCCTTCTCCTCCTCCTCCTCCACTGCCCCCTTCTCCTCCTCCTCCTCCGCTGACACCCCTCCTCCGCTGCCCCCCCCCCCCCCCTCACCTCCTCCTCCTCTTAACTCTCTTGCTATTTCTCTTTCTCTGCCCCTTCACTGCCTTCTTACGGGATGTGGGCTTCTGTGGCTTAGCCCACATTTGCCCATCCCTAATGCCTGTCGAGAAGCTGGTGATGAGCTGTTTTCTTGAACTGTGGCAGTTGATGTGGTGCATGAATACCCAACGTGCTGTTGGGGAGGGAATTCCAGGAATGAACAGCGATATATTTCCCAGTCAGGATGGTCTGTGGCTTGGAAGGGAAATTACAGCTGCTGGTGTTGCCCTGCATTCCCTGTCCTTGTCCTCCTAAGTGATAGAGTTCGTGGGTTTGCAAGGTGCTGTAAAAGCATTGGCGGAGTACACATTGTAGATGGCACACTGCTGACACTGTGTGTTGGTGGTAGAGGGAGTGAATGTTTGTGCCTTGTCGATGGTGGACAGTCTTTGGGGAGTCAGGAGGTGATTGCCAGCCTCTGATCTTGTCAGCACGGTATTTATATGGCTAGTCCAGTTCAGTTTGTATTTAATGATCACCCCCAGGATATTGATGGCTGGGGATTCTGTGAAGCTAATGCCATTGAATGTCAACAGGAAATGGTTAAATTCTCATTTGTTGAAGATGGTCATTGCCTGGCACTTACGTGGCAAATGTTACTTGCCATTTATCTGCTCAATCCTGAATGTTGTCCAGGTCTTACTGCACATGGGCATGGACTGCTTCAGTATCTGAGGAGTTGCGAATGGCCCTGAACATGGTGCCGCTATTAGCGAACATCTGACGGAAGGTAGGTCATAGATGAAGGCCTAGGACATGACCTTGAGGAACCCCTGCACTGATGTCTTGGGTTTGAGGCGACTGAACGCCATCCTTTGTGCTAGGTATGACTCCAGTCATATTTCTTGTGTAACCCGGGCAATTTTCCACATTGCTGGGTCGGTGCCAATGTTGCAGCAGTTTTGGAATAGCCGTGGTTCGGGTGCACAAGTCTTGAAGGAATATTGACAGGACCTATAGCCGTTGCAGTATCCAGGGCCCTCAGCTGATTTTTAATATCACAAGGGGTGAATGAAATTGGCTGGAGACTGGCATCTGTAATGCTTGACATATCCAGAGAAGACCAAGAAGCATCCACTCGGTACTTCTGGCTGAAGATAGTTGCGAATGCTTCAGTCTTATCTTTTGCACTGATGTGCTGGGATCCTCCATCATTGAGGGTGGGGATGTTTGTTGAGCTTCCTCCTCCTTCAGTGACTTTTTCACTGTTCACTAAATTTCACCACTGAATGTAGCAGGACCGCAGAGCTTCGACCCGGACCTGCGAGTTGTGGGATCGCTTAATTTAGGCATCACACGATTCTTCCACTGTTTTGTGCTGGCCCACGAGGACAAGTGAACACAGGGTTTAGGAGCAGGAGTCGACTGTTCAGCCCTAGAGACTGGCTCCGCTATTCAATTAGATCATGGTTGATCTGGATATGGTCTTTCCTCCACTTTGCCGTCTGCCCCTCAATCTGTTTAACTCTGCCTCTCATCGATGCCCAGTTTTGTGTAGTTAGATCTGTTGTTCGAAGTCTATCCCATTCAGCACACTGGTAGTGTCACACATCAGCAATGGAGGGTATCCTAAATGTGAAGATGGCATTTCATCTCCAGAAGGACTGTGCGGTGGTCATTCCTACTGGTACTGCAATGGACAGATGCATCTTTGGCAGGCAAGTTGGTGAGGATGAGATCAAGTATGTTATTCCCTCCCTCTGGGGGATCCCCATCACTCTTCAGCCCCCATTCCCACACATGCTCTCCCTCTCGGGCTTCCACGTGCGCACACTTTCCGTCTTGGAGCCCCACCCAAGTTGCGCACTCTCATTCTCGCAGCCTCCCCCACCCCGGACCCCCGCCGCATGCCCGCCCTCTCTGAGCCTGGCCCCCTCCCACGTGCACGCTCCCATCTCCCCTGCACACGCTCTCCCTCTCAGAGCCTGCCCGACCTCCTCCATGCAAGCTCTCTCTCGAAGCCTGCCCTCACCCATGCACGCTGTCCCTCTCGGAGCCTGCCCTCACCCATGCACAATGTGCCTCTCTGAGCTTGCCCTCACCCATGCGCGCTGTCCCTCTCGGAGCCTGCCCAACCTCCTCCGTGCACGCTCTCTCTCGGAGAAGGCCCTCCCCGTGCAAGCTGTCCCTCTCAGAGCCTGCCCTCCCCCGCGCACGCTCTCTCTCGGAGCCGACCCTCCCCCGCGCACACCCTCCCTCTCGGTGCCCACCCTCCCCCGCGCACGCTCTCCCTCTTGGAGGCTGCCTTCCCCCACGCACGCTCTCTCCCTCTCTCGAAGCCCGCCTCCCCCCGTGCACGCTCTCCCTCTTGGAGCCCTCCTCCCCCGTGCACGCTCTCTCTCGGAGCCCGCCTCCCCCCGTGCACGCTCTCTCTCTCGGAGCCCGCCTCCCCCCGTGCACGCTCTCTCTCTCTCTCGGAGCCCGTCCTCCCCCACGCAAGCTCTCTCTCTCTCGGAGCCCGTCTCCCCTTGCTCACGCTTCCCCTCTCGGAGCCCGCCCTCACCCGCGGACGCACTCCCTCTTGGAGCCCGCCCTCACCCGCGCACACTCTCCACCTCAGAACACACATGCCCCCCCTCCCCTGACCACGTTCTCCACCTCGGAACATGCGCCCACCCCTCCCCTGCCCACACTCTCCACCTCAGAACACACACACCACCCCTCCCCTGCCCACGCTGTCCACCTCGGAACACGCCACCCCCTCCTCTCCTGCCCACGTTCTCCATCTCAAAGCCCGCTTCCTCCCCTCCCCTGCCCACACTCTTCCTCTTGTAGCCCCCCCCCTCCCCCCAGCTTGGCCCCGCTGCACTCAGCGCGGCCCTCACACACGCTCTCCCTGGCGTGGTCCCATGTCCTGCCCCTTGCGGTCGCCCTGTCCCTTGGGGCCCATCCCCGCCCCGGAAGTTGCTCTCCCTCTCGGAGCCCATTCATCCCTTATTGATGAAATGATCTCCGCATGGGGTTATGAGTAATAGTTAAGTGGCTGTGGTCAATGGAAGCATTGTAACTTGATTGGAGTGGTAGGGGCTTCTAAAATGATCTGATTTGGGGTCACTGCATTGCCCTGCTGGTGTTTTTGCATTGTGGCATGTGCGATTCAGCCAAAGACATTTAATATTTGGATTTGCAGTCCGAGCCAGAATCAAAGGAGTCCAGCTTCATCATTTCAGTCCTCACTGGAGAACCCTGACCTGTAACAAACTGAGAAGCAGGGTGTGTTTGATTCCACAAGTGGAATGTAAATATTGACAGCCCATGCTTACCTTTCGCAGGTGAAGCCATCAGATGGTTTTACCTAGTTTCTGGGAAACCATTCGATTCATTATTTGAATAAGCACTTTGTATTTTAGGCTCAGTTCAGTTCTATGTAAATATCTTTCAACAGAACGCTCCAGTTGACAGACTTTCATGTACCGATGTTTCCGGCGAGGCCAGCATTTCATTGTCCATTACAATTAGCCTCGAGCTGAGGTGGTGAGTCACAGAACACAAATGAGAGACTGACTGTTTCACAAGGACCTCAACAGTCAAAGCTGTCTCAGACCTGGGTAGGGACATCAGATGACCTTGCCTGCGAAACATCAGGGTGCGCGTGCATGCGTGTGTGCGTGTATCCCTGTGTGTGTCTGTGTGTGTGATGTGACCATCAATTCACTCGAAACACGATTGGAAGTAAACTCTGGTTTTAATAGACCTGCAACTGAGCCTGCCTGCGACCAGAAGAACTGAGGGCAGGCTCACACGGCTGCAGCACTTTATACTTCCGGTAGTGGGAGGGGCCATGGGCGGAGCCATGGGCGGAGCCGAGGCTGGAGCCCTGTACAAGCTCCTCGTCTCCCCCTGTGGGCTGAGCCGCGCAACGGCTCACAGACAGGGCCCACAAGGCCACCATACAATACAATACAGTGTGAATTACATTCACCACATTCACCCCCTGTAAAAAAAATCAAGTCCGGCGGGGGTGACGGGTCTACAGGTTGAGCCGGTCCGGTGGCCGGGTCGTCCTTTGGGATCGGCGGAGCACCGGGGTTGCAGCCTCTTCGGGTGGCTGGGTGGTGACGGTCGGTGTGGGTATGAGGGTGGACTCCGGCGGTGTTTCGGTCCGAGCTCCGTTCCTGACCGGTGTGACGGGCGCAGGAAACCTATAGGCGTGGGGGCGCAGGGCGTGTTGGGTGGGGTGTAGTGTGAAGGGTACCTCGGCGGTGGTGGTAGTGGTGGATCCTGCAGGCGCCAGGTCCCGGACGGAAACGGTGTCCTGACGGCCATCGGGGTATTCAATAAAGGCGTAGTGTAGGTTCGAGTGAAGCAGTAGTACCCTCTCTACTAGTGGGTCCGTTTTGTGTGTCCGGACGTGCTTCCGGAGGAGAACCGGGCCCGGTGTCCTCAACCAAGATGGGAGCGGAGCCCCCGTGGTAGTGCCCCTAGGGAAAACAAATAGTCATTCGTGAGGGGTCTGGTTAGTGGCAGTGCACAGGAGGGACCTAATTGCATGGAGCTCGTCGGGGAGGACCTCCTGCCAGTGGGAGGTCGGGAGATTCCTCGACCGGAGGGTCAGTAGGACGGTCTTCCAGACCGTTGCGTTCTCCCTCTCCACCTGCCCGTTCCCCCTGGGGTTGTAGCTGGTAGTCCTGCTCGAGGCGATGCCCTTGTCGAGCAGGTACTGACGCAGCTCGTCGCTCATGAAGGACGAACCCCTGTCGCTGTGTACGTAGCTGGGGAAACCGAACATGGTGAAGACACTGTGCAGGGCTCTGATGACTGTGTGGGAGGTCATATCGGGGCACGGGATGGCAAAGGGGAAGCGGGAGAATTCGTCTATGACGTTGAGGAAGTACACATTTCGATTGGTCGAGGGGAGGGGCCCTTTGAAATCGATGCACAGGCGTTCAAAGGCCCGGGATGCCTTTACCAGGTGGGCCCTGTCTGGTCTATAGAAGTGCGGTTTGCACTCCGCGCAGATCGGGCAATCCCTGGTGATGGCTTTTACCTCCTCGGTGGAGAAAGGCAGATTTCGGGCTTTGACGTAGTGGGCGAGCCGGGTGACCCCCGGGTAGCAAAGGTCGTTGTGGATAGCCTTTAGGCAGTCATCTTGCGTGCTGGCGCATGTGCCGTGGGACAGGGCATCTGGGGGCTCGTTGAGCTTCCCCGGTCGATATATAATGTCATAATTATAGGTGGAGAGTTCGATCCTCCACCTCAAGATTTTATCGTTTTTTATTTTGCCCTTTTGCGAGTTGTCGAACATGAAGGCAACCGATCTTTGGTCGGTGATGAGGGTGAACCTCCTACCTGCGAGGTAGTGCCTCCAGTGCCGTACGGCTTCCACAATGTCTTGAGCTTCTTTTTCGACTGAGGAGTGTCGAAGTTCTGAAGCGGAGAGGGTTCGGGAGAAGAAAGCTACTGGTCTCCCTGCCTGGTTCAGAGTGGCGGCGAGAGCGACCTCTGAGGCGTCGCTCTCCACCTGAAAGGGGACGGATTCATCCACCGCCCGCATGGCGGCTTTGGCGATGTCCTCCTTGATGCAGTTGAAGTCCTGGCGGTCCTCTGCTGACAGTGGGAAGAGCGTGGTCTTAAATAGTGGGTGGGCTTTGTCCGCATACTGGGGGACCCACTGGGCGTAATAAGAGAAGAATCCCAAGCACCTCTTGAGGGCCCTGGGACAATGAGGGAGAGGGAGTTGTAAGAGGGGGCCCAGGACTCCGTTTTCCACGACATAGCTGAGGATGGCTAGTCTGGTAGTGCGAAAAACGCATTTCTCCTTATTGTAGGTGAGATTGAGTTTCTGGGCGGTTTGGAGAAATCGGTAGAGGTTGGCGTCGTGGTCCTGCTGATCATGGCCGTAGATGGTGATATTGTACAAGTACGGAAACGTGGCCCGAAGCCCGTACTGGTCCACCATTCGGTCCATTGCTCGTTGGAACACCGAGACCCCATTCGTGACGCCAAAGGGGACCCAGAGGAAATGGAAGAGGCGGCCATCTGCCTCGAACGCCGTGTAGTGGCGGTCCTCCGGGCGGATTGGGAGCTGGTGGTATGCAAACTTCAGATCCACCGTGGAGAATATACAGTACTGGCCGATCTGGCTGACCAATTCTGGGAAGGGGATACGCATCGAGATGCGTGATCCGGTTAATGGTTTGGCTATAATCAACCACCATCCGGAACTTTTCCCTGGTCTTGAAAACCACCACCTGAGCTCACCAGGGGCTGTTACTGGCCTCAATGACTCCCTCACTTAGGAGCCGCTGGACTTCGGCTCGGATGAATACTCTGTCCTGCAGGCTGTACCGCCTGCTGCGGGTGGCTACTGGTTTACAGTTAGCCGTTATGTTAGTGAAGAGTGGAGGGGGGTCGATTTTTAGAGTCGCTGAGCTGCATATAGTGAGGGGAGGTAGGGGTCCGCCGAAGCTGAGTGTGAGGCTCTTGAGGTTGCATTGGAAATCGAGCCCATGTAAGAGTGGGGCGCAGAGGTCGGGGAGTACGTACAGCTGGAAATTAGAGTAGCTGGTGCCCTGAATCGTTAGGGTCACAACGGTGCGCCCTTGTATTGGACCGAGTGCGAGCCCGAGGCGAGGGAGATAGTTTGCCGTGCAGGGAAGATAGGGAGCGAACAGCGTCTTACCAGGTCAGGATTCACGAAGCTCTCGGTGCTCCCGGAATCGAAGAGGCATGGTGTCTTGTATCCTTTGATTTGAACAGACATCATCGAGCTCTGGAGGTGCTTCGGACGCGACTGGCGAAACGTGACTGCGTTGAGTTGCGGGTAGTCGGCAGCTCGATCAGCATTGCTGGAGTGGCCCCGTGATGACTGTCCGCTGAAGTCGTAGTCGTTGAGGTGAACATCGGGTGATGGCCAAGATGGCGGCCCCGTTGATCGCATGTGGCGGGTGATGGCGTCCAAGATGGCCGTCTCCGTGGATTGCACGTGGCGGGCGACGAGGAAGATGGCGCCCAAGATGGCGGCCCCCATGACTCTCACATGGCCGGACACGTGGGGTGGATTGCCAAGATGGCGGCCCCCATGAGTCGCACATGTCGGGCTGAGTCAGTAGACACGCTGCAACGTTGCGGGGCCTGCCGGCCTGCGAGTTGGGGGAGCGATTGTTCTGGACTGCGGGGGAGTTAGAGAGTTTTGATTTCGCCAGGCATACTTTGGCATAATGCCCTTTTCGACGGCAGCTGCTGCAGGTCGCGTTGCGGGCTGGGCAGTGCTGCCGTGGGTGTCGGGGCTGTCCACAGAAATGGCACGCTGGCGCTCCATAGTGAGTGGGTGGCCGCGCGGCGCAGGCCTGGGGCAGTCGCTGGTCGGGGGTCCACGATGGGATCGCTTGGTCTGCGGGGAATGAGTTTAGACTTCGGAACGCGACCTCCATAGTAGTTGCTAGCTCTACCGTGTCCTCCAAGTTCTGGGCCCCTTTTTCGAGTAGTCGCTGGCGCACATAGTTAGACCGGAGCCTCGCAACGTACACATCACGGACAGCGAGTTCCATATACTGGGAGGCAGTTACAGCCTGAAAGTTGCAGTCCCGAGCAAGGGCTTTTAAGTCACGCAGGAAGTTCTCTAGCGACTCTGTGGGGCGCTGGCGGTGGGTAGCAAAAATGTGCCGTCCGTAGACCTCATTTACCGGCCACACGTACAATCAGTCGAGCATAGCAAGGGCCTCAGTATAGGAGTTGGTACAATTGAGTTGCTTAGAGATGCGATGGCTTACCCGTGCGTGCAGTAGGCTGAGTTTCTGCTCCTCTGTAGTCTCGGAGGTGGTCGATGCAGCCAGGTAGGCCTTGAAACACCAAAGCCAGTGTAGAAAGATTTCCTTCGCCTCTGCAGCCTGCGGGTCGAGTTCTAGTCGATCAGGTTTGAGGGCTGATTCCATAGTAGTTTTCTTAAGTCTATTAAATTGATGTGACCATCAATTCACTCAAAACACGATTGGAAGTAAACTGTGGTTTTAATAGACTTACAACTGAGCCTGCCTGCGACCAGAAGAACTGAGGACAGGCTCACACGGCTGTAGCACTTTATACTTCCGGTAGTGGGAGGGGCCATAGGCGGAGCCATAGACGGAGCCGAGGGTGGAGCCCTGTGCAAGCTCCTCGTCTCCCCCTGTGGGCAGAGCCGCGCAATGGCTCACAGACAGAGCCCACAAGGACACCATACAATACAATAGTGTGAATTACATTCACCACAGTGTGTGTGTGTGTCTGTGTGTGAGTGACATTATAAACACAGCGGGAAGATTCCCTCTGGTCTGTGTGTGTGTCAGTGACATTATAAACACAGCGGGAAGATTCCCTCTAGTCTGTATGTGTGTGTGTGTCAGTGACAATATAAACACAGCAGGAAGATTCTCTCTGGTCTATGTGTGTGTGTCAGTGACATTATAAACACAGTGGGAAGATTCCCTCTGGTCTGTGTGTGTGTCAGTGACATTATAAACACAGCGGGAAGATTCCCTCTGGTCTGTGTGTGTGTGTTAGTGACATAAACACAGCGGGAAGATTCCCTCTGGTCTGTGTGTGTGTGAGTGACATTATAAACACAGTGTGAAAATTCCCTCTGGTCTGTGTGTGTGTGTCAGTGACATTATAAACACAGCACAGAGATTCCCTGTGGTCTGTGTGTGTGTCAGTGACATTATAAACACAGCGGGAAGATTCTCTCTGGTCTGTGTGTGTGTGTGTCAGTGATATAAACACAGCAGGAAGATTCTGGTCTGTGTGTGTGTGTTAGTGACATAAACACAGTGGAAAGATTCCCTCTGGTCTGTGTGTATGAGTGACATTACAAACACAGCGGGAACATTCCCTCTGGTCTGTGTGTGTGTCAGTGACATTACAAACACAGCGGGAACATTCCCTCTGGTCTGTGTGTGTGTGTCAGTGACAATATAAACACAGTGGGAAGATTCCCTCTGGTCTGTGTGTGTGTGTGTCAGTGACATTATAAACACAGCGGGAAGATTCCCTCTGGTCTGTGTGTGTGTGTGTGTGTGTCAGTGACAATATAAACACAGCGGAAAGATTCCCTCTGGTCTGTGTGTGTGTGTCAGTGACAATATAAACACAGCGGGAAGATTCCCTCTGGTCTGTGTGTGAGTGACATAAACACAGCGGGAAGATTCCCTCTGGTCTGTGTGTCAGTGACATTTGGGGCAGCAGGGTAGCATGGTGGTTAGCATAAATGCTTCACAGCTCCAGGGTCCCAGGTTCGATTCCCGGCTGGGTCACTGTCTGTGTGGAGTCTGCACGTCCTCCCCGTGTGCCTGGGTTTCCTCCGGGTGCTCCGGTTTCCTCCCACAGTCCAAAGATGTGTGGGTTAGGTGGATTGGCCATGCTAAATTGCCCGTAGTGTCCTAAAAAAAGTGGGGTTAATGGGGGGGGTTGTTGGGTTATGGGTATAGGGTGGATACGTGGGTTTGAGTAGAGTGATCATGGCTCGGCACAACATTGAGGGCCGAAGGGCCTGTTCTGTGCTGTACTGTTCTATGTTCTATGTTCTATAAACACAGCGGGAAGATTCCCTCTGGTCTGTGTGTGTGTGTGTGTGTGTCAGTGACATTATAAACACAGCGGGAAGATTCTCTCTGGTCTGTGTGTGTGTGTGTGTCAGTGACATTATAAACACAGCGGGAAGATTCCCTCTGGTCTGTGTGTGTGTGTCAGTGACATTATAAACACAGCAGGAAGAATCCCTCTGGTCTGTGTGTGTGTGTGTGTGTGTGTGTCAGTGACAATATAAACACAGCGGGAAGATTCCCTCTGGTCTGTGTGTGTGTGTCTGATATAAACACAGCAGGAAGATTCTGGTCTGTGTGTGTCAGTGACATTATAAACACAGCGGGAAGAATCCCTCTGGTCTGTGTGTGTCAGTGACATTATAAACACAGCAGGAAGAATCCCTCTGGTGTGTGTGTGTGTGTCAGTGACATTATAAACACAGCGGGAAGATTCCCTCTGGTCTGTGTGTTAGTGACATTATAAACACAGCAACGAACTGCTCATGGATGCTCAGTTTGTGATCCACCAGGGGCACTCAGCTCCTGGCCTCATTACAGCCTTGGTTCAAACATAGGCAAAAGAGCTGAATGCCAGAGGTGAGGTGAGAGTGACTGCCCTTGACATCAAGGCAGCATTTGACCGAGTTTGGCATCAAAGAGCTCAAACTAAACTAGAGTCAATGGAAATCAGGGGGAATCCTTCCGCAACTTGGAGGCATACCTGGCACAAAGGAAGATGGCTGTGGTGATTGGAGTCCAATCATCTCTGTCCAAGCTGCAGGAATTCCTCAGGGTAGTGTCCTAGGTCCAACTATCTTCAGTTGCTTCATCAATGGCCTCCCTCCATCATAACATCAGAAGTGGGGATGTTCAACTCTTTTTGCGACTCCACAGATACTGAAGCAGTAGGTCCTCACATGCAGTAAGACCTGAACAATAATTCAGGCTTTGGCTGATTAGTGGCAGGTAACATTGGTGCTGCACGTGTCAGTCAATGACAATCGCCTCTTGACATTTAATGGAATTACCATTACTGAATCTCAACCATCCTCCTGGGAATTTCCATTGAGCAGAAACAACAGCAGTTGTGAGTAGTAGAACAGACCTGTGGCATGTAACTCACCTCAGGACTCCCCAGCGCCTGTTGACCATCTACGAGGCACAAGTCAGATGTGTGATGTAAAACGCTCCACATTCCTGGATGAGTGCAGCCCAGCAAGAAGCCGAACGCCATCCACTTCATTGGCACCCCACCCACCACTTTAAATATTCACTGCCTCACCACTGGCACTCAGTGGCAGCATTGTGTACCATCTACAAGAAGCAATCCTGCCCTTTAAATTTATCGCCAGTCCTTCACTGCTGCTGGGCCAGAATCCTGGAACCATTCACCCCCCTCCCTCCCCCCCCACCCCCAACAGCACTGTGGGTGCACCTACACCACATGGACTGCAGCGGCTCAAGGAGGCAGCTTCTCGAGGGGTTAGGGATGGACAACAAATGCTGGCCGCGCCAACGACACTCACATGCCATGAACAAGTGAAGACGTTCAGTGTCGTGGTGGGCTTCTAATGGCTTTCCCCACCTGCGCTGACGGTTTTAGGAAAGTACGTATTTGTTCAGTGCTGATATTGAACCCCAGATCCCACCCATGATTAAAACATCCCATGGCATCGTTTGAAAGAGACTGAGGAGGTTTTGCTGCTCTCCTGGTCAACATGCAACTGGATGTTGACCAGGTGGATGTTCACCTTCTTTTAGATTACCCAATTCATTTTTTCCAATTTAAGGGACAATTTAGCATGGCAAATCCACCTACCCTGCATATCTTTGGGTTGTGGGAGTGATGCCCAGGCAGACACGGGGAGAATGTGCAAACTCCACATGGACAGAGACCCAGAGCCGGGATCGAACCTGGAACCTCGGCGCCGTGAGGCAGTAGTGCTAACCACTGCACCACCGTGCTGCCCAGGATGTTCACCTTGTTGCAGTTTGTGGGATCTTGTTCTGTTCAGAATTGCTGATGATGCGCAGACTGGCCGGCGTGTTTCCTGCACATATGCAGGGGGGTTCTTCTCCGCTTCGGCAATGGCAGAGGCCTACAGAGGCTGGCGTGGAAGGTGGGCACCGATCGCGGGCCAGGCCACCGTGTTGCACAGTGCGGCCGCAGTGCGCATGCGCACCCAGGGACCTTGCCATTCTGTGGCCATATCTGCAAATAAAGTGAGGCAGCTAACCCCCCCCACTGGCAGAGGATCGGTGCGGGGGCGGCGCTGACTTTCTGGTCGTAAGACCAGACTGATCCTGCGGACATAGTCACAGAATCGGAAAATCCAGCCCTCTGTCTCTGTGAGCTCAGCAAGAAACTGAAACTGAACTGGGAGCGGGAATCCAACTGGTTTGTGAGGCATAAAAACACCTTTGGGCGAGAGAGTTCTCCAGGGTGTGTCAGTCTCATCCAGCACCTTGGTGTCTGTCAGGGACACTTGTCATGTTTTATGAGAATAGTGTCCAATTTTTCTATACAAAAGTGTAAATGGCATCTGTCCTGGGAGTGTTTGATGGAACAGTGTAGAAGCTTTACTCTCTATCTAACCCCGTGCTGTACCTGTCCTGGGAGTGTTTGATGGGACAGTGTAGAGGGAGCTTTACTCTGCATCTACCCCGTGCTGTACTTGTCCTGGGAGTGTTTGATGGGGACAGTGTAGAGGGAGCTTTACTCTGTATCTACCCCGTGCTGTACTTGTCCTGGGAGTGTTTGATGGGGACAGTATAGAGGGAGCTTTACTCTGTATCTAACCCCGTGCTGTACTTGTCCTGGGAGTGTTTGATGGGACAGTGTAGAGCAGGGGTGGGCAAACTACGGCCCACGGGCCGCATGCGGCCCGCCAAAGGTCTTTATGCGGCCCACCAAATCATTTTTTTTTTTTTAAATTTTTTAAAGTTTTATTTTTTTTAAGGTTAATTGGGGGGGGGGGGGCTGTTGGGTTACTTACTGGTATAGGGTGAATATGTTGACTTGAGTAGGGTGATCATTGCTCGGCACAACGTCGAGGGCCGAAGGGCCTGTTCTGTGCTGTACTGTTCTATGTTCTATATGAGGCGCCCAGAATCATAACCGGGTGAAGTAATTATTTTACTTAATATACTATGCGGCCCTTTAAAATTATGAATTTCTGAATGTGGCCCTTGCACGGAAAAGTTTGCCCATCCCTGGTGTAGAGGGAGCTTTACTCTGTATCTAGCCCCGTGCTGTACCTGTGCTGGGATTGTTTGATGGGACAGTGTAGAGGGAGCTTTACTCAGCTTTATTTTCACAGCCTATGTTCCAAACTATGTGGAGATAGGTTCAGGGTTCAGTGAAACTATTGTTGTTAAAGCTCGGATGTGAGGATGTGTTTGAACTGTTGTTGTACAGCTGCGTTTTATGACATTCGATCAAAGAGGCAATTACAGCTTCTCCATATTGTTGTGTCACCCAGGGAGGTGTTATTATTGCTCTGTCCTGACCTGGAGTCTGCAAAGCAGCAGGTGAGGGAGATTAATTTGTGAAGGAGATGGGATTCGTGGGCCACGATTCTCCGCAACCACGATGGGTGGGAGAATAGCAGGAGGTCCGCTCCCGCACCTCCCGCTATTCTCCAACCCCCCCCCCCAAAATGGGCGTGTCCGGTTTTCCGACATGCCGCTCGGAGAAACAAGGGCCGCCGTCCGACCCGGATGGGCCGAGCGGCCTGCCGTTCCCGACCTGTTCACGACGGCAACCACACCTGATCACTGTCGTCGTGAACATGGCACGCCAGGTAAGTGTGGGGCCTACGGGGGGTGGATCGGGGATCGGGCACCACGACCATGCTAGGGAGGGGACTGGCCCGCGATCGGTGCCCACCAATCGTCGGACCGGCGTCTCAAGGGGACGCACTCTTTCCCTTCCGCCGCCTCGCAAGATCAAGCCGCCACGTCTTGCGGGGTGGCTGAGGGGAAAGACGGCAACCGCGCATGCGTGGGTTTGAGCTGTCCAACACGCGCATGCGCGGCTGATGTCATTAGGCACCGCTGCGGCATTATTCTTGACGCACCGGGCCTTGAAGCCAGGGACAAGGCCCGGCCGCCAAGTTTCCCAGTACGGCCCGCCTATCCCCCCCCTCCCCCCCGGGTAGGGGAGAATAGGGGGCCGGGAGAGGCTTCCGACGCCGTTGTGAACCTTTCCAGGTTTCACGACGGCGTCAGGCCTTGCGGAAAATTCCGCCCGTGATATTGTGGTGTGTTTGATGTGCGGAATTGGGTCAGATGTTCAACATCTACAATTACGGATGCTAATGCCTCTGTTATAAGTAAAGATGTAAGGTACAGGTGCAGTCAACAGGCCTAACCTCTCCCAGCTGACTCTATTGAATACTGTCCTTAATGGAGTCAGAAAGAATCGAGAGCAGAGAAATGTCAAATCCTGTGTGCGTGGATCAGAAAAATTGGGCAAAGTTTTGGACTTAAATACAACAGCTGGATTACCATGTCCAAAGATGTTTTTTGTAAAATTATTGCACGGGAGGTAGACATCCTCAATGTCCCCTTGATTCTCGAGGCCTTTCAGAGGACAGTTAAGTGTCAACCACGTTGCTGTGGATGTGGAGTCATCTAAAGGATGACAGATTTCCATCACTGGAAGGCATCAGCATAAACAATGGCTTTTCACGCCAATTGATAATAGTTTCATGGTCATCAAGATGGCTGCGAGTTTCAATTCCACATTTTGTCAACTGAATTTGATTTCCAACAGTTGCCGTGGTGATTTCAAGCCAGTGCATTAACCTGGGTCTCAGGATTCCTAGCGACACTACGGCGACACCACCATCTCAACATCTCACACAGCCATGCAGTTACATCATAGTGCATGGCCCCATCACATTCGCACTGACAATTCCCCCCCCCCCCCCTCACCCACCTCTCACACTGACTCTTTCTTTCCTTTTTTCTCTAGCTTTTTTTTTCTCTTTTTCTTTCTCTCTCCCCCTCATAGTCTCTCTGCCCGCACACTGCCAAACTCTCTCTCCTCTCACTGACTCTCTCTCTCTTTCTCCCCTCACACTGACACGTGTACTCTCGCTCTATCTCCCTCTCTCCTCTCTGTCCCCCCTCACACTGACACACTCTCTATCTCACTCCGTCCTCAAACTGACAAACTCTCTCTCTCTCTCCCCCCTCTTTCTCCCCTCACACTGACACGTGTACTCTCTCTCTCTATCTCCCTCTCTCCTCACACTGACTCTCTCCCTTCTCTCCTCAAACTGACAGGTGTGCCCTGTCTCTCTCTCCCCCCCCCCCCCCCCCCCCCTCACACTGACACACTCTCTCTTACTGACTCTTTATCTCACTGACTCTCTCACACTCACTCTCTCTCTCTCTCTTTCTCGTTCACTGACACACTCTCTCCCCTATCACACTGCTTTCTGTGACATTTGTTCATCATGTCCATCAGAAGTGGTGTAGTATACCAGTTTGCTGGGGAGGTTCCTGTGAAGGGCGTTTCTCTGCCAGTCAATCCCATGTCTGGCCAGTACCCCACCGAGCCTGCTGATTGCCCCCTGGAAAACGCAGGGCACTTTGTCCAGGCTCACCGGGTCGAATTGTCAATTAATGAACCGCTGGAGATTACAGGGCCCAATACCACAGCCTGGGAAGTGGGGGATAGAGAAAGGGAGGAGAAGAAGGAGGAGAGAGTGAATGAGCTTTATTGCTGAAAATGTTCATTCTCAATGTTCATTGGCTCATCTTTATCCAGAATCCAGGTTGCTGCTGTCCTTTATAAATCTGTTCCAAGCTTAGTGATGGGGAAAGATTGCTGCCTATTTATTGTCTCCTGCTTCTCTGTTTCAAATTTATCTCGTGCTGCCTCCTGCTCAGCTTCCCATCTGCTGTCCTCTTTAATGCTGACTCCCCACGCCAGTTAACTGGATTGGCCAACCTGCTGCTGGGATATCTAATGGTGTCAAATAGATTGCCAGTGACCTGTGTGATTGTGGTTAAAAGTCCCTCGGCTAGGGTGTCTGTATGGGAGTGGTGAGCACAGTTAAAGTTGGGCATGGCAAAGAATCCTGGCTGTGCAGCCGCTGACCGATACCTTCAGCCAGGCACTGCCAGATGTCGCAATCTAACCTTGTTCTATATCGTAGTAGAGAATTAGCAGTTTGGGCGCAGATTGGAAATGCCAGGCACCATGGTGGTACCCTACACTGCCATGTAGCTGAATCCAGCACCGGCACTGCCACACAGCCGAATCCAGCACCCGGCACTGCCACGCAGCAGAATCCAGCACCCGGCACTGCCACACAGCCGAATCCAGCACCCGGCACTACCATGTAGCTGAATCCAGCACCGGCACTGCCACGCAGCAGAATCCAGCACCCGGCACTGCCACACAGCCGAATCCAGCACCCGGCACTGCCATGTAGCTGAATCCAGCACCGGCACTGCCACGCAGCAGAATCCAGCACCCGGCACTGCCACACAGCCGAATCCAGCACCCGGCACTACCACACAGCCGAATCCAGGACCCGTCACTGCCACACAGCCGAATCCAGCACCCGGCACTGCCACGCAGCCGAATCCAGCACCCGGCACTGCCACGCAGCCGAATCCAGCACTCGCCACTGCCCCAGCAGCCGAATCCAGCACTCGCCACTGCCCCAGCAGCCGAATCCAGCACTCGGCATTGCCACGCAGCTGAATCCATTACTCGCCACTGCCCCAGCAGCCGAATCCAGCACTCAGCACTGCCACGCAGCTGAATCCAGCACTCGGCATTGCCACGCAGCCGAATCCAGCACCCGGCACTGCCACGCAGCCGAATCCAGCACCCGGTACTGCCACGCAGCCGAATCCAGCACCCGGCACTGCCACGCAGCCGAATCCAGCACCCGGCACTGCCACGCAGCCGAATCCAGCACCCGGCACTGCCATGTAGCTGAATCCAGCACCGGCACTGCCACGCAGCAGAATCCAGCACCCGGCACTACCACACAGCCGAATCCAGGACCCGTCACTGCCACACAGCCGAATCCAGCACCCGGCACTGCCACGCAGCCGAATCCAGCACCCGGCACTGCCACGCAGCCGAATCCAGCACTCGTCACTGCCCCAGCAGCCGAATCCAGCACTCGCCACTGCCCCAGCAGCCGAATCCAGCACTCGGCATTGCCACGCAGCTGAATCCATTACTCGCCACTGCCCCAGCAGCCGAATCCAGCACTCGGCACTGCCACGCAGCTGAATCCAGCACTCGGCATTGCCACGCAGCCGAATCCAGCACCCGGCACTGCCACGCAGCCGAATCCAGCACCCGGTACTGCCACGCAGCCGAATCCAGCACCCGGCACTGCCACGCAGCCGAATCCAGCACCCGGCACTGCCACGCAGCCGAATCCAGCACCCGGCACTGCCACGCAGCCGAATCCAGCACCCGGCACTGCCACGCAGCCGAATCCAGCACCCGGCACTGCCACGCAGCCGAATCCAGCACTCGCCACTGCCCCAGCAGCCGAATCCAGCACCCGGCACTGCCACGCAGCGGAATCCAGCACTCGCCACTGCCCCAGCAGCCGAAACCAGCACCCGGCACTACCTCAGCAGCCGAATCCAGCACACGGCATTGCCACGCAGCCAAATCCAGCACACGGCACTGCCTCAGCAGCCGAATCCAGCACCCGGCACTGCCACACACCGAAATCCAGCACCCGGCACCGCCACAGACCGGAATCCAGCACCTGGCATTGCCACACACCGTAATCCAGCATCCGGCACGGACACACACCGGAATACAGCACCCGGCACTACCCCAGCACCCGGCACTGCGACACACCAGAATCCAGCATCCAACACGGACACACACCGGAATACAGCACCCGGCAGTGCCACAGACCGTAATCCAGCATCCGGAACGGACACACACCGGAATACAGCACCCGGCACTGCAACAGACCGGAATCCAGAACCCGGCACTGCCACACACCGGATCCAGAACCCGGCACTGCCACAGACCGGAATCCAGAACCCGGCACTGCCCCAGCACCCGGCACTGCCACAGACCGGAATCCAGCACCCGGCACAGCCACAGACCGGAATCCAGCACCCGGCACTGCCACAGACCGGAGCCCAGCAGCCGGCACTGCCCCAGCAGCCGGCAGGGCCCCAGCAGCTGAATCCAGCACTCGGCACGGCCCCACACCGGAATCCAGCACCCGGCACTGCCCCAGCAGCCGGCACTGCCCCAGCAGCCGGCACTGCCCCAGCACCTGGCACTGCCCCAGCACCTGGCACTGCCCCAGCAGCCGGCACTGCCCCATCACCCGGCACTGCCCCAGCACCCAGCACTGCCCCAGCAGCTGGCAGGGCTCCAGCAGCCGAATCCAGCACTCGGCACTGCCCAGCACCCGACACTGCCCCAGCACCTGGCACTGCCCCAGCACCTGGCACTGCCCCAGCAGCCGGCACTGCCCCAGCAGCCGAATCCAGCACCCGGCACTGCCCCAGCAGCCGGCACTGCCCCAGCAGCCGGCACTGCCCCAGCAGCCGAATCCAGCACCCGGCACTGCCCCAGCACCCGGCAGGGCCCCAGCAGCCGGCACTGCCCCAGCACCCGGCACTGCCCCAGCACCCGGCAGGGCCCCAGCACCCGGCACGGCCCCAGCAGCCGAATCCAACACCCGGCACTGCCCCAGCAGCCGAATCCAACACCCGGCACTGCCCCAGCAGCCGAATCCAACACCCGGCACTGCCCCAGCACCTGGCACTGCCCCAGCAGCCGAATCCAGCACCCGGCAGGGCCCCAGCAGCCGAATCCTGCACTCGGCAGGGCCCCAGCAGCCGCCACTGCCCCAGCAGCCGAATCCAGCAGCCGGCACTGCCCCAGCAGCCGAATCCAGCAGCCGGCACTGCCCCAGCACCTGGCACTGCCCCAGCAGCCGAATCCAGCACCCGGCAGGGCCCCAGCAGCCGGCACTGCCCCAGCAGCCGAATCCAGCAGCCGACACTGCCCCAGCAGCTGGCACTGCCCCAGCAGCCGAATCCAGCACCCGGCACGGCCCCAGCAGCCGGCACTGCCCCAGCAGCCGAATCCAGCACCCAGCACTGCCCAGCACCTGGCACTGCCCCAGCAGCCGGCACAGCCCCAGCAGCCGGCACAGCGGCAGCAGCCGGCACAGCGCCAGCAGCCGGCAATGCCCCAGCAGCCGGCACTGCCGCAGCAGCCGGCACTGCCGCAGACTCTGCTTCTGCTATAGTAGAAGCAGAGTTCCTGAGACCAACGGCCCTCTGAGAAAACAATTCTCTCACCCGTCTGAAATGAGCGACTGTTATATTTAAACAGTGTAAGTCCTCATGCCGACGTAATTGCCTTTGTTTAACTCCTTGTAAAGAGCACCCTACCTAAGTCCACCCCTCCACCCCATCCCTGTAACCCAGTAATCCCACCGAACATTTTGGACACTAAGGGGCAATTTAGCACGGTCAATCCATCTTTGGACTGTGGGAGGAAACCGGAGCACCTGTTGGAAACCCAGGCAGACACGAGGAGAATGTGCAAACTCCACACCGACAGCCACCCAAGGCCGGAAATAAACCCGGGTTCCTGGTGCTGTGAGGCAGCAGTGTTAATCATTGTGCCAACGTGCCACACTGGATTCTGCACTCTGGTGTCAAACTGGATTTAGCTCTCCAGTGCCCCATTGTTATGCTGGATTGTGCACTCTGGTGCCGCAGTGTCATACTGGGTTATGCTCTCTGGTGCCCCAGTGTCACACTGCATTCTGTACTCCTGCGCCCCAGGGTCACACTGGATTCTGTACCCCTGCACCCCAGGGTCCCACTGGAGTCTGCACACTGGTGCCCCAGTGACATACTGGATCCACTGTTGTGCTGTATTTAATGAATTTGTCAAATTAAGTGCATGGACGGACCCATGGCAGCTAGAAATGTATACGGAGGAGTCACAAGAAATTCTGTCAGGGTGGCTACAGGGAGCAGTAGGGTGCGGGTCTTTTACTGTGGGGTCAGTCTGTGAGGAGCCCAGTCCTGCTCTTATCACTTCCATAGTCAGGTCCACCACTTCCCTTTATTGGATGCCTTTACTGAGTGTGGCTTATTGCTAATGTTCATCAGTTAATCAGTCTCCTTCTCCCTCTGGTACACAACAATAGCGTAGAAAGATAACAGCCTATTACCCAACAGATTCACGAACAGTTAAATTGAGAAACCGTGTTTGAGTGATGCAGCTTTGGAGTAAACAGATGCAAGTTGCAGTTAAGACCCGGTGACGTATCTGTTCACAAATCCCTTGAAAACAGTCCATTCATGTAAACATTCCTAGTTGTTTACGCTGAAGCTCTCTCACTCAAACAAGGTTTCCTGGCTAAACAGTTCGTGAATCCTTTGTGGAATAGCCTTTATAACTGTTATCTGTCTACACTATTGTTAATGGATCCTCCTCAATACCTTTGGCACTCTACCCACTAAAAACAGAAGAGCAGCCATGCTTTCCTCCCTTGGTCTCAAAGTAATTCTGTTTAATTTGGAAAGTCTGCTGCTTCTAAGATTTGAGGAAGTTCGAGTGTTAACCCTTGACTCACTGAGATGTTCAACATTGCAGCTCTTTTGAAGACCTGGGGCCGGAGGAGTGAGGGGGAGGGGGGAGTGGTGAGGGTGGAGAGAGAGGGGAACTCAGAGACAAGGCTCCTTACTTGCAATAAGTTATTTTTGACTCTTTCCCCCCCCCACACACACACACACACACCTTTTTCCCCGCCCAGTCTGGTGGGCTGGACATTTCAGGCCAGAGGTTGACAGGCAAGCCTGCCATCTTGGGACTGTGGCAGGTCGAGTAACAGACCCACGGCTGCCGCATGGGCTCATTTCTAGGCTGAGAGTTCTGTGGTCAGAGCAGTATTGATTACTGTGCGCCCCCCCTCTCCCCACCCAACTTCTGAAAGAAGGTTCAGTTCTGGAGTAATAATAGGAGATTGGATATTTGAAATAAGGCCATCTGAGAGAGTGACTTACGTGTAAGATGCTCAATAAAGATCGAAAATTTCAGGCTGAGATGAGATAGAATGGAATGGGAGGCGACTCGTGCAGCTTATGAACACCAGCGCCAATGGGTTGGGTCAAGTGGGGCCTGTTCCTATGCAGCCTAGTCGATATAAAGCATTGGATCAAAATAAACTCTGAAGTATGAAGCCAGAACACAGAGTCCAAGCTTGTATTCCCATGAGCATAAAAGATTAAGAGGCAATCTGATTGAGATGTTTAAGGTGAGCAAACAAGATGATAGGGTAGGTGGAAAGAAACTATTTCCTCTTACGGGGAGTGGGGGTTGGTTTGGGGAGGGGAGGGGGCTGGCAGGGTGGGAGTCCAGAACAAGGAAACATAATCTGAAATTCGGAGAGCTCGTTGGGAATCATTCCTTAACATCAAAGGGAGTGGAAATCTGGAATCTCACACATCCCCAGAATGCTGTTGCTGCAAATGTCTGAGACTGGTTTAAGTTTTGGTTGGGCAAGGAGGGGTTGAGGATTCCAGAACTAGGACGTGTTTTTTGGCGTCGAGATGCTGGTCAGCCATGTTCGAATTGAATGGCAGAGCAGGCTTTGGGAGGCTAAATGAATGACCCACGAGAGGAAGATAAAGACGTGACTGAGCCAGTGAACAGGTTGACAGCACGGAAAGAGTTCAGTCAGCCACATTGTGAAGGTTGGGTCTTTGCTGACACAAACCAAGCTCATCGCATTGCCTGCCCTGCCCAGTCTCCCCACAGCCTGGTTTCTTCCTTTTGCTTCATCCACATTTCCCTTGAAGTAAACAGTGGGCTTTTCCTTAACTGTTCCCTGGAGCAACCTCTGGTGTTTTCCAACACCCCTTTGTACGTGAGAAATTCCTCTTTACCGAAGGGATGTTTGTTCCTGTCCTGACCTGTTGCCATTTGCTGAACGGCCAAGCGCCCGCGCAGATCAGAGGGAACATTGCTCTTAACCCCTTTCTCCTTGACACTGTTAAAATTGATGATCCCTTGTCGTAGACTAATCCAGCCAAAGGGAATCGTCTTTCCCCATTCATCCTTAAAAGTGCCATTGAACATTAAGAACCTTGATTAAGTCTTCTCCTGGCGTTCCTCGATCTAGTAGAAATAATTTCAGTACATTAAGTGGTGAATCAAGGGTTCCTGTGCGGTGGAGAATCGAGCATCGGGCAAAAAGGGGCACCGATCCCATTCCATGCTCTTGTCCCCCCACCGGCACTGGCAGCGAGCTACAAGCCCCAGGTCAGGAGGTCTGGAGCATCACAGGGGCATGGTGAATCGGACTTCCAGCCCATTAATCTGATGCAAATGGGCCATTTCAACCCATTTGCATCCAATTAATGGGCTGGAAGACCAATTCTCCATGCCCCTGTGATACTCCAGACCTCTGAGCAAGGATTCACGTGGGCGTGGATTGGTGCGAGTATTTTCAAGTGTGGCCCCAATGGGTTAAACCCCATGGTAGGTCAAGAGGGTAAGTATTTAATGTTGGTGCTCCCAAAGCCCATCAGAGGGCCCCCCAACCCCCACATTGCAAATCAAGCTATGATTGACAAGTCCTCCCCGCATCAAAAGAGGTTGAGTGCTTGCTGCTGAGAAAAAGAAGTGAACGCACTTAACTCCTCGATGTTTATAAACATTGTGGTTAGCTTCATAGGAGGGTACTTAAGATGCATTGAGCATGCAGCGTAATGAGAGAAAAAAAATGAGACACCTGGAAGCTATTACCCTGTTGCCAGTTACAGCCTACTAAAAGCCATTTCACTTTGAAAGTGAATAGAAGCCTTGCAGATCAAAGGTCTGAGGGGTTATAAAGTCTTGTGATGTGTTTTGATTTTCTATGAGGTAACAGCTGCTGCTTCCAAAACTCCTGTCTGAGGCAGCAGGTTTAAGGGGCTGGTGAGTGAAAAGCAGTGTTTTTTCCCTGTCCAGGCAGGGGTGACTGACAGGGCATTCTCTGATGGGGAGGGGGGTTCTCTGATGGGGGGGCTCTCTGATGGGGGGGCTCTCTGATGGGGGGGTTCTCTGATGGGGCGGCTCTCTGATAGGGCGGCTCTCTGATGGGGGGCTCTCTGATGGGGGCTCTCTGATGGGGCGGCTCTCTGATGGGGGGGCTCTCTGATGGGGGGCTCTCTGATAGAGGGCTTGCTGATGGAGGTGGCTCTGATGGGGGCGGCTCTCTGATGGGAGGGCTCTGGTGGGGTGGCTGTCTGATGGGGGGTTCTCTGATGGGGGGGGCTCTCTGATGGAGGCAGCTCTCTGATGGTGGGCTCTCTGATGGGGGGCTCTCTAAAGGGGGGCTTTGATGGGGGGCCTCTCTGATGGTGGGGCTCTCTGATGGGGGGGCTCTCTGATGGGGGGCTCTGATGGAGGGCTCTCTGATGGAGGGGGCATTCTGATGGGGGCGGCTCTGAAAGGGGGGCTCTCTGACAGAGGGGCTCTCTGATGGAGGGCTCTCTGATGGGTATGGCTCTGATGAGGGGCTCTCTGATGTAATGGGCTCTCTGATGGGGGGGCTCTGATGGAGGGGGCTCTGATGGGAGCTCTCCGATGGAGGGAGCTCTCTGATGGAGGCTCGGATGTGAAGATCTCTGCTGGGGGTGGTCTTTGAAATGGGGGTGTCTCTGAAATGGGGAGTTCTGTGATATTGGAGGGGTGTCTGCTGGTGGTGTGATTGGAGGGGTCAGTGGGAGGGGGAAGGGTCGGGTCACCCTCGCTGCTGTGGGTGGGTGACCAGTAATTGCTGCGGTAGCGGTGGTTGGGGGGGGTGCAGAATGTGCGTTGTGGGGTCCAACCATTGGATCTGGGTATCGGGTTGCCCACTCACAATGACGGACTGATTGCAGGATTGGGAACTCAATCCCGCAGGTCCTCATTATGCGTAAATTTGCATGGCAAGGGGAGAGCGAATTGTCTCTGGGTGCCGGTCCTAGTGCCAGCACAAACCAGGAGCGATTCTACTCCAGTGAGAAAAGATCGTCTCACAAACGGAGAATCCTGGCCTAATTCTTTTCAACCCAGATTTTCACCATCACTGCGACCATCATGGCTCCCTCTCTGTGGTTTAAGTATCCATTTTATAGTAAGCACTGTGGTTCGCACTGCTTCCTCACGGCGCCAGGCACCCGGGTTCGATTCCGGCTTTGGGTGGCTATCTGTGTGGGGTTTGCACATTCTCTCCGTGTCTGTGTGGGTTTTCTGCGGTTTCCTCCCACGGTTCAAAGATGTGAAGGTTGGGTGGATTGGCCATGCTAAATTGTCCTTTGTCCAAAAAAAGGTTAGGTGGGGTTACGGGGATGGGGTGGTGGCCTAGGTAGGGTGTTCTTCGCAAGGGTTGGTGCTGACTTGATGGGCCAAATGGCGTATTTCTGCCATGTAGAGCTTTCACAATTCTATAAGTTGCCCAAGCCGACATGCAATACTGTGACATTGCCTTGTACGTGCTTCTTGTAACCTTGAGGCTCAGGTAGTTTTTGCTACTATTTATAAAAGGTGGAACCTGCATACTCTTGTGAAGTTATCAAACCACAATGACAGATTCCTCGTTACAGTGCAGAAGGAGGCCATTCGATCCATTGTGTCTGCACTGGCTCTCATGCTGTGGCAATCTGGACTTTTGCGTGCCTGCTGTGGTTCCAGAGCTATGAATCGTGCTGCTGGAGGCTCCAATTTTCCTTCCATCCCATGGCTGGTCAGGAAAATGGCCTGTTCCCCACTGCGCCTCTGTGGTGGCTATCCCAAGCTTTAGTGGGTCCCTCATCACATGGTCGTGGGCTGTGGTAGGTACTGGTATGAAACACATGATCGCTGACAGCACTTTTGCGTTGGAAGACCAGGCATCGAGGAGACCAAGAAGCATCTTTCACGGAGCTAACATTCCTCCAGCATCCGAGGTTTATCTCCGTGCCTATCCCTGGGAACAGTCCTGAGACAAAAGAATCCTGTGTTACAGAGCTGCTCAGGATGAACCTCGACAAAAGACCACTGCATCTCTTTCTAGATCTGCTTTTTTAAAAAATTGTTCATGGGATGTGTGTGTCAATGGCTGGGCCAGCATTTGTTGCCCATCCCTAATTGCTGTTGAACTGAGAGGCTTGATAGAGCCATTTCAGAGGACATTTAAGAGTCTGGATCTGGAGTCACATGTAGGCCAGACCAGATAAGGATGGCAGATTTCCTTCCCTATAGTACATTGGTGAACCAGATAGGTTTTTACAACAATCGACAATGGTTTCATGGTCAGGAATAGACTTTTAATGATTATTACTGAATTCAAATTTCACCATCTGCCATGGTGGGATTTGAGCTCTCGATCTCCAAAGAATTAGCATGGGTCTCTGCATTACTAGTCCAGCGACAATACTAATACACCACCACCTACCTTTGCAAAGGTACCTTCCAGAAGTAGGTGAATGACGGTCTCTTCCCCACCGCATCGCTTTGAGGGCAGCGTGGGGAGGCAGTGAGACTCGAGGCATGTGAGAATTTGCCCTGGATTAACTCCATGCCTTTCTAGGTTTTGAGTCTCTTTCTCTGTCTCCAATTGAAGTGTCTAAAGAGTCTGCCCACAAGGCATTTAGGCTAAATGGGCTGCAGTGCAAGCAGGCTCAACCTTCCCGCCCCTTTTTGAGCAGACCTGTTCAACTTTGGCAACCGTGCAGTCCCCGAGTTGTGATGAAAAAGGATTCAGAAATAGCGGTCCAAGACTTTTCTGTCTTCTGCCTGACTTCCTTCAGCAACCCAGGGGTAGATGCCATTTAGGGCCTGGTGACTCATTCCATGTTTGAGCTCTGCTGTTATTTTCAGCACCACTTTCTGCAATTGTCTGTTTGTCAATTGTTCCATAATTCTTCTGCGCACTGACATTCTCACTGCCACCATTATTTGCACAGAGTGACGCAATATATCAACCAAACCTTGATCCTGTGCAATTAGGCTTTCTCCTTCACTCATGAGTGGTCCGACCCTCTCTTTAAATAATCTTTTGTTTCTTTTTATATCCCGATGAAAGATGTTTTCTATTATCTGCTACAGTCTTTGCTTTGATTTATTTTAATCTCCCATTTCACTTCCCCGCTATATTTTCTGTATTCCTCATCGGTTTTCACAGTATTTTTATCCCTAACTTCCCCCCTCCCCCCAAGTTTCAATTTAGCCTTAATGTCCCTATTTGTGATAGAGCATTCCACTTTTCTACTAATGGAAATCTGATTTTTACCCATCTCCATCGGAACAAAGGGCAAGGAGTCGGATTTCAACCTCCCCCCACCCCCTAAAAGCCTCTGACCTCCATTCATTTAGATCGTGGTTGACCTGAATGTTAATTCCGTTAACCCACCTTGGTCCCGTATCCTTAATGCACTCCCCGAGTAGTCTCTATGATAAGGGTATAGGCCATTTACGACTGAGATGAGAAGTGTCTTCACTCAGAAGGTTGTGAATGTTTGAATGACCCCCCCCCCCCCCCCCCCCCCCCCCCCGATGATGGTGAAGGAACAGCCGATATATTTCCAAGTCAGGATGGTGAGTGACTTTGAGGGGAACCTCCAGGTGGTGGTGTTCCCAGGTATCTGCTGCCCTTGTCTTTTTAGGTGGTAGTGGTTGTGGGTTGGAAGGTGCTGCTCAAGGAAACTTGGTGAGTTAACTCAGTGTATCTTGTAGATGGTACACACAGCTGACACTGTGCATTGATGGTGGAAGGTTTGAATGTTAGTGCAAGGGGTAGCAATCAAGCAGGCTGCTTTGTCCTGGATTGTGTTGAGCTTCTTGAGTGTTGTTGGAGCTGCACTCATCCAGGCAAGTGGAGAGTATTCCATTACACTCCTGACTTGTGCCTTGCAGGCGGTGGACAGGCTTTGGCGGGGGGGGGGGGGGGGGGGGGGGTCAGAAGGTGAGTTACTCATCACAAGATCTCTGAGACATTTAACCAAGACCCTGTCTGCGCGCTCGGATGGATATTGAAGATTCAATTGCACTATTTCAAAGAGGAGCAGGGGAATTTCCCCTTGACCAACACTGCAAAATGCCGATTATCTAGTTCTTCTAACTTTGCTGGTTGTCGGGGTTTGCTGTGTGCACATTGGCTGTTGTGCTTTCTACAACAGTGACTACACCTTGAAAATAACCTCACTAGCTGTCCAGACGAGGTGGTTATGGAAAGCTCTATTTAAATGCAAGTCAGTCTCTTTAATCGGGTTCTGGCATTGAACCTAATAGCCACAATTTCCTAAAATGTTATCCTGCTGTTAACATCAGTTAACAGTCTCCACTTCATTCCCAGGTACAACTCGAGGAAACTCCAGTTCCCTTGCTGCACTATAGAAACACACTGATCTGAGAGGCAGTCTTGAATGAAGAAGAAATACTTTGATTTCTATTGTACCCATCAAATCATCAGGACGTCCTAAAGCACTTTACAGCCAATTAGGGACTGCTTTACAATCTACTAACTGTTGTAACAGAGGGAGACCTGCAGCCAATTAGCACACATCAAACTCCCACAGAGAGCAAAATGTGATAATAACCATGATAATCTGTTCCACTGATGTTCATTGAGGGTCAAATATTGGCCAGAACCTCCGCTGCTCTTCTTCGAAATAGTGCCGGCTATGAGGATCGACAGGGCCAGACCCGAAAGACACTTCTGACAGTGCAGCATCTCTCTGTCCTGCACTGGAGAGGGAAACACAGCAAACTTTTCCAGTCCGTGTGACTCTCTGTCAGACCTGAAGAGAGGGAGAGACTTGATGGATTTTATATAGAGAGGGGAGGTGGGGGTGAAGCGGGTGGAGCAAATTAGGAGGTCAGGGATAGGTGGGAACTAGAAGAGAGTTAGACAAAAATGTTACGGGCACAAGACAAAGGGAGTAATGTTAAAGACTGAAAAAGGTGCATTTTGCACTTGTCCACTTTGCAGACTTACCAACCCACAAATAATAATAATAATCTTCGTCACAAGTAGGCTTACATTAACACTGCAATGAAGTTACTGTGTAAAGTCCCGTGTCGCCACATTGCGGCGCCTGTTCGGGTACAGAGGGAGAATTCAGAATGTCCAAATGACCTAACAGCACGTCTTTCGGGACATGTGGGAGGAAACCGGAGCACCCGGAGGAAACCCACGCAGACACAGGGAGAACGTGCAGACTCTAATATTATCCAGAGTTCAGTCCGTGGGGGGGTGGAGGGGTTTGGTTAGCTCGAGTGCACAAGTAAACTGGTGGATTAGCCACCCAACGTGGGAGCTCATCTCTGATTCCGATTGAAATGAACGGGAGATGAAAACTGGGCGGTTTCTATAAAAGGCGATTGATTCGCAGCAGTGGAGTGGGAAGCCCAGTTGCCCTGAATACAAAAACATGGGGCTGAATTCTCCGTTCCTGAGGCCAATTGCCAACGCCAAGGGAGGATCCGCGACGTTTCGTGATGGGAAAATCGGCACAAATTGCCACACCGATTCCGCTACCAGTCAGGGGCTAGCACCTGCGCTTCGTGAAACACCCGCGGAACGCGTGGAAAACGGTTGGTAAATCGCTATGTCCGTGCTGCACATTCGCAGGGCTGACAAACTGCAGCTGCGCATACGCCTACACCCCCGACACATGCACCGATCTTGCCGGAAAAGATGGCGCGGCTCTGCTGGACCGCGTACCCACCCAACCCGTCCCAACATCTCGCCTCCTGGCCAGTAGCACAGATCTTGGCCTAGTGTGGCGATGCTGGACACTGTCTGCAAGCCTTCTCTCTCTGCAGCCGCCACACCAGGTTCATGACCGCTGAGACTACACGTGGCCTGCGCCATCTGCAACTCGGCCCATCGGAGGCGAAGCATCGCGGGTGGGCCTGATAATGATATTCAAACGGGGTTGCGACTGCACGTGGCGCGCGTCTCGACATCGCCGATTTGGAGGGGGCGGAGCATCGCAACCTGGCATCAAACCAGCCCTGACGGACTGAACTCTGGATAATATTAGAGTCTGCACGTTCTTCCCTGTGTCTTCCGGTTTCCTCCGGGTGCTCTGGTTTCCTCCCACAAGTCCCGAAAGACATGCTGTTAGGTGAATTGGACATTCTAAATTCTCCCTCGGTGTACCCGAACAGGCGCCAGAATTTGGTGACTAGGGGCTTTTCACAGTAACTTCATTGCCGTGATCTTGGCGTCGGCTGCCATTCTCCACCCGATCACCGTTCCCGATTTTGGCACGGGCAACTGAGAATCCCACCCATGGTTTCCCATCTGTTTGTATGTGTGTGTGGGCGAGAAGGCCGCGATTTTATTTTAGCATCTGTCGTGCTGAAGTATGAAGTAACATCATGTCGGAAAATTTAATAATACCCTTCATCACCTTAAATACTTCATAAAGGCAAGCATTTGTGCACGGATTGCGGGGTGGTTTGGTGCCGGGGGGGGGGGGGGGGGGGGGGTGGGGGGGGGGGGGGGGGGTGCACGGTGACAGTCTTGATCTTTGGATTTCCATTTAGCTTTCTGTTGCCATGGTGATTGCCTGTGAACATAGTGTGGGCGTGCGAGCAAGCAGTAGGTTCATTTTCTAAAGATTTGGTGTGTTTTTTTCCTATAAGAAATGTACTGGGATCCTGCTTGGACAGATCTGGAACAGGGTGTGCTGAATGGCACTGCGTTTGATAAATAGGTTTTATTAATTTCCCAAAATACACATTGACCTCCATTGAACTGACATGCAATCTGATGTACATGTCGCAGCAGTTCAGATGTACTGTTCCCCTTGCAGGTAATGGCCGTCAAGCGACTGACCAGACCCACCGGCCTTTTATCTAGGCTTTCCCATCTCTCGTTTGATGTCTACCTGGAGGCTACCTCACATGGCTTTCCCTAATCCGCCAAGTCCCGCCACTGTTGAACTGCATTTCCCCATCTCCAGTAATTTTATAATTAATTCAGTTTTGTTGAAAGAAAAAGGATAATTAAAACACTTGAGTTCTTTTAATGCCCCAGTGATTTTTCTCTTTCCTCTGTCAGTAGGTTTGTAACAGCAGGGCTTTTTATCGGAGTTCCTGGAGGGTTGGCAATCCTTTGGGTCTGGCTTCAAATCCAGACTTGATGGGCCAAAAGGGTTCACACTTGGAATTGGGCTCTCACGACCCCATCCCAAACCCTTATTCAGCATTAGACTCCTGCAGACATGACTATTCCAATGCACTCTTGGCCCACATTCTACCTTTCCTCGCCCAAGCCAACACTGCCCGCATTCTAATTCACAGCACTTTCACGCTCGCTGACTCACATCGGCTCCTGGTTGAACAATGTCTCCATTTTGAAATATTCATCCTGGCTCTGTAACCTCCTCCAGGGCTGGAAGTCATAAAATCCCTACAGTGCAGAAGGAGGCCGTTCGATCCATCGAGTCTGCACCGCTGTCTGAAAGAATACCCTACCTAACCCTATCATCCCACCTAGCATTGGACATTAAGGAGCAATTTAGCGTGGCCAATCCACCCAATCTGGATATCTTTGGGCTATGGGAGGAAACTGAAGCACCCAGAGGAAACCCATGCAGACACTGGGAGAACGTGCAAACTCCACACAGACAAGTCGGAATTGAACCCTGGTCCCTGGCACTGTGAGACAGCAGTGCTAACCGCTTGCCACCGTGCCTTCCAATGTCTGTGCTCCTCTAATTCTGGTCCCTTGAGTGCTTCTAATTATTATCACTGCACCATCGGTGGCTGCGCCTTTAGTTACCTCAGCCCAAGTTCCGGAATTCTCTCCCTACACCTCTCTGCCTCCACTTTCCTCCTTCAGACAAGCACGGAAGCATAGGACAGCATGGTAGCACAGTAGTTAGCATAGTTGCTTCATAGCGCCAGGGTCCCAGGTTCGATTCCCGGCTTGGGTCACCGTCTGTGAGGAGTCTGCTCCGGTTTCCTCCCAGTCCAAAGGCTTGCAGGTTAGGCGGATTGGCCATGCAAAATTGCCCTTAGTGTCCAAAACGGTTAGGTGGGATTATGGGGATGGGATGGAGGTGTTGGGTGGAAGTATGGGCTTAGGTAGGGTGCTCTCTCCAAGGGCCGGTGCAGACTCGATGCGCCGAATGGCCTCCTTCTGCCCTGTAAAATCTATGATCTATGATCTTAAAGATGCTCCTTAAAACCCATCTCTTTTACAAAACTTTTGGTCACCTGACTTAATTTCCCCTTGTGCGGCGCGATGTCAAATTTTGTGTCATAACGTCCCCTCAAAGCGCCCTGGGACGTTTGACTGTGTGAAAAGTGTCATTCACTGAGCTAAATCGCTGGCTTTTAAATTAGACCAAGCAGGCCAGCAGCACAGTTCGATTCCCGTACCAGCCTCCCCGGACAGGCGCCGGAATGTGGCGACTAGGGGCTTTTCACAGTAACAATTGAAGCCTACTCGTGACAATAAGCGATTTTCATTTTTCATAAATGCCGGTTGTTATCATAGAATTTACAGTGCAGAAGGAGGCCATTCAGCCCATCAAGTCTGCCCTTGGAAAGAGCACACAAAGGGCAATTTAGTATGGCCAATCCACCTACCCTGCACTTCTTTGGACTGGGAGGAAACTGGAGCACCCGGAAGAAACCCACGCAAACACAGCGAGAGAATGAAAACTCCACAGACAGTAACCCGCGGCCGGAATCGAACCTGGGACCCTCGATCTGTGAGGCAGCTGTGCTAACCAGCGTGCCGCCCAGAACTGCTGTTGCTGTCATTCTGTGCAAAAAGGTGTCACTTCACTGCAGGTACAGGGACAGTCTTGAGGTCGGGAGAAGCTTTATCCTGTTCCGATGCGTGTTGTACCTCGCCTGTCTGTGTAGCCCGTGTGTCCTTTGGCAACTGGACAAAGAGAAAAGAAGCCAAGCAAATCTCACTCCAATGCTTAAGGAAGAACTTGAATTTATATCGAGTCTTTAGTAACTTCATTGGCGTTGAGTACTTTTGAGATGTAGTCACTCCTGTGGTGTAGGAAATGAGACAGCAAAAAGTCGTATCCCACAAACAGCAATGTAGCGATCACCAGATAGCGTTGACCAAGACATTGAGAGGTCTCCCCTGCTCTTCATCAAAACAGTGGCCGTGGGATCTTTTACATTCACCTGAGGGGGCAGATGGGGCCTTGGTTTAACACCTCATTCAAAACCATTGAACTATAGAAAGGTTACGGCACAGAAAGAGGCCATGCTGCCTATCGTAACTGTGCCAGCAAAATAAAACGGGAAAAAAAGAAACGAGCCACTGATTTTAATACCATTTGTCAGCCCCTGATCCGAGCCTTGCAGGTTCCAGCATTTCAAATATAGATCCAGGTACCATTTTAAATGAGTTGAGTGTTTCAGCCTCAACCATCAACTTAAGCAGTGAATTCCAGATGCCCACCGCCATCTGGGTGAAAAAGCTTTTCCTCATGTTCCCTTGAATCCTTCTACTTTCCCTTAGTAATTGGCCCATTAGGTCAGAAACAAGTCTTTCCTTCTACCCTTAGCCTCCTATGTTTTAAGAAAAATAGCCCCAGCCTATCTGGTCTCTCCTCATAGCTGCAATTTGCAAGCCCTGGCAACACTCTTGTAAGCCTCCTCTGCGCTCTCTCCAGAGCAGTTATGTCCTTCCTATAATGAGGTGACCAGAACTGTACATACAACTCCAGCTGTGGACTCAGCAGCGTTTTATACAGTTCCATCCATCGTTACATCCCTGCTTTGTATTCAATACCTCGCCCAATAAAGGAAAGCATTCCGGATGCTTTCTTGACCAGACCTTATCTACCTGATCTGCCACCTTGGGTTTGGATTTGGATTTTGTTTATTGTTGCATGTGCTGAGGTCCAGTGAAAAGTATTTTTTTCTGCAAGCAGCTCAAACAGGAAATTTAGTACATGAAAATAAAATAAAATAAAAATGAAATACATACATACCAGTAACAGTGCGGAAGAAGCTGTTTTTGAATCTGTTTGTGCATGTTCTCAGACTTTTGTATCTCCTGCCCTCCTAAAGGAACCAGGGGATGTTCACTCCAAGCTATCTCACTTTTTCAACCCTGCTCAGTATCCTCCCATTTATTGAGTATTCCCTTCCTTTGGTTGTCCTCCCCAAATACATTCTCTCTCACTTTTCTGGATTGTATTCCATTTGCCACATTTCCACCCACCTAAAGAAAACCATTGGTATCCTTCTGGAGTCAACAGCTATATACTCTTGAACACCAACTGCACAGCCAATCTTTGTGTCATCTGCACATTTCCCCATTGTGCCTCCCACAAATGGCAGCAGGCAGCACCTACAGTGCAGTTCTCCCTCAGTACTACTACAGTGCAGTTCTCCCTCAGTACTACTACAGTGCAGTTCTCCCTCAGTACTACTACAGTGCAGTTCTCCCTCAGTACTACTACAGTGCAGTTCTCCCTCAGTACTACTACAGTGCAGTTCTCCCTCAGTACTACTACAGTGCAGTTCTCCCTCAGTACTACTACAGTGCAGTTCTCCCTCAGCACTACTACAGTGCAGTTCTCCCTCAGTACTACTACAGTGCAGTTCTCCCTCAGTACTACTACAGTGCAGTTCTCCCTCTACTACTACAGTGCAGTTCTCCCTCAGTACTATCCGAAGTGCAGTTCTCCCTCAGTACTACTACAGTGCAGTTGTCCCTCAGTACTACCACAGTGCAGTTCTCCCTCAGTACTACTACAGTGCAGTTCTCCCTCAGTACTACTACAGTGCAGTTCTCCCTCAGTACTACTACAGTGCAGTTTTCCCTCAGTACTACCCGAAGTGCGTCAGCCTGGATTTTTGCGCTCTGCTCTGTTAATACACTGTTCCACACTAGACCGCCGCAAGGCCCAATTTTGCTCATTCTCTTGCACAATCTCAGAACTATGGACTTTCTTATCTCTCGCATTTTTATTTTCCTTCCTTCCGCAGCTCCAACTTCCTGATTCTTGAACCCAAGTTTGGTAGCCGTTACTTCTTGGTTAGACTTCCTCCTAGGACCACTGGGAGGCCACAAATACCAAACGCAGACACCGCACACCCTGTCCCCATCCTCCCAAATAGCCCACCAACCCCCACACATGCATGCATCTAAAAATGTTTCAGTTGTATAGGCATTATATTTTGCTGGGTTACTTGAACACTGTTGCAGAGTGGGGTGGTTCAGTTAGGCACTTGGCTAGAATTCGAGAGGGTGAAACATATGAATGCCAACAGTAGGGGATCCCGCTGCAGCTCATGCCCCAAGCTTTATGTGGAATGGTGCCCCTCAAGCTATAGAGCCAATTGTCTCCGTTTCAGAGATGCCTGTAGTCCTTTGTGGACTAATTCCTACCGTTGTCATGTTCATTTAAGTGAGATAAATAGATTTGCCTCTTCAGAATCCGCGGTGATGAAACTGGCCCCAGCTTCTGAATGACCTCCACCAAGCGGATCATTCACTAGAAATCATCGCCTTGAGCTGACTTCCCCTCCCCTCTGAACCCACCAGCCCCTTTCACCTCCAACACTGCTGCAGCCTGCCTCCCGCGCCCGCTGCGGCCTATCCCCTCTGTTTCTCACTGCTTCATCTTGAGGTAGCCCCCAGCAGCCGGTGAATGGCTCGTCGACTCTGTGCTTTGCCTGAGTTTCAACCTCTGCTCTCATAACACCTGCCAGCTGTGAGAGCATCCTGAGTGGAGGGTGATGGGTAACTATAGTTCCATGAGCTTTCTGCAGATTCCCAATACCCATTCCATTCCCATTATGACTGTCACACTAAGGGTTCATTTTAATTATTTCTTGAAAAGGCTTTTGTGAGTTATTTTGTTTTTGGTTGTGCGTTATTTTGTTGCCTGGTATGGAGGGCATTAGCTATGAGGAGCGGTTGAATAAACTCGGTTTGTTCTCACTGGAATGACGGAGGTTGAAGAGCGACCTGATAGAGGTCCACAAAATTATGAGGGGCACAGACAGAGTAGATAGTCAGAGACTTTTCCCCAGGGTACAGGGGTTAATTACTCAGGGGCATAGGTTTAAGGTGCGAGGGGCAAGGTTTAGAGGAGATGTACGAGGCAAGTTTTTTTACACAGAGGGTAGTGGGTGCCTGGAACTCGCTGCTGGAGGAGGTGGTGGAAGCAGGGACGATAGTGACATTTAAGGGGCATCTTGAAAAATACATGAATAGGATAGGAATAGAGGGATACGGACTCCGGAAGTGTAGAAGATTTTAGATTTTAGGCAGCATGGTCGGTGCAGGCTTGGAGGGCCGAAGGGCCTGTTCCTGTGCTGTACTTTTCTTTGTTCTTTGTTTTCAGTTATGGATGACTGTTTGGATGTAGATTACTCCACGCTGCGAGTACTATTCAGCATAATGGGAGTCAAATGTGACTGAAACAGGTATCTCAGACTCCGGACCCATAAGCATCCAGTATTAGCACAAGGCCCGGTGTGCTGACATATGAACTATCTGGTACTAAACAGGGTGAACCTGATCTCCTCACTTCCATTTCCAGTTGAGTATTGTCCAGCTGCCTTGGTCACGGCATCAGCCGCTCAGTTAACCATAGATCAACAAAGACACTACCTTATACGATAGCCAGTTACTCGGAAACTTAAATGCATGACTGGATGATCTTGCAGTTTTTGCATTGTATGGAATTTGCAGCACAGAAGCTGGTTATTTGGCCCAACTGGTCTGTTCTGGGATTCCTGCTTAACATGTGCCTCCTCACGCTTTAATTCATAGAATAGAATCCATACAATTCCTGCAGTGCAGAAAGGGGACATTTCAGCATAGCCAATCCACTTAACCTGCACATCTCATCCTACCCCTTCTCCCTCATTTTTGCGTTGTCGCCCCATCGACGTATTAAATTCTATATGTCCACAACTCTGTACCCTCAGCCTTCCAGGCCCCATGCTTTGGCATTTCGTAGTTAAAACCCTCTCTCTCTGACCAAGCTGTTGTCTCTTCCTCCCCCGATCCCCTCCTGTGAAATCTAGCTCCCTTTGAAGCCAGGCTCTCTGGATTTTAATTATGATGCGCCTTGGATAAGGGTTGCCGATCCTCCCTGGAGCCTCATGAGATTAAGAACTAATTTCCAGACACTGCTGAGAAAAAAATCCCAAGGAGAAAAATAATTGGAGTTGCTGACTTTTTAAAAACGTGCTTATGTTTCGTTGGACAAAAAGAGGCGTTTTGGGCAGTCGGCAATTAGATGACCGAGAATCGTCCATCCGATGGGAGAATAAGACTGTTGAGTGACCAGCAGTGGGCGGAAGGGGGCAGGAGCCATGTTGAGATGAGACTTTCAGGAATGTAAAATTGGCACTATCAAGGCTAAGCAATTTCCTGTATAGCAGGTGTTATTATAAATACAGGCTGGGTCAGAGTGGAAGCAGATTGTGTATGTGTGTTCTTTGTGTGTGTGTGTGTTGTGTATATTTTTGACTGTGCTTGTGTGCATGCGCGCGAGTGGTGTTCTGTGTGTGTGTGCGCACGCGCGCGAGTGGTGTTCTGTGTGCGCACGCACGCGCGCGAGTGGTGTTCTGTGTGCGCACGCACGCACGCGAGTGGTGTTCTGTGTGTGCGCATTCGCGCGAGTGGTGTTCTGTGTGTGTGCACGCGCGAGTGGTGTTCTGTGTGTGCGCGCATGCGTGCGAGTGGTGTTCTGTGTGTGCGCGCACATGCACGAGTGGAGTTTGTGTGTGTGCACACGCGCGAGTGGAATTCTGAGTGTGTGCCCGCACGCGAGTGGAGTTCTGTGTGTGTGCCCGCGCGCGAGTGATGTTCTGTGTGTACACACGCACGAGTGGAGTTCTGTGTGTGTGCGCGCACGCGCGCGAGTGGTGTTCTGTGTGTGTGCACGCGCACAAGTGGTTTTCTGTCTGTGTGTGTGCGCGCGTGCCTGCGAGTGGTGTTCTATGTGTGCCACACGTGAGTGGTGTGCACGCAAGTGGTGTTCTGTGTATGTGCACACGCGTGAGTGGTGTGTATGTGTGCGTGCACACGAGTGGTTTGTTTGTGCGCGCACGAGTGGTTTGTGTGTGTGTGCGTGCGTGATGTTCTGTATCTGTACGAGTGGTGTTCTGTGTGTGTGCGTGTGCATAGGTGTGTGCGTTTGCAGCTGAGACTGTGCCCGATTGTGTGTTTGTACATATCACCATGTGCATATATTTTTGCCTGTATCTGTGTCTGCACGTGCGTTTGCCTATATGTGTGCATGTGCGTGTTTGCTTATGTGCATGTGTCTGTGTGTTACTCTGTGATTCTCTCTCTCTTTCTGTGCCTGAATGAGTATGCATGTAGGCGTGTGACTGGGCGTTCTCTCAGATCCGGTCTTGCATATCCTGTTCTGTAGGAGATTACTGAAAGTGTAGCCAGTGCGAGCCAAAAGAAGCAGTTTTTCCATGTTGTTGGCAGTGTAGCTGTGGCAGCACCTGGCAGGGCGGGGAGCACAGGTATTGAAATGTGACACTCACCAAACGAAGAGCCTGGACCAGTCTGCAGTTGTTTGCATTGCTGAAATCGGAGGCCAGAGGAGTTCAGAACCTTACTGAACCCAGTCTTTCCTTCACATTGTGATATCAGAAGCAGGCAACAGTAGCAGTGACCAATAAAATTACCAGGAAACGCAACTGCTTCCCGAATATCTCCGTTTGGGAGGAAAATCTGCCATCCTAACTCATCAATCAGCCTTATAACCAATTTGATATTAGACGGAGTGTGAGAGGGGCACCTTCAAACCAGCACCACCTCCTCAGTTACTCGGGGATGGTAATTTAATACCAGCAACATCCAAGTGAACTTTTAAAAATTGATTTGCTCAGATACTCCCTTAACTTTTTCCACCTCACATCCTTTAATTTAGTGTCAATTTTCTCACTCCATGTAGTCGCTCTCCCCCTCTCCGCCCGCCAAAGATGCCACTTCACTCCCGACGGTTCAGACTCTGTCGTGTGGGTGCCAGATTCCTCCTGACAATTTGGTTTTAATCATGCGGATGCCACCTCCTGATGGCTCACGCTATCTCTTTACAGTTGACATTCCCCCATCAGGGCCCCAGCTGTGCGAGTAACTCCACAACCTCATGCAGGTGCTCAGACAAGTCTCTCTTTTGGAGTCATTGGATAATGACCAAGAGCTCTAACTTCCTCGAACGTTCCCTACCTAACCCTGCGACTCTGCAGCCAGTCATTGAGCCTCAATGCCATTGATGATGAGATCAGTGAACTGAACCTAACTTGTAACATAAACTAGTCTATTTTCTGCAGCAAAAAACATCAACAATAGAATTTTTAATTCTTTAGAACTGGCAGCTGGTGCAGTACAGCAAAGGATGAGTAAAGCTCCCTCTACACTGTCCCCATCAAACACTCCCAGGAGAGGTAGAGCATGGTTTCGATACAGAGTAAAGCTCCCTCGACATTGTCCCAGCAAACACTACCAGGACAAGTACAGCACGGGGTTAGATACAGGATTGGATTGGATTGGATTGGATTTGTTTATTGTCACGTGTACCGAGGTACAGTGAAAAGTATTTTTCTGCAAGCAGCTCAACAGATCATTCAGTACATGGAAGAAAAGGGAATTAAACAAAATTCAAGAAAATACATGAGAATACATGAGAATATATAATCGGGCAACACAAGATATACAATGTAACTACATAAGCATTGGCATCGGTTGAAGCATACAGGGTGTAGTATTAATGAGGTCAGTCAATAAGAGGGTCATTTAGGAGTCTGGTGACAGTGGGGAAGAAGCTGTTTTTGAGTCTGTTTGTGCGTGTTCTCAGACTTCTGGGAAGAAGTTGGAAAAGTGAGTAAGCCGGGTGGGAGGGATCCTTGATTATGCTGCCCGCTTTCCCCCGGCAGCGGGAGGTGTAGATGGAGTCCATGGATGGGAGGCAGGTTCGTGTGATGGACTGGGCGGTATTCACGACTCTCTGAAGTTCCTTGCGGTCCTGGGTTAAGCAGTGCCATACCAGGCTGTGATGCAGCCAGATAGGATGCTTTCTATAGTGCATCTGTAAAAGTTGGTAAGGGTTAATGTGGACATGCCGAAATTCCTTAGTTTCCTGAGGAAGTATAGGCGCTGTTGTGCTTTCTTGGTGATAACCTCGACGTGAGTGGACCAGGACAGATTTTTGGTGATGTGCACCCCTAGTAATTTGAAACTGCTAACCATCTCCACCTCGGCCCCGTTGATGCTGACAGGGGTGTGTACAGTACTTTGCTTCCTGAAGTCGATGACCAGCTCTTTAGTTTTGCTGGCATTGAGGGAGAGATTGTTGTTGTTACAGCACTCCACTAGGTTCTCTATCTCCCTCCTGTATTCGGACTCGTCGTTATTCGAGATCCGACCCACCATGGGCGTATCGTCAGCAAACTTGTAGATGGAGTTGGAACCAAGTTTTGCCACGCAGTCGTGTGTGTACAGGGAGTAGAGTAGGGGGCTAAGTATGCAGCCTTGCGGGGCACCGGTATTGTGGACTATTGTGGAGGAGGTGTTTGTGTTCATTCTTACTGATTGTGGTCTGTTGGTCAGAAAGTCAAGGATCCAGTTGCAGAGTGGAGAGCCAAGTCCTCGGTTTTGGAGCTTTGATATGAACTTGGCTGGGATTATGGTGTTGAAGGCTGAGCTGTAGTCAATAAATAGGAGTCTGATGTAGGAGTCCTTGTTTTCGAGATGCTCTAGGGATGAGTGTAAGGCCAGGGAAATGGCGTCTGATGTGGACCGGTTGCGACGGTATGCGAATTGAAGTGGGTCAAGGCGTTCCGGGAGTATGGAGGTGATGCGCCTCATGATCAGCCTCTCGAAGCACTTCATTACAACTGACGTCAGGGCCACCGGGCGGTAGTCATTGAGGCATGTTGCCTGGTTCTTCTTTGGTACCGGTATGATGGTGGTCTTCTTAAAGCAGGTGGGGACCTCGGAGTGGAGTAGGGATAGGTTAAAGTTGTCTGTGAATACCTCTGCCAGCTGGTATGCGCAGGCTCTGAGTGCACGACCAGGGATCCCGTCCGGGCCCGTCGCCTTCCGTGGGTTCACTTTCAGGAAGGCCGATCTGACTTCGGAAACTGTGATTACATAGAATTTACAGTACAGAAGGAAGCAATTCAGCCCATCGAGTCTGCACCGGCTCTTGGAAAGAGTACCCTACCCCTACCAAGGTCAACACCTCCACCCTATCCCCATAACTCAGTAACCCCACCCAACACTAAGGGCAATTTTGGACACTAAAGCATATGGCCAATCCACCTAACCCGCACATCTTTGGACTGTGGGAGGAAACCGGAGCACCCGGAGGAAACCCACGCACACACGGGGAGGATGTGCAGACTCGGCACAGACAGTGACCCAAGCCAGAATCGAAGCTGGGACCCTGGAGCTGTGAAGCGATTGTGCTATCCACAATGCTACCGTGGGTGAATTATGGGCTGCTGGGGCACTCAACAGCGGATTGTTGGCTACCTGCTCAAACCGAGCATAGAATGCATTAAGTTCATCGGGGAGGGGTGCACTGCTGCCAGAGATAATGCTCGGCTTCGCTTTGTAGCCCGTTATGTTGTTTAGTCCTTGCCACAACCGCCGAGAGTCTGTCTGTGACTCAAGCTTAGTTTGATATTCTCTCTTGGCATCTCGGATGGCTTTGCGGAGGTCGTACCTGGATTTCTTGTACAGAACGCCTCAGATCTGTCCTTCAGTAGGGAGTCAATCTCGCGGTTGAGCCATGGTTTCCGGTTGCGGAACGTACGTACTGCTTTCTTTGGCACACAGTCGTCTACACATTTGCTGATGAAGTCTGTGACGGTGGTGGCATACTCATTTAAGTTAGTCGCTGAGTTCTTAAATATGGACCAGTCCACTGTCGCTAAGCAATCACGTAAGAGTTCTTCTGTCTCCTCGGACCAGCACTGCACAACCTTCTTAGCTGGATTCTCCCGCTTGAGTTTCTGCTTGTAAGCCAGGAGAAAGAGCACAGTCTTGTGGTCTGATTTCCCAAAATGCAGTCAGGGGATGGAACAGTAGGCGCCCTTGATTTTTGAGTAGCAGTGGTCAAGAGTGTTGTCGCCCCTGGTGGGACAGGAGATGTGCTGGTGGAATTTTGGCAGTACACTCTTGAGGTTGGCTTTGTTGAAGTCTCCGGCCACAATGAACAAGGCCTCCGGGTGTTCTGTTTCATAGATGTTTATGACTGTGTACGGTTCATCCAGCGCCTTCCTCACTTCTGTAGAGGGAGTAAAGATCCCTCTAAACTGTCCCAGCAAACACCCAGGACAGGTACAGCACGGGGTTAGATACAGAGTAAAGCTCCCTCTACACTGTCCCCATCAAACACTCCCAGGACAGACACAGACGGGGTTAGATACAGGGTAAAGCTCCCTCTACACTGTCCCCATCAAACACTCCCAGGACAGGTACAGCACGGGTTAGATACAGAGTAAAGCTCTCTCTACACTGTTCCATCAAACACTCCCAGGACAGGTACAGCACGGGGCTAGATACAGAGTAAAGCTCCCTCTACACTGTCCCCATCAAACACTCCCAGGACAGGTACAGCACAGGGTTAGATACAGAGTAAAGCTCTCTCTGCACTGTCCCATCAAACACTCCCAGGACAGGTACAGCACAGGGTTAGATACAGAGTAAAGCTCCCTCTACACTGTCCCCATCAAACACTCCCAGGACAGGTACAGCATGGGGTTAGATACAGAGTAAAGCTCCCTCTACACTGTCCCCATCAAACACTCCACAAGGCAGATGCAATTGACCCCATGGCTATGAGAAACATTTGTTTTATTTTTTATGGACGGTTGGCTTCCACCACCGCTGAAAAACACGCGGCGGACTGGTCGGTATTTTTTATTTATATATATATTGTATATACTTGCACATATGCACTTGGCCAAGCTGCACTGGCAGCTGAGCGATGCAGTTTTATTTAAATCAGTGATGAAGGAGGTTGGGTATTTAAAGCACATACGAAGCTGGGGAATTGAACAGGAAAATCTGGAACATTCTTGTGGCTCGAGTGAATCTGTTAATAACTATGTGATTCACACTGCAGTTTTAGCGAGGAAGTGGTAGGTGAGCTTGATGATGGTCCCATTCTAACCCCTTTTATTTCCATCATCCACACTTTTGAAAATATTTTTATTGCCATTTTGCACTTAATATCCAAACTTTGCAGAATAATACAGAAACAACAATAATAACCAACACAGTAACAACACCAACACAGGTATCACAGGCTGTCCCCGCATCTGTGAGTGGTCCCAGTTCTGTCTTTTCCCTCCTACATGCCGTGGAATCTCTCCTCAGGTCCCCTTATTGAGAATTTTATTTTTTCCAGCTGCAGAAGGTCGGCCAGGTCGGGGAGCCAGTCCGCAGCCCTGGGTGGCATGCCCAACTTCCAGCCTAGTCCGCCTGGCGATCAGTGAGCCGATGGCCAGGGCATCTGTCCCATGTCTTGTCCAGAGCTCTGGATGCTCTGTCACTCTGGAGACCATCACAGATGTGCACCGCTCCATCTTGACCCCCACCACCCTGGACATGGCCTCGAAAAAGGCCGTCCAGAACTACCCGAGTCTGAGGCAAAACCAGAACATGTGGGTGTGGTTGGCTGGGCCTCCCTGACACCGCTTGCACCTATCCTCCACCTCCAGGAAGAACCCACCCGCGCCTGTCTTGGCTAGGTGCGCTCAGTGCACCACCTTCAGCTGCATCAGGCTTAGCCCGGCGCAGAAGGTAGAGTTGAACCTGTGCAGTGCCTCAACCCAGAGCCCTCCCCCTATCGCCATGACCAGCTCCTCCTCCCATTTTTGTCTGGTTTTGTCCTGACCTTTCTTGAGTCGCCCGGAGATGTCACCACATTTGTCATCCTCGAACCAGTCCAGCCCTACCATTGTGTCCAGAAATGTGTGTCCAGGTCTTGTGGAGGAAGTCGCGCAGTTGCAGGTATCTGAGATCGTTCCCTTTCAGGAGTTGGGGGCCTCTCTGAGAGTTCCCACAGGATCGCCAGTCGACTGTCCACGTGCATGTCCTCTACTTTCAGTGTCCCACTGTCCTCCCTCAATGTCCCGAATGTATTGTCTATCCTCATTGGCGTCAACCTATGGTTGTTGCAGATAGGGGCCTCTATGTACATCTTGCGCATAAACTGGTTCCATGTCCTTTGCGTGGCCATTACCACCGGGCTCCTGGAGTATGTGTGTGTGTGTGTGTGTCTGTTGCTGGGACTTGAACGGTGGCTAGCACTCATGGGCTCCCCGTGCAGGAGGCCTCCATTCGGACGCAGTCTGCCTCTGGTTCCCTTAGTCTCTCCCTCACCCTCTCAACCTGCTGCCCAGTGGTAGAATAGGATGTTAGGTAGGGCTAGGGCCCCCAAGTGTGGCTCTCGCTGTAGATTCCGCTTCACCTCCTCCACCAGGCTGGAGAGGTTCCATTTGTGGAGCCTCTTCCAGGTGTGGGTCACTTGGATCTCCAGGTACTTGAACTTGATTTGGCTAACTTTAAATGGTACTTCTTCCAGCCCCACTCCTTCCTCTTGGGAGTTCACCGAGAAGATTCCGCTCTTTCCCAGGTTGAGTTTGTAACCTGAGAAAGCGCAAAACTCCTTGAGTCCTGTTATCTTTCCCATGCTGGCTAGAGGGTTCGACACAAAGAGAAGCAGGTCATCCGCATAGAGCTCTGTGCTCTTTTCCCCCTCTCCGAATGCCCACCCACCACGCAACCGATCTAAGGGCGATGGCCAGTGGTTTGATTGCCAATGTAAACAGGAGGAGGGATAGCGGGCATCCCTGCCTTGTTCCCCTGTGCAAACTAAAGTATTTGGAGCTGGTGGCGTTCGTCATTGCGCCAGTACCACTGGTGTACTCTCCCTGGATGGGGTCATTATTACATTCAGCAGGCATCTGATGTTCGCTGTTAGTTTTCTGCCCTTGACAAACCTGGTCTGATATTCCACAGTCACTTCTATCAGGCAGCTCTCCAGGCACCTCGGCAGTGCTTTCACTGGGGCTTTCACATTGGTGTTTAAGAGAGATAGGCCTGTATGATTCACACTCTGTCAGGCTTTGGTCCATTTTGAGGGTCAGTGAGATCAAGGCCTGTGCCAGCGTGGGCAACAGGGTCCCTTTTGATAGTGAGCTGTTGAACATCTTCCGCAAGGGCGGGGCCAGCGCTGCTGCAAATCTTTCGTAAAAGTCTACTGGGAACCCATCTGGTCCCGGCGCTTTCCCTGGCTGCAAGTAACTAATGCATTCTGCGATTTCGCCCCGCTCTGACGGTACTTCCAGCCCTTGATTCCTGTCCTCCCCCACCACCAGCATATCCAGTCTGTCGAGGAACTGTTCCATCACCAAATTCCTGATTGGGGGTTCGGGGGTGTATAGCCCTCGGTAGAAGTTTGCGAAACCCTCATTTGGGTCTGCTACCATTTCTGTCCCTAACTTGTGTCCCTAATCTCTTTCGCGGCTACCTATTTTCTCAACTGATGTGCCAGCATGTGGCGAAGAGCTGGTGGACTGCTTCCTTGTTGACAGCAGATAAAATTCCATCTGCAGCTTTTTCCTCTCCGCCAGCAGTTCCACGCTTGGGCCATGAAGTACCGCCGATTCAACCCCAGTATGGAGTTGGTCAGCCGCTGCTTGGCTGCTCTTTCTTTCCTGTCCCTAAGGACCCTATACGCTATGATTTCACCCCTAATCACTGCCTTCAGTGCTTCCCAGAAGGTGAGACCGCCCCATTCTGGTTGCACGTTACATACCCAGAACAAATGATTAAAGAACATCTTTCAATCATTCCACCCCCTCCTTTCCAAGAAACACAATAGGCTTCTACACTGTTCCATCAAACAGACAGGTACAACACGGTGAAGATACAGAGTAAAGCTCCCTCTACACTGTCCCATCAAACACACCCAGGGTAGGAACAACATGAATACTAGGCTGAGACAAAACACTGAGGTGGAATTTGTGTCAGATGCATTTGATGCAATCTCGATATTCAGTGTCGGGCAGGGCTGGGCTGAGGGTCAGTTAGGACGTGTCGTCCCCCCCCCCCCAGGAAATTAAGTTGGGGTACTTTTGTTTCAGTTGGTGGTAGCAGTGGGGTGAGCTTTTGTGTTTCCAGGAGAGTATGTTTGTCTCATACTCTCCCAAAGGCACTATGTTGCCACAGTAACCTTTCTTTTGCAGAGCATTCTAGCAGTTCCAGGGCTTGCTCAGTGGCTGCAGTTGTCAGGCGATGGGCACCTCTTTGCTAATTGAAGAGGCAGAGAAGGGCCAAGCACCCACCCCTTCATGCCATGCTCTTAAGGAAATGTCAACCAGGGTCTGTTTTGCTTTGCTTTGCCGATGATAAATCTGTATTAAATCTGCCACATTCTGAAGCAACAGATGAGGAGTGAGTTGCCTGAGCTTGTGGCCATATAAGGAGATGTGTGCTATTTACAGACAAGGCCTTTGTATATATTTGCATTGATCTATGCACTTGGCCGCGATTGGCAGTTAACGAGCATAGTCACAGCTCCAAGATACAATAAAGTCAAATTTTGTACAACAGGGACTTTAAATAGGAAAGCCTTGAATGTTCTTGCATTTTCTGCCAGTGCCCCTGCCAGTAGGTGTGTGAGTCACGAGTGTATGAAAAAGGAGAAGTAGACCATTCGGCCCCTCTCTCCTGCTCCGCCATTTGACAAAATTATGGCTTATCAGTTTCTGTCTCGAATTCCACATCCCCCCCCCCCCCCCCCCCGGCCCGGATAGCCTTAGATTCTTGTTAGGCAAGAGAACCAATCCACGTCCGCACTAAAAATATTCAGTCATCCCCCCCATCCCCCCCCCAATCTGAAGCAGAGAGTTGCAAAGTTGCACAACCCTCTGAGAGAGAAAAAATTATCCTCATCTCTGATCTACAGCGTGACCCTGAATTTTAAAACTGGATTCCCCCTAGTCCTGGACCCGCCACAAAAAGCCACACCCTTTCCATATCCACTTTGTCAAGTGGAACTGCTTTGTTCTGGATGATGTCGAGCTTCTTGAGGGTTGTTGGAGCTGCACTCATCCAGGCAAGTGAAGAGTATTCCATCACACTCCTGACTTGTTCCTGTAGATGGTGGATAAGTGTCAGGTGCTGAGTTAGTCGCTGCAGGATTCCTAGCCTCTGTCCTTCTCTTGTAGCTCTGGTGTTTTATATGGCTGGTCCAGTTCAGTTTCTGGTCAGTGGTAATCCCCTGGGATATTGATAGTGAGGGACCCCGTGATTGTTGTGCCACTGAATGTCATGGGGCGATGGTTAGATTCTGACTTGTTGGAGATGGCCATTTGCTCTGCCACTTGTGTGGCCTGGATGTGATTGCCACTTAGCAGCTGTTATAACACCCACGGGTCTTACGGGACCGGGTTGATTAACAAACCATGGACCTTACAGAATACGAACTCCCCCCGATAAAGGGGCAGGAGACCCTTAACAGTACTTGGCTTTGAGTCGGCCGTAAGGCACAGACGAGAGATGACCCAGTCGGGAACTAGTGGAGCTGTACATAATTCTGTAAAATAAAGTAAATTTTTGTTTCAAACTACTGTGTGGACTCGTTGTTGCCCTTACCAAAGCAGCCAAAGCCAGCACTGAAGTTGGGCTCTAAAATATCAGCCCAGATCTCATGAAGCCACGGCCTGCTAACTCAGAGAGTGTTGGCCACTAAATCCACAACATTTCAAGGACCATCACCGGTGAAGCGTGTCTCCACTTCTCTCGCTCCAAGATATTTCTTTGACCAAGCTTCCTGGTCACTTGTCCCCAATATGGCTTCTTCTACGGCACAGTGTCTCAAATCTTAATCTCATTACACTGCTGATGGACCACCCCTGGGAAGTCTCATTGTGTGACAGGTGCTATATAAATGCAGTTTGTTTTTTGCGGAGTGTGACTGGGTTATCTTTCCCTCGAGGGGATCGACGACTTGGCCTGTGTTTGTGAACGACCTCGAGAGGTTCCTCGTGTTTTTCTCGCCGCCATTCTCCTTTTGCTGTTCGGTGGGATCTTGCTGTTTGCCAATTGGTTGGTGAGGGTGTAGAGGCGACTCACCTAAATAGTGCCAAAGGTGAGGGCCATTGGAGCAGAGGGCCGAGGGGAGGTAGATCAAAGTTATGAATAGTTTTTTGAGGCGGTAAATCTGGCGAGACTATTTCCACTGGCACGAGGATCGGTAATTATGGATTCAGATTTTTAAATACCTTAAAGTACCAGAGGGATGAGAATTTATTTTTTTTTAAACTGTGATTTGTGACGATCAGGAGTGAACGTCTGAAGCAGAGTCAATAACTTCCAAAAATATTTCAAGAAGAGAAAAAATGCAGGGCCATGGGAACTCGTTGGTCAGCCCCTTCTGGGCTGCATATTTCTATCAATTTTGCTTCAAGTCTGCTTAAAATCATATAATAATAGAATTCCTAGAGTGCAAAGTGAGGCCATTCGGCCCATCGAGCGTGCACCTATCCTCCGAAAGAGCACCCTACCGAGGCCCACTCCTCACCCTGTCCCAGTAATTCTACCTAACCTTTTGGATGCCAAGGGGCAATTTAACGTGACCAATCCACTTAACCTGCACATCTTTGGACTGTGGGAGGAAACCAGAGCATCCGGAGGAAACCCACACAGACACGGGGAGAACGTGCAAACCCCACACAGTCGTCCAAGACCAGAATCTAACCTGGGTCCCTGGCACTGTGGGGCAGCAGTGCTAACCACTGTGCCGTCCCTGCTGTACGGAGCGCAAGTCCTACAGAGAGAGAGGAGAGCGAGTTGTGAGTGGAGGGGGTGTCGAGGAGGGGTGGAGAGTTCCAATCTGTTTTTGCTGCAGGAAAACGGGAGGTTAATGGAATTTTGCTCATAGTCCCCTTCTCCATGTTAAAACAAAGCTTCAGAAAGTGCCCCAGCAGATATTTTAATTTAAATATTGTTCATTTTTGACTGAGTTTTCAAAAGAACAATTTTAACCCAGGCCCTGACCACAAACTTACTTCAGCTTTTTAACCACATATGTGTTGCTTTTTAAAATAAATTTACAGTACCCAATTATTTTTTTCCCAAGTAAGGGGCAAGTTAGTGTGGCCAGTCCACCTACCCTGCACATCTTTTTTTGATTGTGGGGGTGAGACCCACTCAGACACAGGGAGAATGTTCAAACTCCACACGGACAGTGACCCAGAGCAGGGTTCAAAACCGGGTTCTCGGCGCCGTGAGGCAGCAGTGCTAACCACTGGGCCATCGTGCCACCCTATGTGTTCCTTAAATAGACATACTCATTCTCTCTCTCTCTCACTCTCACACTCCCACTCACACACACTCTCGCTCTCTCACACCCACTGCACACTCCCATTCTCCCCCTCTCACTCAGTCTCTCACACACACACTCTTTCTCCCACACTTTCTCCCACGCCACTCCGACACGCTGGGATCCCCCCCGCCCTGACGGGTAGGGGAGAATCCCGGCCAAGATCTCTTGCCTACAACAGTGACCACACTTCCAACGAACCATCTCAATTGTCTGTGAAACACTTGGGAGCGTGAATAGGTTATGAGAGGTTCTATATAAATGCAGGTGATTTTTTTTTTGACAGTGTGATGGCTGCAGCACAGCAGTAAACCAGATACCAATGTGGCTGTCATCTCCATGGCCGATATGCGGAGCTAACCTGAGAGGCAGCCAGCCTCCTCCTCACAGACTGATGTAAAACTACAAGAGGGAGGGAAGGGTAACCGCTAAGATATTCCTGCACCACTGGCGCTTTGTACTCTTCACTCGTTCTCCGCTTCCAGGATCAGGATACGCCCATCCTCAAACCCTAGCTCTCTTTAATACATCGGGAAACAGCGACAAGAAATGTGGCCCATTTTGTTCTGTCGGGCATCCGTCAATGACCATCCCTGCCGGTCATTCATGCACAGCCAGCAAGGCCACAAATTCTAAATTCTAATCCGACCTTTAAATCCCTGCATGGCCTTGATTCTCCGCACTACCCCTCCCTTCCCCCCTCTCCAAAGCCCATCGGGATCTTTTCACCCCTTCCATTCTGGCTTCTTTTGCAGCCCCAGTGTCACCATTCCATCACTGACAGTCATTTTGCGAGCGTTCTAAGCCCCGGTGCTCTGGCACCCACTTTTTAAACCTCCCCCTATCGCTCTTTACCTCTCTGCAGATGATCTTGAAAACCTAACTCTTTGACTTTTGAGCATTTGGTCACCTGTCGCAATGTCTCCTTATGTGGCTCAATGTTACTTTTTGTCCGATAATGTTTCTGTGAAGCACCTGAGGGGTGTTTTTCCTGAATTAAAGGCATTACAAAAGTGCGTTGATGTTGCAGCCTGACCAAATAGTACCTGCGAGTCAAGACATAGGTGCATCTGTGCTCTCAACAATCTTCTGTTGGTAGACAACGGAGGTACTGGACATGTGTATACGAATAGGGAACACTATTTGCAAATCATGTATGTGCGGGGGTGGGGCAGTAAACGCACAAGCCAAGTAAGCGGGAATCCAGCCAAGACCATGGAAGCACAACAAGCTCATAAAAAGAAAAGCACTTCCTTCCATCTGTGGAGTCCATTCCAAAAAATAATTCATTTCGGACAATCTGAAAGAGAATTGTTTCTTTTGCAGTGCAGGCAGCAACAAGCAAATCTACCAATGCGACCGTGTCTGCAGTTGCCGCTCCCAACTCTCATGAGGTGGCTTTAATTTGAAGGAGGACCCTTCGGCCCAAGTTCCATTATGGTGTTCCAGATGGCCGGGCCAGGCAGGACCCCTTTTTTATTTCACGACACCATCTGGTCGCTTGCAAAAGGGCTGCTGCTGTCTGGGTCCAGTTGTCCGCCGCCCTTTAGTGTAAGGAAAGCCTCCCTTGCCTCGGCTACCTGTTAAAACCCGCAAGTATCTTACAGGATGGGAACAATTAACTTCCCCGTGAACCTTGCAGATTACAAGCTCTCCTGAGAAGTGGGCAAATTGGGATCTACCAAGGTTCGATTCCCGGCCTGGGTCACTGTCTGTGTGGAGTCTGCACATCCTCCCCGTGTGTGCGTGGGTTTCCTCCCACAGTCCAAAGATGTGCAGGTTAGGTGGATTGGCCATGATAAATTGCCCTTAGTGTCCAAAATTGCCCTTAGTGTTGGGTGGGGTTACTGGGTTATGGGGATAGGGTGGAGGTGTTGACCTTGGGTAGGGTGCTCTTTCCAAGAGCCGGTGCAGACTCGATGGGCTGAATTGCCTCCTTCTGCACTGTAAATTCTATGTAATCACAGTTTCCGAAGTCAGATCGGCCTTCCTGAAAGTGAACCCACGGAAGGCGACGGGCCCGGACGGGATCCCTGGTCGTGCACTCAGAGCCTGCGCATACCAGCTGGCCTCCTTCTATACTGTACATTCTATGATGTATATAATGGTTATTGTAAATAAAGTAAGTTTCTTCAAACTACTTGGTGTGGACTCCTTCATAGCCTAATAAAATACCCTTCGTAACTCTGTGCCTGTACCTTCGAAAACTCATTGACTTGTAAAGTTGCCATAGTCCCAGATGACCATAGGTTCCTTGGTGGCGGTTTAAACTGAGGATCACCATGCCTCAGATGAGGGGCAAAGTTGAGATTCATGTGAACAGGTATGAGAATTGAACCTGCATTGTTGGCATTGTTCTGCATCACAAACCGGCTGTCTAGCCAAGTGAGCGAAACCAGCCCCTCAAACTCATTAACTAACACTGCCCAGAAAGGGAGGATTACCACCCCGTGCTTAGTACCGTCACTTTCAAAGAGCTAACCGTAAAGACTTGTTAGCATACTTGAAGCCGGTGGGATTAAAGGAGCTGTGGATGCAAAAACAAAACTGGTCATGGGCGGAATGCATAGTGGTGAATGGTTGTTTTTATTTACTGGATTGAAACAAACGGTGGTCACACCAGGAATTGGTAGCAGGCCACTGCTCTTTTTGATGTGTATTCATGACCAGAATTTGGGCACACTCGGCCTATTTTCTAGGTCTGTGGATGTCACGAAACACAGAAATGTAGCAGTGAGGATACGGGGATGTAGACTGATGGGTAAGATGGGCAGACTCACAGTAGGTGAGATTTAATGAAGACGAGTGTGAAATGATTAACTTTGGTCAGAGGAAAGAGAAGAGACAATTTTAACTGTTTCCAAATGCTCAATTTTGAAAGGGTGGGCAGGGGCATCAAAACCCGAGGATCTGCATGCACAGGTTTTTAAAGGTGGCAGGACGAGCTGAAAAGGTTGTTGTAAAGGTTCACTGAACCTTGCTTTTTATAAATAAAGGCAAGGAGCACAAAATGTTAAACATTTATAAATTTCCAGTTAGGCTGTACAATGCAGAAGGAGGCTGTGGTGATATGCATAAGCAGTCATGTATGTAATGATGTAAATGACCTCCGACCAGTAGGTGGCAGTGTAAATCTACCATGTGACTCTGTACCTCGAGGAGTTGGGAGATAGTCGTGTGAGTGGATATTCATACTTGCAGTACCTTGAGGATAATTTATCAGTATTAGTAGTTTATAATATATTTCTTATAGTTACATTTACCACACATTTATTTTCTACTAAAATACTGTAACTAGTCACAAACTAAATGTTATGTGTGCATCATTCTACCGGCCAAGCACCAGAACGTAACACGGGCCATTTGACCCATCAAGTCGGCCCTCCAAAGGAGCACCCTACTTAGGACGGTGGCAGACTTGCTTTGCCAGCTTGCAGAAGCTTGAAGTCCCCCAAAGTTACTGTTGGTTAGTTGGGTTCGGCCTGTGGATGAGGGGTTGACCAAGGGACTCGCCCCTGAATGCGGGTCCCATGTCTAGTTTGCCCCTTCCAGCCCTGGGCAACCTGAAGATCACCGAAGGCATGCTGATCTCAAGAAGCTCTCTGCTGAACAGCATCCTCTTGGTCTGAGTTTTTAATTCTGATGTGGCTTCCTCGCCCTGAACTGATCTGCCTGACATCTGAAGAGCAGTCCATGTTTTTGAAATTTAGAGTACCCAATTCTTTTTTTTCCAATTAAGGGCAATTTAGCATGATCAATCCACCTGCCCTGAACATCTTTGGGTTGTGGGCATGCAGACACGGGGAGAATGGGAAAACCCAACATGGACAGTGACCTGGAGCCAAGATCGAATCTGGTCCTCAGCGCCGTGAGGCAGTAGTGCTAACCACTGCACCACCGTGCTGCCCCTGAACAGCAGTCCAGGCAGTCAAGTGAAGAATCAAAGCTGAAATACTTTCCCAACATCCCTCAGACATCTGTTCCCTCAGACAAAAGCCTTTAAAACAGCAACTGTTACAAATGTTAGTAGCTTCCTCCAAAGCCCTCAACACTTGACAAGCTTTCAAATATCCTGAGACCCTTTGAAATGGAAAACGGCTATTCAGTTTCACAGAGAAAAACCTTTCACTACCCTGTGGTTGACAGTTTGATGCTGCTTGGTGAATTCTTTATTTATCTTTCCCTTCATGCGTGAATGCATCTCAAATACCCTCCATTGATGCTAACCATAATGTTTATAAACACTCTTGCTATGATTGACAGCTCATCACCACATCAAAGGCGCTAAATGCTTTCTGATGTGAGCAAATAGGAAGTGAAACCATGTGAACGTGGTATGGGTGGAGGGGGTGACCCGTTTTCCCGTGGTGTGGGGAAGTATGCCCCTCTTTCTCAGTGGCTGGGAGAGGGATCAAGATTTGCATTGTGGTGGGGAGGGAGGCATGCCAGCAGACTTTGTGATCAGGTCACCTGGACAAAATGGCAGCCCAATGCAAACACTCCACCATGCATATATTTGCATGGTTAAGGAGTGAGACTCGCACCTGGTCCAGCAGCAGCGCAAACTTGCTGTGATTTTCCGACAGTGGGGAGCACTTAGACTCCTGAGCGGAGATTCCCGAGCCACTCTCTTTATTAGATTGCTGTTTGTGGCATTTTGCCATTTATAAACTGGCTGTAGTGTTCCTTCCCTTACATCAGTGACTGTACTTAAAAAGCGGTAAAGAGCTTTGGGACATCCTGAGATTGTGAAGAGCACCAAATTTGCAACAGGTATTTTAACACTGAGATGAGCGTCTAACCAGGTATTTGTGTTATTACCCTTGTCTTGGCTCATCTGCTGCTACGACCTCCATTCATGCCTTCATTACCTCTGGATTTGCTTCTCCTCGCTGGCCTCGCACTTTCTGTTCTTTGTAAACTTTGAGGCCACCTAAAACACCGTTGTCCAAACTCACACCAAATCCCAGTCATCTATCACCACTGTGCTCACCAACCAAGATGGGCTCCTGGTCAAGTGGTTTGGTTTTAAAATTCTCCTCATTTTCAAATCCATTCAGGATCTCGCTATCTTTATGATGTTCTGCATCCTCCACAATCCTCAGGGTTCAAGCTTTCTTCAATTCTGGCCCCTTGCACATCCTGGAATTTAATTGCTCCTCCCTTTGGAGTCCCTAATCTCTGGGATTTCCAATTTTCATCTCTCATTTAAAACCTTTTATAAAACCAATATGTTTGACCATACATTTGGTCATTTTCCCTGATATCTCATTATGTGGCTCGGTGTCAAATTTTATGTTATAACATTCCTATGAAACTGCTTTATTGGAAAGACACACTGTAAATGCAAGTTAGTGTTTTTGTTGTATGTAAACTGTAATAATCCATAGAAGGCAGGAGTCCCGTCACCACACCAATATTTATTGCCAATAACTATATACAAGAGCAGCTCCAACAGTGCTGCTAGCAGTCCAGTCAACTTAAGACTGGATCACAAAGCCGACACAGGTGCTTATATGGGCCTCCTCAATGAGCTATCATTGAGGGATCTCATACTCCAATTGGCCAACCAATAATGCTAACTGGAGGTCATTCCCCCCCCCCCCCCCCCCCCCCCCAAAGGTCCGAGGAATTCCTGCCAGCTGGCATTCCTCGGAGCTTCTTCCTGCTCCTCATGTCCGAGTCTGTCACCTCTGTGTCGTCCGTCGGGTCGTTCTCCGACGTGGGCGGAGTGTACCTTATAGGTGCCCGTCTTTTTCTTGACGACCACCTTGGAAGTTGTTCTTCCTCCTCCTCGGGGAGAGATGTCGCGGCGGCCTCGTCGAACGTGTCCATCTCCGACTCTGACGACTGGATGACGGGGTCTGGAGAAATTGCTCGGGGCTGGGGTGTGGGTATCTTTTCCGTCTGGGCTATCCCAGCTTGAGGCGGTCCTGCTTCGCCTGCCTCCAGGTGTGGTTCCGCTGCCCTTATTTGGTCTAGGTGTTTCTTCAGCACCTTGCCTCCTATCGAAACTTCATAGGATATGGGCCCTGTTTGGGACTCTACCGTGCCTTTGATCCACGTTGGTCCATTCCCATAATTCTTGACCCAAACCGGTGCCCCCACCTGGAAATGTCTCTGCTGCCGACTATTATCATGCCCCCTGCGTTGGGCCTCCTGTTGTTTCTCCACTTTCCCCGTTAAATTTGGGAAAAGGAGACTCGACCTCGTTCGCAGCCGCCTTCCCATTAAGAGTTCAGCTGGCGCTATGCCCGTTGTGGAATGCGGTGTGGTCCTGTAATCAAACAGCCAGCGGGAGAGCTTTGTGTCCATTGACGTTGCCTGGCTGTTTCTTGAGTCCCGCTTTTAGTGCCTGGACCGCTCTCTCTGCCAGGCCGTTGGATGGTAAGGTGCCGTTTTGATGTGGCGGACTCGGTTTTCTTTTAGGAATTTTCCAAATTCCCCACTTGTGAATGCCGTTCCGTTGTCCGACACCAATACCTCCGGAAGTCCATGTGTTGCAAACGAGGCCCTGAGCTTTTCGATTGTCCGGGAGGGGAAGTCTGCTCAAAGCATCTGCATTTGCTACTCGTGTTCCCGGTCTGTGCTCCAGAACGTATCTATACGTCGCCAGTAGCGACGCCCAGCGTTGGATTCTAGCTGATGCGATCGGGGGTATTGACTTGTCTTCTTTTAACCTATCTAATAACGGTTTATGGTCCGTCACTATGGCGAATTTCCGCCCGTACAGATACTGGTGAAATTTTTTTACTGCAAATATCACCGCCAGTCCTTCCTTCTCGATTTGGGCGTACTTCCTGTCAGCCATCGCCAAGTTCCTCGAAGCATAGGCTATTGGCCGTTCTTCCCCATTCATTCCTCTATGGGCTAAGACGGCTCCTACCCCGTAAGGGGATACGTCACAAGTGACCTGACCACCAACTCCTTCCTTGGGTCTATGCTCTAGGACATTTTCGGATGACAGCTGTTCCTTAATGTCCCTAAATGCTCGGTTTTGGCGGTTGGACCATTTCCATTCTTGCCCCTTTTTTAGTAGCTGGTGGAGGAGTTCTAGGATGGACGCCCTATTTTCAATAAATTTGCCATAATAGGTTACCAATCCTAGAAATGATCGTAGCTCCTGGACCGTGGTGGGAGCTGGGGCTTCTTTTATTGCCCTTACTCTGTCTTCCAATGGGTGTAAGCCCGACTCGTCTACTTTATATCCCAGGTACGTCACTTGTGGGGCCAGAAAAACAAATTTTTCTCTTTTAAGCCGTAGGCCTGCCTTTGTGAAACGCCTGAGCACTTCCTCCAGGTCCCTCAAGTGTTTGTCCTGCCCGTGATTAAGACATCGTCCAAATAAATCGCCACCTGCGGTAGTCCCTGCAGAATATTTTCCATCGTACGCTGGAATATAGAATTTCGGAAGGGCTTCTGGGTCCACGTGCAAAGTTGCTTTGGCGCCTATGATTTCCCCCAAACCTTCTTGGAAGACCTCCGAGTATTTTTGGAGTACTCCACTCAACTGCCCGCTTCCACTCTGGAAAATTTTCATCCAATCTAATTTTAGGTCTTTCAGCCAGTTCCGTCCAATTAAGCTCGGTCCAGAGCCCTCTACTATCGTCAATGGTAATCTGAGCAATTGTTTCTCATATTCCACGGGTACATGAGTCGTGGCTAGAACTTCCAGGGGTTCCCCCGTGTAGGTTTTAAGTTTCGTCGATGTTTTTGTTAGGGTTAGTGGCTGGAGTCCATCTTTGATTTTTAAAAATGCTGCCACTCCCATTACTGATACGGTCGCCCCCGTGTCTATTTCCATTATTGTCAGCCGACCGTTCACCCGTGGGGTAACCTTAATAGGTTCTGCTTTCTTCATCACAATATTATATAATTGTTCCCCTTCGGAGGAGGATGGGGCGTCTAGGTTGTGTACTTCCCTGCGTCCCCACCTGTTATTCCTCTTTTGCCACCTCCTTCTAGGGTTTCTGTCGCTGTTACCCCACTCTGTCTGGTGCCAGAAACGGTCCTTCTCTGTTGGGGGAGCCTCAGCCGGTACTTCCCTCTGTCTTCAGTTAGTCCTAGCAGACTTGGGGCAGTTCTGGGGTTTTCCTTTGGCCCTCTATTCCTCAGGCTTTTCCTGAGAGCGGCTATCTGGTAGCTGGACCCGTTGTGATAGTCCCTCTCACAGGTACCTACCTCCATTGGCGTGCCCTGTAGTTCCTGCGCCCCACTTGCTGCCTTTTCTAGGGACAGCGCGAGCTGTAACGCCTGCCTGCAGTCTAGCTGCGTTTCCGCCAACAGGCGCTTCTGTATTGTGAGGTTGTTTATGCCACACACTAACTGGTCCCGAAGCATTTCATTTAGCGTCAGGCCGAACTCACATTTTTCTGCCAGCCTTCTCAGGCGGGTCAAGAAATTTGTGACTGACTCCCTGTCTTCCCGCTTCGCTGTGTAGAATCTGTACCTACACAAAAGGAGGGATGGTTTTGGGTCGTAGTGCTCTTTCACCAATTCCGTTAATTCTTGGAAAGGTTTCATGTCCGGCGCATCGGGATAAGTTAGACTACGTATAATGGCGAAAGCTGAGGATCCGCACGCCGACAGCAGGATAACCCGTTTCTTTTCATCCGTAGTTATATCATTGGCCCGGAAGAAGTTACACATTCTCTCCACATACTGGGACCAGTCCTCAATAGTCGGGTCGAATGCATCTAACCTCCCAAAAAACGGCATTTTTGAAATAGCAAGGCTTACCCGCCGTGTGCGGTCTCCGCAATGTTCTTTGTTTACCTCGTCGCCACTGTAATAATCCACAGAAGGCAGGAGTCCCGTCACCACACCAATATTTATTGCCAATAACTATATAGAGCAGCTCCAACAGTGCTGCTAGCATTCCAGTCAACTTAAGACTGGATCACAAAACCTACACAGGTGCTTATATGGGCCTCCTCAATGAGCTATCATTGAGGGATCTCATACTCCAATTGGCCAACCAATAATGCTAATTGGAGGTCATTACATAAACACAAGGGGCGCGATTCTCCGCCCCCCACGCCAGGTGGGAGAATAGCGGGAGGGCCTCCCGACATTTTTCACGCCCTCCCGCTATTCTCCCACCCCCACGCCCGACCCACGCCACGAATCGCCGCTCGCCGTTTTTTTACAGCGAGCGCCGATTCTCCGAGGCCAATGGGCCGAGCGGCAGGGCCTTCACGCCCGTTTCAACATGGCAGCAAACACACCTCGATGCCGTCGTGAAACGGGCGCCAGATGCCGGTTTGGGGCATCTGGGGGACGATTGGCATGGCAGTACCACGGCCGTGCCAAGTGGGGCATAGGCCCGCGATCGGTGCCCACCGATCGCGGGCCGTGCGTCCGTAACGGATGCATTCTTTTCCCTCCGCCACCCCGCAAGATCAAGCCGCCACGTCTTGCGGGGCGGCTGAGAGAAGATGGCAACTACGCATGCGCGGGTTGGCGTTGTCCAACCTGCGCATGCGCGGCTGATGTCATCGGCCGCGTTAGCCAGCGTGACGCTTGACATGTGGCCTTGACGACCGTCGTCAAGGCCGTGACGCACGGGGCCGCGCTCCTAGCCCCGCCCGGAGGTGAGAATCAGCCCGGAAGTCGGCGTGAAGGCTGCCATGGGTCACGGCCTGTCCCACGGCAGCCTTTACGATTCTCCGCATTTGCAGAGAATCTCGCCCATGTTCTTTCTATATTTTTCTTCACTGTCCCTTTAATTCCAAACGTGGTCTCTTTTTTGCCAGTGACCAGTGTTAATATTTAACTCTTAAGGAATTTTAAAATCAATATTGATTTTCTTTACTTCATTTTCTGGTTGCATTGCTGAATGGAGATCAGGGACCATGTGTGGCTTTAAAATCAAGCTCCAGGCTTCTCCGTCATACGTAGGCCTTGCTGCAGATGTGGGTTGAGAGCCCCAAAAACCAATGCTGTGAGGATATTTGCTGAGTAATTCCCTCGCCCCTTATCTCTGAGTGTTTACTCCCCCCATTATCTTTGCATGTCTCTTCCCCCCCACAGTATCTGAGTCCTTCCTGTCCTCCCCCAGTACCTCTGAACATCCCCTCAGTATCTCCGAGCATCCCCTCTTCCCCATTATCTCCAAGTATTTTCTCTCTCCCAGTACCTATGAGTGTCCCTCCCCTGTCCAAGTAACTCTGAGTTCACCCTCTCTCCCTCAGTATCTCGCAGTGTTCCCTCTCCCTCAGTATCTCGCAGTGTCCCCTCTCCCTCAATATCCAGCAGTGTCCCCTCTCCCTCAGTATCTCGCAGTGTCCCCTCTCCCTCAGTATCTCGCAGTGTCCCCTCTCCCTCAGTATCTCGCAGTGTCCCCTCTCCCTCAGTATCTCCGAACGTGCCCTCTCCCTCTCCCTGTCTCTGATTTCCCCTCTCCCTCAGTATCTCCCGAGTGTCCCCTCTCCCTCAGTATCCCGCAGTGTCCCCTCTCCCTCAGTATCCCGCAGTGTTCCCTCTCCCTCAGTATCTCGCAGTGTCCCCTCTCCCTCAATATCTCCGAGCGTCCCCTCTCCCTCAGTATCCCGCAGTGTCCCCTCTCCCTCAGTATCTCGCAGTGTCCCCTCTCCCTCAGTGTCCCCTCTCCCTCAGTATCTCCGAGCGTCCCCTCTCCCTCAGTATCTCCGAGCGTCCCCTCTCCCTCAGTATCTCCGAGTGATCCCTCTCGCTCAGTATCTCGCAGTGACCCCTCTCCCTCAGTATCTCCGAACGTCCCCTCTCCCTCAGTATCTCCGAGCGTCCCCTCTCCCTCAGTATCTCCGAGTGTCCCCTCTCCCTCAGTATCTCCGAGGTTCCCCTCTCCCTCAGTATCTCCGAGGTTCCCCTCTCCCTTAGTATCTCCCAGTGACCCCTCGCCCTCAGTCTATCCAAGTGACCCCTCTCTCTCAGTTTCCCCATTATCTCTGATTGTTCCTCCACTTCCCCCAGTACCTCCGAATGCGCCCCCCTCTCCTCAAGTACCTCCGGGTGGTGCTCCTCCTCCCTCCTAATCAAGTACTTTCGGATGTGCCCATCCTTCTACCCACACCCATTCTTTCAACAAGTCACCTCCCTGCCAACCCCGACTGCCATTAAACGTGGAAGAGCAGGACGTTGAGGGGTGAAATTATGCTTTGGACGCTGGAAGGAGCAAGCGAGCGTTTAATAGGATGATCTCACCTCAATGGGTTTTTGCCGGCACAATGATGTACGTTTTCAAGCCCAGGTATGGCTGCTGTTTGGAAATAAGGGGATGGGTAGAGGGTTGTATTGGTGCAGATCCCTAATTATCCAAAGGGATTACCCCAGCATACAAAGGAAGTTCTGAGCCATAGTGGGATTCCATCTGGAATATTGTGCTTAGATCTAGCATCTGACCTTAAGGAATGATATTCAAGCCTGGGGGGAAGACGGTGGCATGCTAATGTCGGTGTACTGGTAATACAGTCTAATGTTTCGGAGTCGCGGGTTCAAATCCCACCACAGCAGCTGGTGGAATTTAAATTTAATAAATCAAATCTGGAATTGATAAACTTGTCTCAGTAATGGTGACCATGATTGTTGTTAAAATCCTATCTGGATGCACTATTGTCCTTGAGGAGAGGAAATCTGCTGTCCTTACCAGATCTGGCCCCATGCAACTCTAAACTGTACTCGAAAATGGCCCTCATGAGCCACTCGGATCAAAGGGCAATTACGGATGGGTAACAAATGTTGGCCTTGCCGTGGAAACCCACATCCCATGAAAGAATTTTCAAAAAAATTGATCTGGGTGCAGATTCACCAGAATAAAAGAGTAAATAATGAGACTAGGTCAAATTTTGTCTGTTAATGAATCGGTTAGAATCATAGAATTCCTACAGTGCAGAAGGAGGCCATTTGGTCCATTGGGTCTGCACCGACCCTCTGAACGAGCGACCAGTCCCACTCCCCCATCTTATCCCCGTAATCCCACATAACCCACACATCTTTGACTTTTAAGGGACAATTTAGCTTGGCCAATCCACCTAACCTGCACATCTTTGGGCTGTGGGTGGAAACCGGATCACCCGGAGGAAACTCACGCACACATGCGGAGAAATTATAAACTTCACAGTTACCCAAGGCCGGAATTGCACCCAGGTCCCTGGCTCTGAGAGGCAGCAGTGCTAACCACTATGCCACCGACGCCCCAATGCTCCTACGAATCACTTTGAGATGTTTTGCTATGTGAAAGGTGCTGTATAAATGCATGTCGTTGTTGAGGGAGGCATAAAGTGGAACCTGGCTGAGGAAAACCCACTGGGTCACCAAACAACACGGGAACATTGTGTTATTTCACCCACCCTTCCCCCAGTTTAGTCGGTTCTTACTACCTTGCTTTGAAATATTGAACTCGGCTGTTTAGGGACTTCGGGGCGAGCTCCTTCATCCAGGATTGTGCAATCGAAAATCATTGTGGGAAAGCTGGAGGGTAGAAAAGGAGAGGAATGGCGGGGCTCACAGAGAGAGCGAGAGCAGGGTACGACAGTGGCACTTGCCACTTGCAATCTGCCCGCCAGCCACCACCCATGCCAAGAGTGACTTCTGGAATTCGGATGTGAGCTGTTCTGGGAGCCCTCTCTTTAAGCTGTGGCCTATGAAGCTCCCGATTGATTGTTGTGGTGATTGGGGCATCCCAGCTACCTCCCCAGAAATTGGGGTGGGAGTGAGAATGGGGTACCACGGGGAAGGGTCTGCATTTCTTACATTTCATCTCAAATGTCTCTCCTTCGCGATGAGTCACTGTGATCCTGTCTTGGGGAATGCGTTTAAACAGCAAGAGAGATAAGATACTTGATGTGTTTTTTTTGTTTGTTAATCATTACCTTGCGAAAAGTAACCTTTCACCTCCGTCGTGCTCTGGTTGCAAACCCACCCAGATTTCCACTGCTTTTAGCAACTTGTACTGAAAGGTTTGTGTACACGAGCTTTGGGTTGTATGTTTGAGGTGTGTAGTTTACTCGGGAATCTGTAGAGCTCCATTTCAATGTTTAATTTTGTAATATCCGGTTTATTTTCTTTCCTTTCTAAATACGTTTCCACTCCTGTGATCTTTCCCTTCTTCCTCTCTCGTGCTGGGGTTCCGGTCGCCCTTCTTTAGATCTGTAACTCTGGATTCAGAGTTTCCTGTAGACTATTCAACAGTGTAGGAAAAAATAGTTTGAACCAGTACGCATGGGCTGGATCCTCCGATCACCGACACCGATCGGCCGGAGTATCCCCATTTACCGGAATCAAGGGCAGTGCCTATTTACGATGCTCCGCGCCCTCCAAACGGCATGCTCGGGGAGTACGGCGCATACCGTACGGACGGCCTCAGGACGTCACCTGAGGCCCTCCCCCAGATGCTCCGCCCCCTGTTGGGCTGTGTTCCCGATGGAGTGATACACATGTGCTCACACCGTTCGGGGACCTCGCGTGGCGGCTGTGGACTGAGTCCAGCGTCGTCGCTGTCGGGGCGGGCCGCGGGGGCCTTCGGCGGGGGATGGAGGACTGGTGGGGGGTGGTCCGGGGTGGTTACAGGGGATCGGTTTTTGGCAGATCGGGTCCACACGTAGCCAGCGCCAATTTGCACAGTGCAGGCTGCCACCATGCACATGTGCGGCCACAGACCTGGCCATTCTCCGGCGTATCCGCAGGTAAAGCCGGGGGCTTTACGTTGCGCGGCTTCTATCCACCACCGGGCGGAAGATTGGTGCAGGGCGCTGCTAACTATCTGGTCGTAAGACCAGAATCTGTTACGATCATGCTAGCTCCCAAAATTACATATTACATGTCTTCCATTCTCCTGAGTTGTTCTCCCAGTGTTTTGACACAGCCCTCAACCGTGTCCGAAACACCTCCCTCACTTCTGCCCTCACCCTTTCCTCCCAGAACTATGGTGTCCTCACTTTTCACCCCCAACGGCCTCTGCATTCGAAGGATCTTTCTCCACCATTCTGCCAACTCCAGCACGATGCCACCACCAAACGCGGGCAGGATTCTCCAGTCCGTCAGCCGCGCATTCCTGGGCTGCACACCCTCACCAGCAGCAGGATTCTCCGTCCCCGCCAGCTGACAATGGGATTTCCCATTGTGGCCACTCCACACCGCCAGAAAACCCATGGGCATGGCAGAGAATCCCTCATCACATCTTCACCTCACATCCACTGTCAGCATTTCATTCGGGCCGTTCCCTCCAATACACCCTGGTCCACTCCTCTGTCACCCCCAACATCTCATTGACTTCCTGCAGCACCTTCCCTTGCAATCGTGTGAGGTGTAACACCTACCCCTTTACCTCCCTGCTCACCGTCCAAAGCCTGAAACACTCCTTTCAGGTGAAGCAGTGTTTCACTTACAATTGTTTCAATCTGGCCGACTGTATTTGTTGCTCACAAGGTGGTCTCCTCTACATTGGGAAGCCTAAACACTGACAGGGTGACCAATTTGCGGAACACCTTCCCTCAGTCCGCAAGCATGACCCTGACCTTCCTGTCGCCTGCCATTACAATTCACCATCTTGCTCTCATGCTTGCATCTCCTTGGCCTGTTGCGATGGGTGGGATTTACCGTGCAACCCGCCGCGTGTTTTGTGGCAGCGGGAGGTAGCTGGCCTGCCATTAGCCAGCGGCAGGAGCCTCTGGTCCCTCTGTTGTCAATGGGGTTTCCCATTGAATGCACCCCTCGCCATTGCGGTGTGGGTGTACCATTGGCGGGCTCAGAAGATCCCGGCCCTGTGAACAACCGGAACATTCTGGCCAATGTTCCAGTGAAGCCCATCACAAACCGGAGGACCACACTGCATCTTCCAATTAGGCACTTTACAGCCTTCTGTACTTAAGTTCAACAACTCTGACCTCTATTTTGATATTTTTGTTCCCAACCCTCTCCCCACTTTGTTCTTTTAATTTTACTTTCAAAGAATCATCTGTTGCTATGAACACATTCTGCTATCTGAGAGCCTGAAAGTGTTTTTAACATTAACACTTCCTTTGTTTGTGTCCATGACATCTTTGTCAATTAATCTCCCGAGTTCCAGCCTATCCTTCACCTTCTATTATGCTCCACCTGCTTCATCCCCTCTGTCCAAAATATTTTCCCCTCTCTTCAACTCTGAAGAGTCATAAGGGACTCAGAATGTCAGCAGGAATTTTCCTACCTTTCCTGGTGGTGGTGGTTGTGGGGGAGGGGGGAGGCCTGACCCCATCTTGCTGTAAGGAAGTCAGCCCAAGTTTTCAAGTTCGTCTTAATATTGTTCACTGCAGGCAGCAGTCTAGTGTACCCTCTTCATTGGCTCAATGTCCTTCCGATAGCGTGAAGCCTAGATCTGTGAGCTCAGTCCCTCCAAACTGGAGGGGTCAGGCTGTGGCCCAGTGGGTGGCACTCTCGCCGCTATCAGAAGATCAAGGGTTCAAGTCCCATTCAGGACCTGAGCTAACTTTCCAGGATTGTCTTGAAGGAGGCTGCTTTTTGGATGTGATGTTAAGCCAAAGCTCCACCTGCCTCCACAGCTGGGTGGTAAAAATCCCAATTTCAGAGAGGGGTAGGGGAGCTTTGCTCTGGTGTCTTGGCCAATATTTACCCTTGAATCAACCTCACAAAAACAGATTATCTGGTGCCTGAGTTCATTGCTGCTTGTGAGGGCTTGCAGTGCACAAAATGAGTACCGCGTTACCCGGGCAACAATAGTGACCACAGTTCCAAAATGTATTTCCTTGGCTTTGGAGCATTTTGGGGACGTACTGAGTATTGTGTTCTGTGATCTTGCGGTTGTAATGAGAATCACCGAACCTCTAGTTGTTTAACTAGAAAGATGATTTATTAACAATCACATGGAAAGATAACTATACAGACAATAACTACTAAATGAATTCAGTGAATTCTACTGGTTCTACTCTTAAGTGCGACTATCCTCTTGTACATCTTACTACCAACTGGCGGGTATCTCAAGACACAGGCGCCAGCAGCTGGTTGCAGGTCGCATCACTAACCATCTACAAAGCTGTAGACACTGAGGTCCTAGAAGGTGCAGCAGAAATTAGAGAAGGTTAAGAAGAGATTATTTTAATAGAGGTGTTTAAGATTATGATTGGTTGTGACAGAGTAAATAAGGAGGTGTGTCTGCTGGCTTGTAAACAGATGCAGATGCAAGATAATTGGTAAGAGAACCAGAGGGACATTGCGGAGGGGTTTTTATTCCACTTCAAGGCTGGAATTCTCCTCAACCTCGCCCCATCTACAGTGGGGCCAGCAGGTCATTGAAATCTCTATTCGCATTGGCAGAACTGGTAGATCCCACCAAGGTGAAGGGCTGGGACATTCCGGTCCAAGTTTCTGTGCTATAGAATGTGCAGCCTGAAATTGTGGTCGAGCCTAATTCAATTGTATCTTCTAAAAGGTGAATTGAACAAACACTTGAGCAGGGAAACAAAAAATTGCCGAACATTGGGAAAAGACCAGGGGGACATGGACCTTTTGTAATCTATACGTCTGATCATAAAAACCAGCATTGTGTTAGCTCTTTATGAATTCATCCAACAATAACTTGTTTTCCTAAATTAATTAATTAATGGGCGGCTCAGTGGCACAGTGGTTAGCATTGCTGCCTCAGAGGGACCCGGGTTCAATTGTAGCCTCAGGTGACTGTGTGGAGTTTGCACTTTCTCCCCGTGTCTGCGTGGGTTTCCTCCAGGTGCTCTGGTTTCCTCCCACAGTTCAAAGATGTGCAGGTTAGGTGGATTGGCCATGCTAAAACTGTCCCTTTGTGTCCAAGAGGTTAGGTGGGGTTACTGAGTTACGGGAATGGGGTGGGGTTGAGTTATGATGCCTTTTCCAAGGGCCAGTGCAAACTCGATGGACTTAATGGCTTCCTTCTGCACTGCAAATTCTATGATTCATGGGACATTGGCATAGTTGGCTAGGCCAGGATTTTAGTGCCCATGCCTAATTGCCCTTGCGGAGGTGGTGATGCTTGCTTGAATGACCGCAGTCCCTAGAGGTACACCCATAATGCTGTCAGGGAGGAGGTTCCAGGATTTTGACCCAGCGACAGTAGAGGAACGACAATGTAATTACAAGTCAGGATGGTGAGTGACTTGGAGGGGAACTTCCAGGTGGTGGTGTTCCCAGGTATCTGCTTCCCTTGTCTTTCTAGATGTAGTGGTCTTACGTTTGGAAAGTACTGCTTCAGGAACTTTGGTGAATTTTTGCAATGCATCTTGTAGATGGTGTAGGTCACTGTTCGTCGGTGTTGGAGGGATTGAATGTTTTTGAATGCGGTACGAATCAAGTAGGTTGCTTTATCCTGGATGGTGTCGAGGTTCTTGATTTTTAATTCCATATTTTTTTTTAGTTCAAATTTAAACATCTGAACCCAGAGCATTACCCTGGGTCTCTGGATTACTAGTCTGCTGACAATATTTTGGCCAGGAAGGGGCTGCAATCCAGGTTTACTAAAATGATATCTGGACTACGGCAGTTAGGTTACAAGGAGGTGCAGTGGTTAGCATGCTGCCTCACAACGCTGTGGACCCAGATTTGATCCCAGCCCCAGTTAATTATCCATGTGGAGTGTCCACATTATCTTCAGTGGGTCTCACCCCCGCAATCCAAAGATGTGCAGGGTAGGTAGATTGGCCAGGCTAGACTTCCGGAGGCGGCCATGAAGTAAGTGGCTGCACACAGGGCAGCTCCGGTTCAAGTGCATTGATTTGAGCTCCCTTTACCCTAAAGTGGGGGAGTTTTGGCAGGAAAGTGTAGCTGAAGGTGTTGAGGAGAAGTTCCCCCCAGTGTGGCATGTCTGCTGGTTATCAGACCCGGCAGAAGAAAGTTAAGGACTTGGCCAAGGAACTGGAGAAACAGCAACAATTGGAAAGTTGGCAGAGGGGGAATGGTTGTTGCCAGCTGGAAAACTCCAGATGGAACAGCTGATGGCCTTCATCAGAGAGGAATTATGCCAACAGCGAAAGGAGATGCAGGAAGACCGGTCGAAGGTCACCGAAGGAGTGCTAGCACCCCTGAAAGGATTAATGGAGAGAGTCGAGAAGTGCTTGGAGGCACAGGGGCCGCAGATCCAGAAGATGAAGTTAGTGTACGACAACACTGGTCAGATGGTGGCATTGGAGGTGGAGGTGGGGCTCCTGGGGGACCTTTGCAAGTCACTAAGGGTAAAGGGAGAGCAGCAGGAGAATAGATCCAGAAGGCAGAACCTGCGTATTGTTGGCATGCCGGAGGGTGTGTAAGGCACGAGTACCGCGAGATACGACTCAAGGATTCTGGCAGGGCTGGTGGTGGAGGGGATGCTAGACAAGATCCCACAGGTCGATGGGGTGCACCGATCCCTAAGGCAGAAGCTAAGAGCGGGGATGCCGCCGCAGGTGGAGATTGTGAGGCTCCATAAGTTTGTGGAGAAGGCGAAGACTCTGCGGTGGGCCAGGGAAAAGTGGAACTGTGAATGGGAGGGTCCGAATCTATCAGGACATTGGAGCGGAGCTGGCAAAATGGCGCACCGGGTTCAACAAGGCCAAAGCAGTTCTATACCGAAGACAGATCAGGTTTGGGTGCCGTACCTGTCGAAACAATGGGTGACTTAAGGCCGGGAGTACTATTTTGAAACCTCAGAGGAGGCCAATGACTTTATTAGACATCACAAACTGGGGAAGAACTGAACGTTGATGGGAGACGGAGGAGCTGGAACAACAAGAGTTCGGAAGATGCGAGTAGTGTGGGGGCCGAAGGGTGGGTTTTTCTTCTTCTTGAGTGGATTGATTTTGTTTGCTAAGGGGCAATAAGTTTCAAAGGGCACAACTGCCCCCTTTCACCTGCTGCTCGTGGTGGCTTTCCTTTTGGGAGGAGGTGACCTATGGTTTTGGATGTGTCTTTGTTTGTTTGGGGAGGGTGGGAGCTGTTTGCACAGACCAAAGAGGAGAAAGTGGTGGAGGGGTAGGTAGGAGGGGCCTAAGGGCAGGAGCTGCCAGATAATGCTGGTGAGCGGAAGTGAGGAGGAGGTGGTGGCCGTGGGGGTTGGCTACGTTGGGGTGGGGGAGGGGTTGGGGGACGCCACATGGCAGTGCTGGAGTACATAGAACATACAATGCAGAAGGAGGCCATTCGGCCCATCGAGTTTGCATCGACCCACTTAAGCCCTCACTTCAACCCTATCCTGTAATCCAATAACCCCTCCTAACCTTTTTGGAAACTGAGGGCAATTTAGCATGGCTAATCCACCTAACCTGCACATCTTTGGACTGTGGGAGGAAACCGGAGCACCCGGAGGAAACCCACGCAGACACGGGGAGAAGGTGTAGACTCCGCACAGCCAGTGACCCAGTGGGGAATCAAACCTGGGACCCTGGCGCTGTGAAGCCACAGTTCCAGCCACTGTGCTACCGTGCTGCCCTAGGGGAGTAGGAGCGGGATCATGGACGTAGAAGGGGGCCATCATAGATGGGCACGGTTTAGGGTGAAATTAAAGAGGCCAGAATTGGAAGGGGAAGATGGCGGACAGTAGAGGGGAATGGAGGCATAGACCTCCAGTAAGATTCCTAACATGGAACACACGGGGGCTGGAGAGGCCAGTGAAGAGGTCCCATGGTCTTCACACACTTAGGAGCTTAAAGGCAGGGGGTGGTCTTTTTGCAGGAGATGCACCTCCGATGAAGGATCAGGTTAGGTTGAGAAAGGGATGGATGGGTCAGGTATTCCACTCGCGGGTCAATTCAAAGTCATGGGGGTGGCATCCTGCTGAGCAAAAGGATGGGGTTTGTAGGCGCCAAGTAAGTGCGGGATCCAGAGGGGAGATCTGTGATAGTGAGCCGGGTGTTGGAGGGAACGAGGGTGGTGCTAGTGAATGTTTATACGCTATAAGACATAGGAGCAAAATTAGGCCACTTGGCCAATCGAGTCTGCTCCGCCATTCAATCATGGCTGATATTTTTCTCGTCCCCATTCTGCTGCCTTCTCCCCATAACCCCTGATCCCCTTATTAATCAAGAACCTATCTGTCTCTGTCTCAAAGACACTCAGTGAATTGTCCTCCACAGCCTTCTGTGGCAAAGAGTTCCACAGATTCACCACCCTCTGGCTGAAAATATTCCTCCTCATCTCTGTTTTAAAGGATCGTCCCTTTAATCTGAGATAGAACATACGGTGCAGAAGGAGGCCATGAGATGGTGTCCTCTGGTTCTAGTTTTTCCTACAAGTGGAAACATCCTCTCCACGTCTGCTCTATCCGGGCCTCGCAGTATCTTGTACGTTTCAATAAGATCCCCCCTCATTCTTCTAAACTCCAACGAGTACAGACCCAGAGTCCTCAAACGTTCCTCATACGACAAGTTCTTAATTCCAGGGATCATTCTTGTGAACCTCCTCTGGACCTTTTCCAAGGCCAGCACATCCTTCCTTAAATACAGGGCCCAAAGCTGCTCACAATACTCCAAATGGGGTCTGACCAGAGCCTTATACAGCCTCAGAAGTATATCCCTGTTGTATTCTACCCTCTTGACATGAATGCTAACATTGCATTTGCCTTCTTAACTGCCGACTGAGCCTGCACATTAACCTTAAGAGAATCATGAACAAAGACTCCCAAGTCCCTTTGTGCTTCTGCTTTCCGAAGCATTTCCCCATTTAGAAAATAGTCTATGCCTAGATTCCTCCTTCCAAAGTGCATACCTCACACTTTTCCATATTATATTTCATTTGCCACTTCATTGCCCACTCTCCTAGCTTGTCCAAGTCCTTCTGCAGCCCCCTTGCTTCCTCAATACTACCTGTCCCTCTACAGATCTTTATATCATCTGCAAACTTTAAAAAAAAAAATTTAGAGTACCCAATTATTTTTTCCAATTAAGGGGCAATTTAACGTGGCCAATCCACCTAACCTGCACATCTTTGGGTTGTGGGGGCGAAACCCACGCAGACACGGGGAGAATGTGCAAACTCCTCACAGACAGTGACCCAGGGCCGGGATTCGAACCCAGGTCCTCAGTGCCGGAGGCAGCAATGCTAACCAATGTGCCACCGCGCTGCCCTTATCATCTGCAAACTTAGCAACAGTGCCTTCACTACCTTCTTCCAGATCATTAATGTATATTGTAAAAAGTTGTGGTCCCAGCACAGACCCCTGAGGCACACCACTAGTCACCGGCTGCCATCCCGAAAAAGACCCCTTTATCCCCACTCTTTGCCTTCTACCAGTCAGGAGTGGGACGACATGGGGTTTGTGAAGGGGTTGCTGGGAGCGATTCCAGACCTGGCCACGCATCAGTTGATTATGTTGGGTTCTTTTAATTGCATACTGGAGCCGAGGGTGGATAGCCCTAAGTCAATGGGAAGGTTGAAGGTGACGAAGGAGCTGAGGTTTATGGAGAGGATGGGAATGGTGAATCTGTGGAAGTTTAGGAACCCAGGGGAGAGGGAGTACTCCTTCTTCTCGCACATGTACAAGTTATACTCCAGAATTGACTCTTTGTGGTGAGTCGAGCAGTGTTGCTGTGGGAGAAGTATGCAGGAATTGTGATCTTTGACCATGCGCCACAGTGGTTGGAAGATAGACTTAGTTCGATGCAGGAGCAGAGGCCGGGATGGAGGTTCGCTTGGGGCTTCTAGTGGATAAAGGTTTCTGTGAGAAGGTGCGGTCGGTGATCAGAGACTATGTGGAGTTGAATCAGGACGGGGAGGTATCGGCAGGCACACTTTGGGCGGGGTTGAAGGCGGTGCTTCGGGGGAGGTTATCTCGTTCAAGGCACACAGAGATGGGAGCAGAAGGGAGGAGCATGGCCGATTGTGTATGAGATAGTCGAGGTGGACAAGAAATTTTCGAGGGCCCCACCAAGAAGGGGTTGATGGAGGGAAAGAAGTTACAGGGGCAGTTCGATAGGCTGACAATGGGGAAGGCAATGGGGCAGCTATGGAGGGCAAGGGAGGTGCAGTATGAATATGGAGAGTAGGTGAGTCGTATGCTAGCCCATCAGCTACGGAGGCAGGCTGCGTCTAGAGAAATCCCGAGAGTGCGGACAGTGGAGGGGGAAGATAAATGAGGCATTCAGGAAGTATTATGTGAAGGGCCAATCCGGGTGGTGAGGAAGGAGACATGGGCGGATTTTAGACGAGCTGGAATTCACACGGCTGAATGAGGAGAGGAGGCAGGTGCTGGAAGAGCCTTTAAGGTTGAGCGAGGTGATGGATAGCATAGGGCAGGGGTGGGCAAACTACGGCCCGACAAAGGTTTTTATGCGGCCCGCCAATGAGGTACCCGGAATCATAACCGGCATTTTTGAAAAAGCCGCCGGGGAAAAGCCGCTGAAGTAAATGCGCTTATTCAATAAGCGCATTTACTTCAGCGGCTTTTCCCCGGCGGCTTTTCAAAAATGCCGGTTATGATTCCGGGCACCTCATTGGCAGGCCGCATAAAAACGCGCATAGTGGGGTGGATGAGTGGGGCTGTCTCATTGGTCGGTTTAGTTGGGTGTGTGACCAATAGGAGTCCAGGTTACAAACAATAAGCCTTATTATTGTTTGTAACCTGGACTCTTATTGGTCGCACACCCAACTAAACCGACCAATAAGGCAGCCCCACTCATCCACCCCACTACGCGCCTTTTTATCATTGACTCGGCTAGGCTGTGCTTCTGTCAGTGTTAAGGATCAGCACAAGCAACTTGACACCTGATTTCAACAAACTGGTAAATGACTGCAGTCAGATGCATCATTCTCATTGACATTGTTCTGTTACTTACTGAGTTACTTTGTTTTTCAAATAAATGTGCCTTTTTTTCTTTAAAGACCTTTTATTTTGGCTATTTAAAATATTAATTATTTTACTTAATATACTATGCGGCCCTTTAAAATTGTGAATTTCTGAATGTGGCCCTTGCATGGAAAAGTTTGCCCACCCCTGGCATAGGGGGATGAAGTCGGGAAGGCCTCGGGGCCGAACGGTTACCTGGCAGAGGTCTATAAGGAGTTTGCGACGGAGCTAGCACCACATCTATTGGGGATGTTTAGCGAAGCACTGGAGAAGGGGGAGCTGTCGGAGACACGGCCTAGGCATTGATCACACTAGTCCCGAAGAAGGGGAACGATCCGCTAGAGTGTGGGTCATATAGGCCCATGTTGTTGTTAAATACGGATGTTAAAGTGTTGGCTATGTTAGTGGCAGGGAGGATGGTAGGATGCATTCCTAGTGTGGTTGCAGAGGACCAAATGAGTTTCGTGAAGGGCAGGTAGCTTTCCAGTAACATTAGGCAGTAATTAAATGTGATCATGACCCCATCGAAGGGACGGGTACTGGAGGTAGTGGTCTCTATGGACGTGGAGAAAGTTTTCGACCAGGTGGAGTGGCAATATCTGTTTGAGGTTCTGGGAAAATTTGGGTTTGGGCCATTTTCTATAAACTGAATGCAGCGATTTCGGAGTTTATATTGGCAGGGAAGATACCTAGCGTGAACCGGGCCCTGCTACAGAGGCAGAGGCAGAAAGTGGGATTGGTGTTGGCGAATCTGCTGCACTACTATTGGGCAGCGAATGCGGAGGTGAAGCGGTGGTGGGAAGGAGAGGGGTTAGAATCAATTAGGTAGGAGGGGGGAGTCCTGTCAGGGGTCCAGCCTGAGGGCCATGATGACCGCTGACACTGAAGAGATACATGGAATGTCTGGTGGTACAGTGTTTTATTAGGGTGTTGAACCAGCTGAGGAGACACTTTAGGATGGAGGGTATGTTGGTGTTAACGCCGCTGTGTGGGAACCATGGGTTTAAGCCGGAGAGTCGGATGACATATATAGGTGGAGAGAGATGGGGCTGGTGAGGGTGATGGACTTATACCTGGAGGAGAGGTCTACAGGTCTGAAAGAGCTGCGGAAGAGGATAGATTCAGGTATAATCAAGTGAGAGACTTTCCACTGAAGGATTGGAGAGACTGTCCCAAGCTACCTGAGTACACCCTATTGGAGCGGTTGCTGCTCCCGGATTTGGAAGGGGAGGGTAAGATCGGGAATATATATGGGTGGCTGGGAGAGCGGGGGGAGAGCAAGTGGTGAGGATTAAGGAGAAATGGGAGGAGGAGCTGGGGACAGGGAGATAAGATGGGGAGTGTGGAGTGAGGCAATGCGTAGGGTGAACGCAACCTCCTCGTGCGCTGGGATGAGTATGATTCAGTTTAAGGTGGTGCACAGGGTGGGCATACTCGGGCGAGGATGAGTGGGTTCTACCAAGGGGTGGCAGACAAGTGTGAGAAGACGGGGTGAGGACCAGCAAATCACGCTCATGTGTTCTGGGTCTGTTAGAAGTTGGAGAGATACTGGGAGGGGGTGTTTAGGATGTTATCGAACATTGTGGGGTAGAGGCCATGGTGCCAATTTTTGGGGTGTCGGAAATGCCGGAGCTGATGGAGGAGAGGAAGGCCGATGTTGCGGCCTTCGCCTCTCTGGTTACCAGGCGAAGGATTCTACTGGAATGGTGGTCAACAAGCTGCCGGGGTGGCGGCCTGACTGGGTGGGGGACCTGTATGGAGAAAATTAAGTTCAAATTGAAGGGATCAGTGGAGGACTTTGGGACAAGGTGGGGACTGTTCATGACCATGTTTGAGGAATTGTTCGTCGTTGGGTGGGTGCGGCGGGGGAGAGGGGTGAAGTGGGGATGAAAAGGGGGAAAATCTTGCACTCACAGAACTGTGAGATATGGAGAATATTCTTTGATTTTTTAATGCTTTTTGCACTTTGTACTTTTGAATATGTTTGGAATAAAATACATTTAAAAAAAAGGATTGGCCATGCTAAAATTGGCCATTAATTAGAAAAAAGAATTGGATACTTTAAATTCCTCCTAAAAGTTACGAGGAAGGTGTAATGACTGAGACCAGGCCTTTGAGATTGGCCAATTGGAATAAGAGTTCCCTGATTAGTGGGCCAATCAGGAAACATCTTTGTATACAACAGGCCGTGTCAGATCCTCTGCCCTCCCAGTGTGGACAGCAAGCTGAGTGCGCTCCCAGTGTGGACAGGGAGCTGAGTGCGCTCCCAGTGTGGCCAGCGAGCTGAGTGCGCTCCCAGTGTGGCCAGCGAGCTGAGTGCGCTCCCAGTGTGGCCAGCGAGCTGAGTGCGCTCCCAGTGTGGACAGGGAGCTGAGTGCGCTCCCAGTGTGGACAGCGAGCTGAGTGCGCTCCCAGTGTGGACAGCGAGCTGAGTGCGCTCCCAGTGTGGACAGCGAGCTGAGTGCGCTCCCAGTGTGGACAGCGAGCTGAGTGCGCTCCCAGTGTGGACAGCGAGCTGAGTGCGCTCCCAGTGTGGACAGCGAGCTGAGTGCGCTCCCAGTGTGGACAGCGAGCTGAGTGCGCTCCCAGTGTGGACAGCGAGCTGAGTGCGCTCCCAGTGTGGACAGGGAGCTGAGTGCGCTCCCAGTGTGGACAGCGAGCTCAGTGCGCTCCCAGTGTGGACAGCGAGCTGAGTGCACCCCCAGTGTGGACAGCGAGCTGAGTGCACCCCCAGTGTGGACAGCGAGCTGAGTGCGCTCCCAGTGCGGACAGTGAGATGAATGCACTCCCAGTGTAGACAGCAAGCTGAATGCACCTGTGTTTTGTTAATAAAAGGAATTCTGGTGAAAGGACTTCTGCCACAGTGGACTTATTGCAGAAAGATTACACAGATTAGTTTTTGTTAACAGGAAAGACAGGGTAGATAAAGATAAACTCTTTCCACTGTTGGAGTTTATAAAACTAGGGGCCATAGTCTAAACATTAGGGCTAGACCATTCAAGAGAGATGTTAGGAAGAACTTCTTCACTCAAAAAGGGTGGTAGAGGTTTGGAACTCTCTCCCACAAACAGCAGTTGAAGCTGTTGTTAATTTTAAATCTGAGATATACAGACTTTTGTTCAGCAAATATAATAAGAGATAAGGGCCAAAGGCAGGTATGTGGATTAGACCACAGATCAGCCATGATCTCATTGAAGGGCGGGTCAGGCTCAAGGGGCCGATTTGGCCACTCCTGTTCCTATACCACTGCCTTCCTTTGAATGCACAGGAGGCCAGAATTAGAGTAGCACAGATATCTCGGTGGGTCGGGTGGGATGACAGAGATGGGGGGGGGGCAAAACCATGGAGGGATTTGAAAACAAGGTGAACGTTTTTAAATCAAGGTGACCAGGAACTAATGTAGATCAGAAAGCAGAGTGGTGATATAGGGGACAGGAGTTGCTGTTGAGTGAAAGACAGACATAGTTGAATTGTGGGTGACCGTACGTTTACGGAGTCTAGCATGTGGGAGACCAGCCAGGAGTGAATTGGAAATGTTGAGTCTTGAGGTAATTAAAGAATGGTTGAACGTTTCATCATAGATGAGCTCTAAGATAGGGGCAAAGTCGTGCCACATCACGGATGGAAGTAGACTGCCTCGGTGATGGCGCGGATATGAGATTGGGAGCTTATCTCAGGATCAAAAACTGATCGTTTGATGCACTTGCATTGCTGCTTTTAATGTCCTGGAAAGCTGAAACTCCGCGATCACTCTGGTGGTGCCAGCAGCAAGAACAACAGGGAGGAGAGAGAGAGAGAGAGAGCAAGGAAAGATTAGAGAATCAAAGCGCAAAAGTATTTAAAACAACAGACACTGTGAATCCCGAACAAGGACAAAAAGAGCCATAGACACGCAGCTCCAGATTTGACATTAAATATGCAGACCTGTAAGGTTACTTTGAACTGACTGTCCACAGAGGCTACTAAATAAGATTTGGATGGCTTTTTTGTTTAGCATTGAAGCAACCACAATGCCTCCACATCAGAAGTGATTTCCTGTTGTTTAAAGCTTCCAGCAGTTGTGACAGAAATGAAAATACGATTTACTGATCCATTGGCTCCCTGTTGTTAATGCGGCAACCATCTTGGTGCCAGGATTCAAAAGTGATGGAACTAAAGTCGTGTGCATCTGGCATATTATGTTTGGTATTTTTTTATTGGCATTTTCAAAAGAATCTTTTTGTGTTTTCCCCTCGTAACGTGTCAGAATCTTCCAGCGTTGAAAAACTAATCTGAATGATTCTTTCACATAAAAATGAGGACTTTGGACCTCAAGAGAATGTCAAGAGAGAGATTCAAGGGAACACAAATCTAGCCAATAAAACAAGCTGTGTCCGTTTTTTAAGTGCAACGCGCATTATAGTCAAAAAATGACTGAATGAATGATTGAGAGAGGCCTGCAGTAAAGGGCTTCAGTTAATGCCCGGTGTCTGGCCTGCAGCTGCTACCCGCTTTAGCCTCATGCTCTCTTTCTTTATTCCAGAACCCGTCTGATGCAGAGCTTTAAGGAGTCGCACTCCCATGAGTCGTTGCTGAGCCCCAGTAGCGCGGCAGAAGCGCTGGAGCTCAGCATTGACGAGGATGCCATCATCAAGCCAGTGCACAGCAGCATTCTGGGACAAGAGTTCTGCTTTGAGGTAAGAGGCCTACCTGCACACTTTATAGGCATGAGTCACTTTTCCAATGCTGCTCTGCGGTCTCTTGCAATGTGGGTCACGGCATTGCTGTTCCACAGCTCAGCCCAATCTGCAGGAAAACCTGCCAGTTTTCTGTCACTCTGTGGGTGCCTTTTAGCACAGGGCCCTGCCCGAATGGTCATTGGGTGCTTAGGTGATCAATTTGTAAGTTGGCTTGCAGTTCAGATCATGGGTGTGGATGGAAGAAGAAGAGAGATAGGGTTATGGATTGTTACGGGAGAGAGCGCGGGAAGAGGGATAGGAACGGAGTGAGGGTCAGAATAACAATATAGATGGAACCATCAATTCACTAGACACGTGCTTTAAGATATGAACAGTGGTTTTAATCTACTTACAACAGAGCCAGCCTGTTCCGCGTTGAACTCTCTATGAACTGAACGACTGACTCTGAGCATTGGTATTTATACAGCAGTCCAGGGGGAGTTGTCATGGGCGGAGCCAAGGGTGGAGCCCTGTACAAACTCCTAAGCATTCCTAGCGCTACTGCCCTTAGTGGTCGGGCAACACAACTGCGCTTACAAATGCATGGTCTCATGTACATACAATACAGTGTGAATTACGGAGTTACATTCACCACAAATATATCATAGATAGATCATAGAATTTACAGTGCAGAAGGAGGCCATTTGGCCCATCGGGTCTGCATTAGCTCTTGGAAAGAGCACTCTAGCCAAGCTCACACCTCCACCCTATCCCCAAAACCCAACCCAACACTAAGGGCAATTTTAGACACTAAGAACAACCTAGCATGGCCAATCCACCTAACCTGCACATCTTTGGACTGTGGGAGGAAACCAGAGCACCCGGAGGAAACTCAAGCACACATGGGGAGAATGTGCAGACTCCGCACAGACAGTGGCCCAAGCTGGGAATCGAACCTGTGACCCTGGAGCTGTGAAACAATTGTGCCAACCACTATGCTACCATGCTGCCCATGTGGGTAGGGTAGTGTTAGGAGTCTGAATGGGAATGGGAGCAGGGTGTGGTGGTTGGGAGCTTGTAAGTGTTGGGGCTGGGATAGAGGCTGGTGGTAAGGTGGTGTGAAGGAAAAAGGGTAAAGGTAGGTAGGGGCAGGTGCTGATGGGGCAAATAGTGCAGTGATGGGAATGGGGATATGGATGAGTGGAGGGTTGAAAGGGCGGGGGGGTGGATGGGATGGGTTTGAACATGAAGGCTGGAATGGATGTTGGGGTAAGAGTTAGGGTTGGAGCTGCTGAGTTAGAATAGGGGACAATGGTGATGGTTGGGGTGAGAATCGAGACAAAGGATGAAGGATGGTAATAGAATTCAGGTCAGGTGTTGAACTGGGGTTTGATATTATATATTTTATTCTGTTTGTAAACCATCTGAACCCCTCGATTAGATTCCAGTCTGTAACTCACTCCCAGGTATCCATTATTCGATATATAAACCATCTGAACCTCTCGATGAGATTCCAGTCTGTAACTCACTCCCAGGTATCCATTATTCGATATATAAACCATCTGAACCCCTCGATTAGATTCCAGTCTGTAACTCACTCCCAGGTATCCATTATTCTATATATAAACCATCTGAACCCCTCGATTAGATTCCAGTCTGTAACTCACTCCCAGGTATCCATTATTCTATATATAAACCATCTGAACCCCTCGATTAGATTCCAGTCTGTAACTCACTCCCAGGTATCCATTATTCTATATATAAACCATCTGAACCCCTCGATTAGATTCCAGTCTGTAACTCACTCCCAGGTATCCATTATTCTATATATAAACCATCTGAACCCCTCGATTAGATTCCAGTCTGTAACTCACTCCCAGGTATCCATTATTCGATATATAAACCATCTGAACCTCTCGATGAGATTCCAGTCTGTAACTCACTCCCAGGTATCCATTATTCGATATATAAACCATCTGAACCCCTCGATTAGATTCCAGTCTGTAACTCACTCCCAGGTATCCATTATTCTATATATAAACCATCTGAACCCCTCGATTAGATTCCAGTCTGTAACTCACTCCCAGGTATCCATTATTCTATATATAAACCATCTGAACCCCTCGATTAGATTCCAGTCTGTAACTCACTCCCAGGTATCCATTATTCTATATATAAACCATCTGAACCCCTCGATTAGATTCCAGTCTGTAACTCACTCCCAGGTATCCATTATTCTATATATAAACCATCTGAACCCCTCGATTAGATTCCAGTCTGTAACTCACTCCCAGGTATCCATTATTCTATATATAAACCATCTGAACCCCTCGATTAGATTCCAGTCTGTAACTCACTCCCAGGTATCCATTATTCTATATATAAACCATCTGAACCCCCCAATTAGATTCTAGTCTGTAGCTCACTCCCAGGTATCCATTATTCTATATCTAAACCATCTGAACCCCTCGATTAGATTCCAGTCTGTAACTCACTCTCAGATATCCATTATTCTATATATAAACTATCTGAACCCCTCGATTAGATTCCAGTCTGTAACTCACTCCCAGGCATCCATTATTCTATATATAAACAATTACCTGGTCATTGATCGATCTGTTAATGAAAGTATTTTCTCTTCATTTAATCTATCAATCCATTCAAATGTTTGAGCACCTTGATCAAAGCTGCCCCAACCCTTTCTGCTCTAAGGAGAACAACCCCAGTTTGCCCTGTATCTCCATGTAGATGTGGACCAGAATTCTCCGGGGGCGGGGGGGTTGAGATTCACTCTTCCCGCCGGCAGCACACCCCGACCCGCGGGTTTCCCGGTGGCATGGGGTGACTTCAGTGGGAAAGAAACCCGCGGTCAGGGGACCAGAGAATGCAACCAGTAGCCTTCATGATACCTTCTAGTACATCTCTCTCTCTGCTCTCCTTTCTCTCTCCTCTCCTCCTTTCTCTGTCTGGCTATCTCTCTGTATGTGTATATACCTGGTATCTCGATGGTCTCAGTGGATTGAAACAGGGTATAAATAGCAAAAAGTAGTTGGGAGCTGTCCAAACCTTGGCTTTCAGGCATTTATGCCAAGACTGTAGCCATAATTGTGAATCAATTATGAGTTTATCATGTCTTCCATCCTCAAGGACCTGATTGCTTTAATTTGGGAATTAAATGAATTATTCCAAAAGTATACATAATTTAGAGAGCTTGATGTGAGGTTTTGCTGTGTGTTTGTAGTTTTCTAATGAGAGGAGAGTCATGGGGATTTTTTTTTTAACTCAATCTTCACTCTCCATTTTATGCAGAAATTAAATAATGTACTCTTGGGGAATTTTATTGATGTTCTTTGGGCTGGATTTTAATGTTGTCGGAGAAAATTTTGCTTTGGGTCTCCATCCTTCAAGCTTCGCCAGGGAGGATCCAGGGTGGGGAATGTTTGCAAACGACTTGCACCCAAATGAATCATAGGATTCAAACAGTGCTTGCAGCTGGTTTTCAACTATAGCTCTCTCTTCAGAGCCGCAAATTAGATTGCAGATTTGGAGAATGCGCACTGAGGTACAGTGGCACAGCGAGCATTGCGAAAGGAAAATAGGAAATGAAAAAGGCTTCTTAATTAACTGATTAGATGATTCTCAACTGTCAGGTGTGATTCTCCACAAAACCTTCAGTTAATTTGTGGCGGGTTTTTCAGAAAGTTTCCCTCCAGCTCGGCCGGAAAGTCTCCCACTGCTATTCAATGACACTTAGTCATTTTTTTCGGGCCCTGGGAAATTTGTCACGTGTTTATCCTACACTTAGGGTACAATCTTCCCAAAAGGGACTGAAATCCCTAGTGAGTGTGCCAAGAAACAAGTGACTATTCAACGCAACTCGCGTTGAATAAGGGGCTTAAACGGGAACGCTCAGCCGAGGCCGCATATAGCCCCGTTTTTATTTTACAATGGGGAGCTCTGCTCGCCAGAACTCACCACTGTAGCGAGAGATTGAGACCCCATTTTTAAATGGAGTCCCAATATCCGAGGCCCTTACAAAAATCCCCAACTTTCCCCAGAGCCCAAACTTAACATGGGAGGGTCTCCTGGCCCCATTCCCCATCATCCATGGTGGGCAACCCTGGCCCAATCGCACATGTGAGCTTGTGGGTCCCCCACCCATGAGCAATGTCACCCCCACACCCCTGAATGAGTGCACCCCACTGTGTGGTCCCAGGGGGTCCCCCTCTTCAGACCCCTCCCAAGCCCCCTTACAGCACCCCTAACTTCTAGGACCACCATCCGTCAACCCCCCCAACATTCCAGAGGCCCCTACTTACCTGCCCTGCACGCCTCCACCTCATTTAATGGGCATGTCCCCATTTGCCTCCTGACCCTTGGCAATGCCACCCAGGTACTGTGCATCTTTGCACTGCCACCCTGGCCCCCAGGTAGTGATCCTGCCAGCTTTGCAGTGCCATCCGGGCACCTGGCAGTGCTCAGGTGGCAGTGCCAAGGTGCCAGCCTGGTCGTGCCATGGTGCCCACGTTCCAAGGGCAGTGCCAGGGAGCCACCTTGCCCCTGACCACCCAGGGGTCTCCAAATGCCCGGGGGACCCCACCAAGTGCCGTTCCACCTGGTCCATGCTTGTGTGGACCAGCACTGATTGTCCCCCGACCTGGGGAGGCTGGTGAATCGATGGAGGCTGGAATATCCCAGGTGAGTTGGTCGTACTTCCACTTGCGCCGTTTAGTCCTGCCCTTTTTGGCGGAGTTCTGACTCTGACTTCTCGCGGAACCTCGGTGAATCCCATGAGGCGCGAAGGCTGTCAAAAGGTCCGCGGGAGGCCACTCCTGGGATTCTCCGGCCATGTTGTGCATTCAGTCAAAGCAGCCTTTGCTTCAGATCTCCAGTGAAGAATAAACAAAATTATTTCCCAAAAGTAAGTCCCTACGATCTTACTCCCTGGTTTTGATTGTAGCAGTGTCTGGGAAGATTGCCATTTAGTTCCTGGATACATCAGCACAAACCTGGAGTGTTGGCAAAGCTAAGGGAACACAGGAAGAGAAAGAGGCCATTCAGCATCTTGAGCCTGTACCGCCATTCAGCGAGGCTGTGGCCAATCTGTGCTGCAATTCCATTCGTCCACCATTGCTCCATTTTTCACCCAACAAAACATCTCAGTGAGCTCGGCCATTGGAGGCGTTGTCCAAAAATATAGCATTTCCAACAGTACAGCTCTCCCCCTCCATACTGACTTAGGTGACAGAGTCTCTGAATTGGGACTTGAACCCACAACCTTTGACTCCAGAGGTGAGAGCACCCCCGGTACCCACTCAATTGAGGGGCCGAGGCTGGCAGTGGGTTGAAGATGGTTCAGAGGTTTACTTATTTCTGAATCCCTGGCCAGTTTGAGGGCAACTACAGTTTCTGGTACAGCCAGTGCCCTATGTGCTGATGACATATCTTGTTTTGTTTTCTTCAAATGGCAGGTGACTACTCCATCTGGCACAAAATGTTTTGCCTGTAGGTCAGGGGCTGAACGAGACAAATGGATTGAGAATTTGCAGCGGGCAGTGAAGCCAAACAAGGTATTAAATTTATGTCAGATTATGTAGGCATTGTCAGAAGTTTAAGCCGCCTTTGTGTATATACATACATACACTTGATATTTTTCTAAATCGTGTAGCATCTCCTGTACATTAGTTGATAGGATTGGATTTATTGTTGGGCATATTGTGCTATTTGTTATGTTATAACCAGGGTTAAATCATTCCTGAGACCAGCGTGCCTGCCCAAAAAATCCACAACAAACATGCCTGCTCTGCCAGCCTGCCAACAAATGTGTGTGCCCACCCAATGAACAACCAACATAGTCGGCAAACAACCCAAAAACATGACTACTTCGCAGCAAGCGTGGCCTTGTTTGTTGTGGGCTACCATGCTTCTCACCAGCTGAAAAGTGGCCATGTTTCTTATGAGCTGCTAGGTGGCCCACCATCTTTGTTTGCTATAGTGTCTTAGGTAGCAATGGCAGCACATGAGAAATATGTCTATAATAATGCTGGGCCACAACACAATGCACATGGTTAGTCAGCAGGCTGTAACAGGTACGGAATAGCCAATGATTGATATGGCCGCCTCAGAGCCAGCCAACAACCAGTTTGGCATCCCACGCCAAACGTGGCCTCCAACATCCCATGGCATGATCCCATAATAGTCATGACCACCCAATGGCCTAACAACAAAAAGACCTCCCTCCGACCCAAAATGAAGGTGGCAGTCTCAACAGTGTCACACTATTGATACTTGGGGTTGGGCCCCAAGTATTTCCTTCATCTAACTCCAACTACCTTGTTCTACTGTATGTGTTTATAATTGCACTGAAATTTCACTGAGCCAGAGCCCTCTAGCCACCACTGATGAGGGGCATCCTCATCCCCATTAGATCCCCCATCAGTCATCCCCATCAAACCACCAATCAGTAGTCACCCCATCAGAACCCCCCCCCCCCCCACCCCTCCCATCAGAACCACATTCAGGTCCACCCCCATCAGAACCCCCTTTCAGATCACTCCTGCCTGAAGGCTGAAGAGCCTTCCAGGCAGTACAGTGAAAGATCACTGCATTTTTACTTTCCCTTCCCTAACATCTGCTGCCTCTGACAAAAGTGTACAAAGCAGCTGCTGTTACATGTATCAGAGGTGCCCTCAAAAACAAAATGTTCTTGAAAGGGCTTCAAATCCATTGACAGCCTTTGAAATGCATAACTCCCATTCCATTTCACACAGTAATACATTTCACTAGCCAGTGACTAACAGTTTTATTAATCCAGAGACAGGTGCTTGGTGGATTGTTTAGCTATCTTTCCCTTCACACTTGAATGCATCTCAAGTCCCCTACTTTGATGCCAATGTTTATAAACACTCTTGTTATAGCTGACGGCTCCTCATCTCATCAAAAGGAGCTGCTTTCTACTCTGAATAAGAGGAAGTAAAACCACTTAGCTCCTTTCATAGCAAGAGTGTTTAAAAGTATTGTGGTTTATACCATCCCATGAAAGCTTAAATAAAAAACAATGGTCTGGATTCTCCGTTGACCAATGCGGCATAGAGATCTGCAACCGGGTGGAGAATCCAACCTTGCCAAAAACGGCGCTGATCCATTTCCGATGCTCTTATTTCCCTGCTGGAGGCGGCATCGAGGTTGGCGATCTGCACCAGTGCGAGGATGAAAATAGGTCAAATTGACCGCATCCTATTAACGGGCTGGATGCCGGAACTCCATGCCTCTGCGATCTACGTGTGCATGGATTGGTGAAGGTATTTGTCAGCCTGGCCCTGGCGTGATATACCTTGCAGTGGGCCAAGTCTTTAAGGTGTCCAAAAGTCTATCAGAGGACCTCCCTCTCCCCTGGAATGCAAATACTACCAACCAGAGCCATCCCATACCAGAACCCCCCACCCGAGGGTCTAAACGCCCTCAGATCTTTGATCTGCAAGGTTTTCAATCACATCAAGTGAATGTTTAATTCACTTAAACATTTTTAATGTGGTCAAAAGCTGTTGATCACAGCTACATATTTGTACAGGCTACATGAGATCTGTTCAAGTGTGGAGGGAAATTTAACAATCCAGGCAGCTAGTTGGTTGGAAGCTGTCAATCAGAGCCTAGTACAAGCAGTTTCTCATTAATGTGAATGAAAGCCTTGCAGATGTTATCATTGAGCTCAGACTGCAAAACCACTCCATGTGCTCCTTCAATTCCAAGGTTTGTCATGGAACATAAGAGTCCAGAGGTGGACTTGTCTGTTGGTGTCAGTTCAAAACCAGTTGGGGTTTGTGTGCATTTGTTTTACCAAATGAGAAACGGTTTTGTGTTAGTTTTTAAGAATAAAACTCCATTTCTCTCTCTAATCTTTATAAAGGTTCAACGTTGTGGATGAACTTTCACCAGAAACCTCTTGAGATTGACCCGCGCCTCTCCCCTCTCTCACCTGCTCCTGCTCCCCACGCTCCTAACCCATTCTCACCCCACATTGCCCCATTATCTCCCGTCGTGTAGAGATGACAAAATGGCTTCAGTCTAATGTCTGTTGGAGCTCAGTGTTTCTGTCTAGATTTCTCTACAAATTGAGGATAATTGTAACCTAGCTGGGAAAGCTGGAATCCAGCAGGATCGAATCACTCCAAAGAGAGTAAAATTGGGCCACAGCCAGACCTGTCTCCTGACCCGATGACCCCTAACCCAGGCTTCCATCCTGACCAGTGACCCCAAACCTGGACCTTTCTCCCAACATAGTGACCTCTGGGCCAGACCCGCCTGCTGACCTGGGTACCCCTAACACTGAATATTCATCTGACCTGGTGACCCCTGACCCTCTCCAGGACCTGGTGACCCCCCGACCCAAACCCACTTGCAGTCAGGGCGATCCTGGCGCTCTTCCTGACAGAGTGGTCCTGCCTCAAACCTTCCTCTTGCCCTGGTGACCCCTGCCCCCCAGACCCTCTCTGGAACCTGGTGACACCTGAGCCTGATCCTGAATGTGTAATCCTGGCTCAAACTTTCCTCTTCACCTGGTGACCCCTGATCCAGACCATGTATCTAACCATGTTTCCCCCCCTTCTTGTCCCTACAACAGGACAACAGTAGGCGCGTTGACAATGTCTTGAAGCTCTGGATCATCGAGGGCAAAGATCTGCCACCCAAGAAGCGCTACTACTGCGAGCTGTGCCTGGATGAGATGCTGTACGCTCGGACAACCAGCAAAGTGAAGACGGACAACGTCTTCTGGGGAGAACACTTTGAGTTCAACAACCTGCCAGCCGTGCGCAACATCCGCATCCACCTGTACAAGGACACAGACAAGAAGAAGAAGAAGGACAAGAGCAACTACGTGGGGTTGGTCAACATCCCCATCAGCAGCGTTGCCAGCCGCCAGTTTGTGGAGCAGTGGTACCCAGTCAGCCAGCCTAGTTCCAGCCGGGGAAAAGCAGGCGGCCCCACCATCCGCATCAAGTCACGCTACCAAACCATGAACATCCTGCCCATGGAGCTGTACAAGGAGTTTGCTGAGTATGTTACCAACAACTACAAGATGCTCTGCGCGGTGCTGGAGCCCGTGCTGGGTGTCAAGAACAAGGAGGAGGTGGCGTGCGCGCTGGTGCACATCCTACAGAGCACGGGCAAGGCGAAGGTAAGCCAACACCAATCCGCCTGCTAACCTGGAGGTGTAGAACCAGACTCCTGAGGTGGCGGAGGGCTTCCTCTCCGAGGTATGTTCTTTTCTCACTGCTGCATCGCCATTAAACATTAAGGGGGGCAGAATCCTTTGAATGGGAATAGGCAAAGCATCCAAGGCACCACTGTGGCAGCAAGTGAGTTAAGAGCGGAGTGAGGCCTATGGCAGGGCTTGTAGTAAACAGTCCATAATACTCACCAGTAGGGGCAGCACGGTGGCGCAGTGAGTAGCACTGCTGCCTCATGGCGCCGAGGTCCCAGGTTCGATCCCGGCTCTGGGTCACTGTCCGTGTGGAGTTTGCACATTCTCCCCGTGTTTGCGTGGGTTTCGCCCCCACAACCCAAAGATAGAACATAGAACATAGAACAGTACAGCACAGAACAGGCCCTTCGGCCCTCAATGTTGTGCCGAGCAATGATCACCCTACTTAAACCCACGTAACCCGTATACCCGTAACCCTACAATCCCCCCATTAACCTTACACTACGGGCAATTTAGCATGGCCAATCCACCTAACCCGCACATCTTTGGACTGTGGGAGGAAACCGGAGCACCCGGAGGAAACCCACGCACACACGGGGAGGACGTGCAGACTCCACACAGACAGTGACCCAGCCGGGAATCGAACCTGGGACCCTGGAGCTGTGAAGCATTGATGCTAACCACCATGCTACCGTGAGGCCCCTTTGCTACCGTGAGGCCCCAAAGATGTGCAGGCTAGGTGGATTGACCACGCTAAATTGCCCCTTAATTGGAAAAAATTAATTGGGTACTCTAAATTTAAAAAAAAAAGATAATACTCACCAGCCCAAGTCAATTGAAACAGTGCATTAAAGGAGACTGCAGAGCCGATTTTAAAAACACTCCGCCAATACAGGATTCCCGGCTGAAGCTGCAAGAATGTCTCCCAAATAGAGCAGGATAATTTCTGTTTAAATTTATTCATGGGATGTATGCGTCGCTTGCTAGGCCAGCATTTATTGTCCATCCTGTTTTTTTAGCATAATGCCGCGAGGGGAGAACTGTTGCAGTTTAGAGATTATGTGCAATAAGGCCAAACCCAGTGCGGTCTTGAGGTGTTCCAACTACAAATTGTCTCTGCCCTGGCTGAAAATAGTAGTGATACTATAAGAACAGAAGCAATAGAAGGTGGAACAGGTTATTTGGCCCCTTGAGACTGCTTAATGTATCTCAGCCCCACCTCCCTGAGCTATTTCCAGATTCCTTTAGTACCCAAAAATACATTGGCCTGTCTTGAAAACAGCTGAGCATCTATACCCTCTGGCATACAGAATTCCAAAGATTCCCAACCCTTTCAGTGAAGTAATTTCTCTTCACCCCAGTCCCAAATGGCTGGTGCCTCATTCTAAGACTATCCTCGTGTTCTCGATGTCCCAGCCAGATACAACCTACGAACAACCTCTCAACCTCCAAACAGCACCTAGCTCCTTAAGAAGTTCTTCGAAACGCTGACAAATATAAGTCTGGTCTACTAAAAATCTCCTCATAGGACACTCCCCTCATCTAAGGAATGTCTAGTGTTGCTCTCACTCTTGGACAAGTATGTCCTTCCTTAGGTAAATAAACCAAAATTGCACACAGTACTCCAGCAGTAGGCCCGCCAGTATGGTGTAATTGTGATAAGACTCCTTTACTCTATATTCCAATCTCTTTATAACAAAATCTAACATCCCATCCCCTAAGCAGCCGAGACATGGGCCAATTGGCCCATGTATCTCACTGCTCCTATTGACTTTGTGCAGTCATGGACTGTATCTTATTCGGCTCACATCCTTGGATGAGCTACATTGAGCAGGATGACACAGAGCAGTCACAGTTCTGCTTACCTAGTTGGGGTGGGAAGGGGTGCATGAGGGAGGGTTAGGAGGGGGGAGAGTTAGGTAGTTGTTCATTTGTTGAGGGACACCCTTCTCCATCAGCCACGTTGCTAGGGCAATATTCTGCAGCTTGTACCTCTGTAGACTTGCGAACTTGAGGCCCACAGTTCATGTTACTCTGTCACTGTTTGCAATGGAGGGAAACACAGCAGCCAGCAGCAAACTCCCATGAACTGCAATACGATGAATGGTACAAAGCCTGTGTTTTACATTGGTGATGTATTGGGCAGGGCACAGTGAGAAACCCTGTTTGCAGGAACCAAACAGTCACATGAATTCAGGCAGTCTCCACCTGGTTCCCAGTGGAACCGAGGGACATGGTTGGGTGAAAATAGAGGGAGTTTCGCTGAGTCTAAAACTGTGCTGCATCTGAGCTGGGAGTGTTTGTTGAGAGTTGAGTGTCAAGATGGAACGTGTTCAATTCCGCAACAATATCGTTCCTCATTAGCACTAAATTGTTCAACAAAAAAGAAAGTCCAGGCGGCCAGTGAAGAATCGTAAATTCTTCTCTTGCGAACCAGTTCCAAACAATTCCCAGACGTGCTCCTCAGATTCCTGAGTCATATCCTGTCAGGAAGTGTAACCTCTGGAAATGTCCAGTGCTGGCTGAGTCAGACTGAATCCAAATGTGTAAAACACTTCCTCATCCTGGAGTGTTTGTTGAGCTATTTCAACGAAAACTCAAATCACAGTGAGACTCAGTAGACTAAAAGTCGCGACAGAGAGCGTTTAATACTTTCACCGCCCCGACCCTGTCCTGAAAGAGGGGGTTTAACCCTTTTACTGCCTCAACCCTGTTCTGTCAGTGGGGATGAATCCTTTCACCACCTCAACCATGTGCTGGCAGAGGGGATTAACCCTTTCACCACCTCAACCCTGTCCTGTCAACGAGGATGAACTCTTTCACCAGCTTGACCAAAGGAAAGGGCTTATAAGGATGCTCAGGAAAACGCCTGAGAATTTGGAGCAATTTAGAACCCAGCAAAGGAGGTCCCAGAAACTGATTAAGGAAGGGGATAAAGAGACTATGAATGCAAAAAGAAAACCTTCTGGTGCCCTGGCAGTGCTCCTGCCAGCCTGGAGGCATCAGGGGTGGGGGTGCCAGGTACTACTGCCCCAAGCCCTACCACGCATGGGCCCCTGACCACCTGCGATACCTCCTCGATCACCTGGGATATAGACCCTCCCACCCCCCCCCCCAACCAATTGCCAGTTCGCATGGTCCACATTTGTGGAAATCAGTGCTCACTCGGGGTCTCTGAGGCGAGACTGTTAGATCCCAGACACTGGGTAGATCCGGCAGACATAGTGAAGTGAGACTAACTACTCAGTTGAATGTGCAAATCTAGATCCCAACCTCAATGGGCAGGATCCAGATGACGGCGTCTTGTGGGATCTCTTTAGAGGCCCCCCGCGAGATTTACCGACCACGTTGCATCCCGAGGGGCGCGATGAGGTCGATAGATCGCGCCCACAATCTCAGGATAAGGGGTAGGCCATTTAAGACTTGGATGGCATAGTTAGCACTGCTGCCTCGCAGAGGCAGGGACCCAGATTCGATTCCAATCTCGGCTGACTGTGTGGGTTTCCTCTAGGTGCTCCGGTTTCCTCCCACAGTTCAAAGATATGCAGGTTAAGTGGATTGGCCATGCTAAATTGCCCTTCGGGTTGGGTTGTAGGAATAGGGTGGGGGTTTGGGCCCAGGTGGGGTTGTCTTTCAATGGGTCGGTGTAGACTCAATGAGCTGAATGGCCTCCTTCTGCACTATCGGGATTCTACGAGGAGGAATTCTCTACCACAGTGGGCTATGGATGTTCAAGACAGAAATCGATAGATTTCTCGAGACTAAACATCAGTCTTACCAGACTGAGATGATTTAATCCATTCATCCAGGCCTGACAGAGGCGATTAACCCTTACAATGTCTCAGAACCTCTCCCGATAGAATGGATTAACTTTTGCATCAACTCAACCCTGTCCCTACAGATGGTATTAATGCTTCCACCATCTCAACTCAGGCCCAAAAAAGGGGTATTAACGCTTTCACCACTCCCACCCTGTCCCAACAGAGTGGGTTAACGCTTCCACCATCTTGACCCAGTCCCGATGGGAGGATTTAACACTTTCACTGCCTCAACCCAGTCCCAACAGAGCAGATTAACCCTTTCCATGCCTCTACTATGTGCCAACAGAAACAATTAAAACGTTACCGTCCTGACACTGTCGAAGCAGAGAGGATTTATCTATTCATCGTCTTATTCCTGTCCCAGCAACAAGAATTAGCCCTTTCACAGCCGCAATAGAGGAAATTAACTACTTCACTGCCTCAAATCTCCCATCAAATAGCTTCTTCACTCCTCAGGTCCCATAACATAGGGGATTGACCCTTTCACCACCATGGTTCTGTCCCAACAGAGAGTATTAACTCTTTCACCGTCTCTACTCTCTCCCAACAGAGAGGGCCAACAGAGAGGGTTAACACTTTCCATACAATGACTGTGCTCCGATAGGGGCAATAAATACTTTCAACACTCAACCCTATTCCAAGAGAAGGGATTAACCCCCTCACTGCCTTGACCATGTCCCGACAGAGGAGATTAACCCTTTTACCAGTTGAACCCAAACCCGAGTGGTGTTAACCCTTTAATCACCTCAACCCTTTCACCACCCCAGCATTGTCCCAACAGCGACGGGCCCTTTCATTGTGTGACACTGTCCCAATAGATGGGGTTAATCCTATCACCATCTGAAAACTGTCCCAACAGTTGGAATGAACCCTGTCACTGCCACAATCCCTGTCAGTTCCATAATCTCTGTCCAACATAGAGGATTTATCCTTTCACCACCCTGGTATTGCCCGAGCAAAGTGGATTAACACTTTCACTGCCTGGGCTCTGGTTTGGGGAAAGTGGGGGAATTAACCCTTTCACAGCCTCAGTCACATTCCAGCAGAGGGCATCAACTATTTCACCACGTCAACGTTTACATGATGGGAGGTTTAATCCTTTCGCTGCCTTGAACCTGTAACAACGGTGGGAGTTCACCCTTTCGCCACATCAGCCCTTCCCCCAAAAGATGGGGATTTTTCACTTTCATTGCTTCCCCTCTGTCAGAACAGAGGGGGGATCTCTGGTCTCTCCAGAAATTTCCAAAACTGAAAGCTAAAGCGGCAACGGGTTGAGGTTCAGTCTGAAATGAGTGGAACACATGCTAGCACAGCATAGCAAACTCCCAGCTGATGTGATTAAAGCCATCACCACCTTTGTTAGTATTATGATGAAAGAGTTAATCGCTAATATCGCTCAGCAAGATTTCAACCCACAGCAGCCTTATTTTTCCGCAGAAAAAAAAGGTTGCATTTATAGTATCCCTCTCTGCCATCCCATAATGTGCCACTTGGCCATTCAAGTGTTTTTTTTGAGTGCAGTCACTTATGTAATGCTGGAAAAGCAGCCACCAAATTGCCACATAGTTATCTCAAGGTGGTAATGACCAGATAATCTGATTCCCAGGGTTAAACCCAGGGGCCTAGGTTTGCTGTTCTTTCAGAGGGTTGGCGCAGACTCGATGGGCCAAATGACCTCCTTCTGTACTGTAGGGATTCCTAGAGAGATGATGGAGACGCAAAACTAGGTGTCGTCAGCAGCGTCATGCAGCATGTCGAACCCAATATGTTCTAGGATGCTGCCTCAAAGGACAAGTAGATGATAAATTGGGGTGGGGAAGGGGGACAAAGAATTCCAGAGCTTTAACGGTGAAGAAGTGAGAAACCACCGCAGCTGATTCTTGACCGAGTAAATGGAACCAGCAACTAAGTGAATCACCCCTACATTAATGACCTAGACGGGAGTGTGGAGGTATGGTCAGTAAGTTCGCAGTTGATGCAAAAATTGGTGGCGTGGTAAATAGCAAGGAGGAAAGCGTTAGATTACAGGATGATATTGGTGGGCTGGTCAGATGGGCAGAACAGTGGCAAATGGAATTTAACCCTGAAAAGTGTACAGTGATGCATTTTGGGAGGACTAACAAGGAAAGGGAATATACAATGAACAGAAGGATGCTACAAAATACAGGGAACCAGAGGTATCTTGAGGAACATATCAAAATATCCCTGAAGACAGCAGGACAGGTAGATAAGGTGATTAAGAAGGCATTTGTGAAACTTGCCTTTATTAGCTGACATTGAATATAAGAGCAGGGAAGTGATGATGGAGATGTATAAAATGCTCATGAGGCCACAGCTGAAGTGCTGTGTGCAGTTCTGGTCACCACACTATCGGAAGGATGTGATTGCACTGGAAAGAGTGCAGTGGAAATTCGCCTGGCTGGTTAGGCCTCGGGTTGTTTGTTCTCAGAGCAGACAAGGCAGACGGGGGACCTCACCAAGATGTACAAAATCATGAGGGAAATAGATAAGGTAGATTGAAAGGAACATTTCCCCTTAGTAGAGGGGTCAATAACCAGGGGACATAGATTTAAGGTCATAGTCTGGAGATTTAGAGGGGATTCGAGGGAAAACGTTCTCACCCAGAGGGTGGTGGGAATCTGGAACTCACTGCCTGAAAGGATGGTAGAGGCGGGAACCCTCACAACATTTAAGCATTTAGATGAGCACTTAAAACACTACAGCACACAAGGCTATGGACCAACTGCTGGATATTGGGATTAGGTTAAGTGCTGGGTGGCCATTGCAGACACGAAGGGCCAAAGGGCCACTTTCTGTGCTGTTAAGCTCCATGACCACATAAACACGACATGAAAATACTCTGGCCATGAAAGACATAGTAAAGACAGAGGGTGGGATTTCTTGGCCCCGCCGACTGCCGGGATCGTCGGATCCTGCCGAAAATTGTGTTCATTGATATATTCCGGTTACACAGTATTCAGGCATCAAACTTATATCAGAGTTCAAAATTGGATGAGAAATTATGGTTTCAGTTGTGTTCAGGATCTCTCTCTCTCTCTCATACCTCTTAATATCCACACACAGTGCCTCCTGGTAATTAAAATAGTTACGAGGTGATTAAAAAAAGCTCCGTCGAGTCCGAATGCTCATTATTTATGGAAAAAGTTCAGTAGGCCTGAAACAGTTTAATCCTGAAAGTGTGGACAGAAGATTTTGTGACCAGGTTTTCATTGGGTTAGCGGGGAGACACAGCACTGTTTATCTTCCGTCATAAATTTTCCTGGCAGAATGTCAGACTGTTAATGGTCCAATTCTTTTCCCCCAGTTTTTCTGCCTCCTCATCTGAAAAGACCAATCCCCTGCTAAGACATTGTTTGAATAGGCGTCAGCCATTCTCCTATTCTACACAGCCAAGTTAGTTACTGCAATAAAATACCACACAGAGCAATCTTATTGGAGTGCATTAACCAGCACGCTACCAGCACGGGGGATGGTAGTGCAGTGGTCATGTCACTGCACTAATGATCCAGACGCCTGGACTAATAATGAGACAACTAGTCACTTGGTAGTGCAGAGCTTGAGGATTACTGAATAAGGCGTCATACAGCATGTCGTAGTAATCAAACCTAAACAACATATCCAAACTGGGGAGGTGGTGGTGTTGTGGGAATGTCACTGGGCTAGTAATCCAGAGACCCAATGCTCTGGGGACTTTGGTTTGAATTCCACCACAGCATTCGGTGGAATTTGAATTCAATTTTTAAGGAAAGTATAATGATGACCATGAAACCATTGTCGATTTATCATAGAATTCACCGTGCAGAAGGAGGCCATTCGGCCCATCGATTCTGCACCGGTTCCTGGAAAGAGCACCCAAGCCCACGCCTCCACCCTATTCCTGTAACCCAGTAACCATACAACCTTTTTTGGACACTTTAAGGGCAATTTATCATAGAATTTACAGTGCAGAAGGAGGCCATTCAGCCCATCGAGTCTGCACCGGCTCTTGGAAAGAGCACCCTACCCAAGGTCAACAACTCCACCCTATCCCCATAACCCCATAACCCAGTAACCCCACCCAACACTAAGGGCAATTTTGGACTCTAAGGGCAATTTATCCTGGCCAATCCACCTAACCTGCACATCTTTGGACTGTGGGAGGAAACCGGAGCACCCGGAGGAAACCCACGCACACACGGGGAGGATGTGCAGACTCCGCACAGTGACCCAAGCCGGGAATCGAACCTGGGACCCTGGAGCTGTGAAGCAACTGTGCTAACCACTGTGCTACCGTGCTGCCCCTGTTGCAAAAAAAAAACCCATCTGATTTGCTAACGTCCTTGAGGAAGCAAAACTGCTACCCTCACCTGGACTGGCCTATTTGTGAATTCAGACCCACAGCAATGTGGTTGACTGGTCACTGCCCTCTGAAATGGCCCAGCAAGTCACTCAATTGAAGGGTAATTAGGGATGGGCAATGAGTGCTGGCCAGCCAGCGACGCCCACATCTCGCAAATTAATTTTATTTTAAACCGCAGTGTCACTTGAAGAATTAAACTTCAACTTTTAAAAGTTGGAAAAGATTTTAACAAAATAAAATGAACCAGTTCACCCACGTTGCTGAGGGAAGGAAATCAATAACGCTACCATGTGTGTGCAGTCACATGCCAGTGAAAATGGTTCTTACCCACTCTAGAAATAGTCCAGCGGAGCCACTCGGTTGCGGCAACTCTGGTGTGGACAATAAATGCCCCCCCCCCCCCCCCCCCCCCGGCCCGAACTCTGTATCAACTTGAAATCATAGGGCACCTTTCATTAAGATGTTGCATGGTCGTGGAGTGCTGTCTCTCGAATGAGACCCTAAACCCCGGGTTCCCGTCTGCCCCTCCCCCTGAAATGGACATAAAGGATTTTGTGGCACGATTCAAAGAAGATCAGGGGAGCTCTACAAGGTGAGAAAAATTTTAATTGTGCAAACGCTGGAGAGCCGAACGAAAGACAGCAAGTGCTGGAAGAACTTGGCAGGTCTGCAGTTGGAGAGAGAGAGAGAAAGAGAAACAGAAGCCAGAATTCTTTGGTCATTGCAATTCAAGTTCCCACCAGCAGTGTACCCCGCCAGTGGATTTCTTCGCAGAGTGGGGTGGCTACGATGGCAAATATCGTTGACAATCGGCGGGAAGATAGAATTCCGCTGGCAGCGAGCGGCGCGCCACCAAGAAACACACGGCTGGTGGAACTGGGTTATCCCGCACAGAGTTAACGTTTCAAATCCTGTATGTTCCGAAAAAGGAACATTAACTCTCTCTCTCCATATGTGCGGTCAGACCTGCTGGATTTTCCTAGCACCTTCTGCTTTTCGTTTGAGTTCTTCAAGATGTACTGGCCAATGTTTATCCCAAGTCATCAACGCTAAAACCAATTTCTCTATGTTGGTGATCACATTGCAGTTTGTGGGACGCTGCAGTGTTGGTTGTCTGCTGCATCTCCTACATTGCACCAGTCACTCTCGCTCTCTTCAAGTACCGTACGGGTAACCATAGACTCTCATGTGTTAGTCCATGGTCAAGCTTGGCAAAGTACTGCAGTGTTAATCAGGACTCTGCCACTCTTACCACCTGCCACAGGCATACTGGAAGGCTTTACAGGTTGCCAATCCACCTGATTGGCCACATTAGGAACACACTTTCCGTGGCCATAAAAGGCCCAGAGTCGGGTGTGAAGCTGGAGCTCTGGGCTCAGAGGCAGGGAACAATACCCACTGTGATACAAGACACTGCAGCAGTGACACTTCAAAAACACTTCCATTGGCTGCAAAGTACTTTGGGACGTCCTGGGATTGTGAAAGACGCTCCAGAAATGCAAGCCTTTCCCTTCCATCTCAGGAAAACAAAAACTTCACTTCCACTGTTATCTTTGTCACTTTTCTCCCTCCGAGTTCAGTGATTGGGATTCTGGTACTTTGGTTGATACCCATCCCCCACCTGGCGCAAGCCCCGGGAAATGCTGCAGACTGGGGAAGAGCCGGTCATTCTTGCGCACGGCACTGGATTGGCAGTACCTCCCATTCAAAATTAAACTGGGTGGAGTTGTTGACAGAGTAGGTAGGGGGAAAACTGTTCTCAGTGGCAGGAAGGTCAATAACGCAGATTCACGATGATTAGCAAAATGGTCCAGAGTGGAGGTGAAGGGGATCTTTTTATATAGTGATTTCTGATCTGGAAGGCACTGCATGAAAGGAAATTTCGTAAGGGAATTGGATAAATATTTTGGAAGGAAAGATTTGCAGGGCTGCCTGCGGGAAGAGCAGGGGATTAGGACTAATTGAGGTATTTACAAAGAAGCAGCTCAGTCACCTCCTGCTTGGGCAGCAAGATTCTCAGTCAATGAACCTGACCTTTTGCCATACTTCTGTCTCTGGCAGGACTTCCTCTCTGACATGGCGATGACGGAGGTTGACCGTTTTGTCGACCGTGAGCATTTAATATTTCGTGAGAACACACTGGCGACCAAGGCGATCGAAGAGTACTTAAAGTTGATTGGTCAGAAATACCTCAAGGACGCAATTGGTAGGTTGGTGTACGTGACCGCTACACTCACTGCTACCGACACTCCATTAACACAGGGTTTGTATCTGACGTTGGTGTGTTACACTTCTAGCCATGAAGTGCAGCGGAGTCCGCCAGTCATCGTACCCAGCCTAGCAGGGAGGGGAAGCGACGCCTGTGTGGTATCTAAAGAGGAAAGAGGGCAAAGGTGGTGGAGCACATGGATCGGGCCGGGAGGGGGAAATGTATGGTGTTCGCTTCCCTCTTGATTCGTAACAATTTTGAGAAGAAGAGGTGGGGGATTTGATTGGAAGTTAGAAGATCTGGTCGGAAGGGGTGGAGGTGAAAGCTGGGGAGGGAGGGGTGAGGGAGGTGATGACGAAAACTGTAATCTGGATCGATTCCGTCCCAGTCCTTATTCATGATGGAGGCCTTGGGCTGTTAGTTGATTTGTGAACTGGGATTTATCATTGAAAGGCGATCCCTTGTAGCGCCTGCCTGTGAAAAAGCAGGTCTTTCGGTCCTTCATGCCTGTCCTGGTTTGAATTAGCCCTGTTCCATCTCCCATCCTGCCTCCAACCATCCAGTAACAGGTTCCACAGTCAGCATCATGCTATAGCGCTCCACCCATAATACTGAGCCAGGAAGCAGTATCAAGCCGCTGATCTATAGTCAGCATCACAGCAGAGCCTTGCCACAATGCCCGCACCACGTACGTGCTGGAAAAATCCTGAGAACAGGGACCCGGATTGATTTTGTTCCCCAAACCCGCCCCACCCTCACCGAAACACGGACTCAGCTTGTCACTTTGCAGCCTTATCCCCTCAGTCTCAGCCTGAGTCAGCTAACTCAAAGATGGGGCCCATCTATTCAATCTGCAAAGTTCAGAGATATGATAGCCTCTAATCCATTGCCAAAGCTTCCAGATTTGAAATGGCTCAATTGGCAGAAACTGAACTGGACCAGCCATATAAATATTGTGGCTACAAGAGGACGTCAGAGGTTAGAAATCCTTCACCTCCTGACTCCCCAAAGCCTGTCCACCATCTACGAGGCACAAGTGAAGAGTGTGATGGAATACTTCCCACTTCCCTGGATGAGTGCAGCTCCAACATTCAAGAAGCTCAACACCATCCAGTAGCCTGTTTGATTGCCCCCCGCCCCTTCCAGCCACTCCCTCCACCATCAATGCACAGTGACAGCTGTGTGTAACATTTACAAGATGCACTGCAGGTACTCATCAAGGCTCCTTCGGCAGCACCTTCCAAACCCATGACCACGAAGATGTAGAAGGACAAAGACAGCAGATGCCTGGGAAACCCACCACCAGGAAGTCCCCCTCTAAGACACTCACCATCCTAACTTGGAAATATATCGCCGTTCCTTCACTGTTGCTGGGTAAAAATCCTGGAACTCCCTCCCTAACAGTACTGTGGGTGTACCTGCACCACATGGACTGAAGCTCACCACCACCTTCGCAAGGTTAACTCGGTATGGGTAATAAATGGTGGCCTAGCCAGTGACTCCCACATCCTGTAAATGAATACAAGAAAAGGTGGTAGTGAAATGGGGAGCAAGGCCTGGGTGGAGGGTGGGGAAGGTAATAGGGAAGTTGGGGGAAGGGGTTGCAAGGGAGTTTGAGGGCAGCAAGAGTAGATAAAGTTTGTCAATGGGAAGGGGAGATTCCATGGGAATGACCAAGAAGTTAATGATGTTGCAGGTCTCAGTCGTAACCTGTGGATATCTGACATCAAAAGGTCCGATTACATGTCGGACTCCGCTGTACTTCGATTTTTTTGAAAGAAAATATGAAATCAGTGGTAAAACCATTTCACCTCCATCATAATTAAAATGTGCTTTACTTGAAAGGGCCCAACATCAAGGTGTGGGAGGCGCTGGAATTGGTTTAGCGGGGGAGGTTTGGGAATGGGGAAAGTTTGCTGGGCTGACAGAAAAACCTTTCCATTAACTCGTGTGGGAAACTCCATTCCTTTCCGTGGACAAATGTTCATTTTCAGCAAAGGGAAGGAATGGGAACAAATATTATTTTTTATTGATTATTTTTTTAAAATTTACTGTTGGCATTCAGCTCGACAGCTTTGAAAGGTATTCTATTTTATTTTCTCCCGTTCATCTCTTTATTCCTCACTCTTACTTTCTCACTCAATTTTTCTTCTTCCTTTGACTCAATCTCTTCTATATATTTTTTTCTCACGCCCATGCCTTTTTCCTCTCTCGCTCCCCTCGCTCATATTTTTCTCTCCTGTCCTCCCTCTCTTCTGCTTTCTGCTTCTCCTATCTCTCCCTCCACTCCTTGGCACCAGGCACACCACACCCACTTGGGAAGGTGGGAGGGGGAGAGAGAGAAGCGGTGAGTTGGGGCCTTCTGCTTGGGCCACTCTGAGTACAGCCATGGACTTGCTCTGAGCCCCGTCCACTCGATTTCTGCAACACAACAGCCAGACCAGCGGTCAGGCATTCCTCATCAGCAATATGGAACTTGACTGGCGGGGGGGGGTCCCAACTGATATGCGCCCTTGTGATTCTGGGGCACCACCTCGAGACTTCACCCACAACCCAACAGAGCTTTCCCTTTCTTGCATCCGTCTGTGACATTCTTTTTGATTGCTGGCTCTGATCCTTCACCCGGATAAGAAGAGAGATTCTTGTCTTTCTGCTCTGGCTGGGAGCTGATTAATTCTAGCAGCCACAGTAATGGTTGGTGTCTTTCCATTTTCTGAAATGTAGTTTTATTTACCCCCCCCCCCCCCCCCCCTTACAAGCTTTGTCTTTGGAATGGGGTGGGCTGGTGAGCCGATGTTGGATCATTGATACATCACAATGGCTTCAGAGTGTCCATTCAGACATTCCCTTCATGGGCGCCGTCTCCGAGAAAATGTCAGGTTTCCCATGGTCAATGCTGGTATTTCTCATTAACCCCATCCTTCTTTTTTTTTGGAGGGGGAGGGAGGGGAAATGTCAATTTCAGTGCTTGCTCTTCAGTAAAACACTTTTAATGTCACGTACGTATTTTTAACCATTAACCCTTTGAGTGCTTGGCACCCATTGCTGCATTGTAAGTCACCACTGTGATAAGGGGAAAAGTGACTCCTTGTATGGGAGAGCTGATTTGGTCAGATTTATGATGACGTAGCTCAAATTTGCCTTTCAATTTAAAGAAAATGCCTGGTGTTTTGCAAGCTCAAAACTCTCTGTGATAGTCAATTGGGTTACTGACTGCTGTTTTCCCTGAGGGCAATTATTTTAAATTAGCCCCCCCCCCCCCCCTCCCATCCACACCACCACCACCACAAAGTTAGTTTCACGCTCCGGGTGATCAAAGGTTTGGATAAAGAGGTAGATTTTATGGAGTGTCTTAAAGGAGGAAAGCAAGGTATGGAGGCAGAGGGAATTCCAGGGCTCAGGCAGCTGAAGGCAAGGCCACCAGTGGTGGCGAAATGAAAATCCGGGATGTGCAAGAGGTCAGAATTACAGATAGAACAAAGAACACTACAGCGCAGTCCAGTATATTGGAGGGCTGATAGAGATTATGGAAATAAGGAGTGCTGATGCCAGGGAGGGACAAGACCATGAGGATGAGAATGTTACAATCAACATGTTGCTTAATTGTTGATTGGGAACCAGTGTATGTCAGCAAGCACAGGGGTGATAGGGGAACAGGGCTTAGTGCAGGTTTAGGCACCAGAAGTAGAGTTTGGATGGTCTCAGGTTTATGAAGGCATGCGTTGGAGTCATTTTGTCTAAACCTAACAAAGGCATGAATGAGAGATAGACAAGTAGATGAGCTGAGACACTGGCAAAGTTGGGCATTGCTATGGAGGTTTGAGTAATGGCTTGAAAACGAGGTCTGAGGCTATTCTCCGGGTCAAAGGTAACAAGGTTGCAAACTGGCTGGTGTCATCTCAGACTGCTGTCAGAGAGAGGGATTGATTCAATAGCTCGGGCATGGAATTTGGAGACCAAAAACAAAAGTTTGTCGTCCCAATATTTAATTGGAGGGAACTCCTGTTCACCCAGCACTGAATGTCAGATAGGAAGTCTGATAATTCAGCAACCAGCAGAGGAATAGAGAGAAGTGGTGGTGAGGTAGAGCTGTGTGTTAACAGCATACATAGTGGAAACCAATGTTGAGTCTTCAGATTATATCACCAAGGGGTAGCATGTAGATGAGATAATTGGGGGGGGGGGGGGGGGGGGGGGGGGGGGGGGGGGGGAAGGATAGCTTGTTAGAGGACACCAGAGGTTATGGTGCGGGAGCAGGAAGAGAAGCCATTGCAAGCCACTGCAGCGGTTTCAATGAGGCAGCTCACCACCACCTTTAGGGCATTTAGGGATGGGCAATAAATGTTGGTCCACATTCCATTAATTAAGTTTTAAAAAGCGATACTCTGATTTCAATTTACTGAATAAGAAGGATGCCAGGGTTAGAGTAATCCCAGAGGAGAGGTCCTGAAGGATAATGATCTGGTCAACTGTGTCAAAGCTGCAGAGTAAGACAAGGAAGGAAAGTTTGCCTTTGTCACAGTTACATAGGGTGTCATTTGTGACTTTGATAAGAGCCATTTTTGGACTGTGTGATTGGAGAGATTCATAGAGTTCCGGGACAGGTGGGAATTGATTTGGGAGGCAACAACATGTTCAAGGACTCTGGGAGGAAAAAGAGGTTGAAACCTGGGCATAAGTTTGTAGGGACATTGGGGATGTGGTGTCAAGAGTTGTTTTTTTTCAGGACAAGTGTGATTACAGCAGATTTGAAGGAGAGGACAACAACTGAAGAGAATCTTTTAAAAATGTCAGCTAACACGGGGACTGTAGTTGCAAATAGGATTCAGGAATCGAGCTGAGTCTCGTGGACAAGATGAGCTCAGAGAGGCTAGAGGGGGAGATGGGAGAGAAAATAGAAAATTTCCGGGAGAAGGCATGGGGTAGCTTTAGAGTAGGTTTGACCAGGTGAACTAGTGGAAGGTAGGGTCGTGCAGAGGCAGCTGGTCACGATCCGAGTGACAAAGAGGCCCGTGCGCTTCTCACGGTGAGCATGAAGGAGCTGATCATGAAGGAGACGAGTTACCAAGTATAGCCTTAAACTGCAGTTGATTAAAGGTTAACCTTCCGGACACTGTTATGAGCAAGCGGGGGAGAAAAATCACAGAGGTGTAAAAAAAAAGGCTTAATTTAATTTGACCACTTTCATTTAATATTTATGGAACAATTGGTAGAAGAGGGAGAAAGGTTGCTTGAGGGTCAAAAAGCATCTAATTGGGTAGTGAAGTCCCCTTTTTGCCTTCTAAGTGGCCATGTCTGTGTGAGGCAGGAGTGGGGGCTGTCAGCCACGCGGCTCCAGGAATGTCGAGCCAGGGTTAAGGCAACCCCTTAGACAGAACTTAAAGTGGCTGCTTGTTTTCATGTGCAATTCAGGTTCCTAACTATGCCACGATTATGTTTCCTGTGCACCAGATCCCAAAGCCTATCACTATACGGCTACCCTTCTCCTGTCTATGCTTTGGCACATTTCCATTTCTCGTGTGAAGATCTGGCTGCAGGTCGTTGTAAGACCTCAAAGGGTTAATCAGTTTCCATTTCTCATAAGGATTGTTAATATTTTGTCTTGTGATGATGGCCTGTGCTGAATGGTAGCATGTCAACGAGACCAGAGCAGTTTGAAGAACTGTTCACATCAACTAGTTGCCACCTCCAAAAAATGTTTTTTTAAATCTTTCCACTCTCTCTTGCTCGGGATAAAAAGGTGAATAGAGCTCCCTCTACTGACAGTATTGCAAGGTTTCAATTCGCTGCATAGGTCCAAATTCATCTCCTGCCTCTTCCTTCCCAGTAACCCGTCCTGGATCTCACATCAAGTGGAGTTTGAGCTTCCTGGCCGTTGCAATATTCCTGGGGTCACAAAATGGGAATGCATGGCTCTTTCAAAGAGCTGGCATAGACATGATGGATTGAATGGCCTTCTTCTGTGCTCTAGGAATACATGCAAGTCAATATATAGACTATAAGCGGAGCTTATGTTTGATGTTTTCCATTTCCCACCACACACAATGCTTCCCCCCACCACCCTCTTCCTCTTCGCTTGAGGTGATCTTCTTCTCCCCAATGACTTGCTCCAATTGAGAGCTGAAGGGGAAGATTTATCGAAGGAAACCAAGGTGCCATGCCCTGGCAACAGATGATCCCAGTCATACGAGAAAAAACACCTTTCTCCCCAGGACTAAATGCAACTTTATAGCCCCATGATCAGTCACCACCCAACAGGCTGATTTGGTACTTGGCCAGAAGGCCCCATATTCATTCCCAAGTTGATGTTGAAATCTCAACCATTATCGCATCAGGTCTGCTGTAATAGCTCTAGCACATGGCATCAGTTATGGCTGAATTTGTAGCACTCTCCTCTCTATGTCTAGAAGGCTCACGGGTACAATTGCATTCCAGAGTGCGCTCAGGCCGATACGCCCAGTCTAATAGTGAGAGAATGCTGCACTGCTGGAAGGGATGAGAAGTTACATTGAGACCCTTGCAGAGGGCCTTTAAATATTCCACAGCAATTGTTTTAAAGAAAGCATGGGCTCTCCCTCAACCAACAGCATAATCAGCTCACCGTTATTGAATTGCTGTTTGTGGGACCTTGCACTGCAGCCAATTTGCGGCAAATGGGATTAGAACCTTAAACAGAGCAAGAGAGAAAGATTGGAGAAGTACAGTTCCTTGCTTTGGCTGGAAGTTCTGCCTTTCATTTCCCATTCCCAATTCAAAGATAAGTGGAAATCCTCATCTTTCTTAGTTGGAATCGCCTCCAAAAAATGCTCTGCTCTCGTGATCACGTAGCAAGTCTCAATATCTCCTATAGTGATTTGTCTGGAATTATGCGATGGGATGGCCTGTGTGCGTGTGTCTGTACATCTTACTCTTGGTGTGCACGTTTGTATGCATCTGCGTGCCTTTTGGGTGATGCCCTTGTGCCTCGAAAAAACCCTGAGATACTTGTGCATCATCCATCAGCACATTTGAGCGTTGGGCAAGGCAATGTTGACAGTGGAAACCACTGCAGATGCACTGGACTTTGGGAATTCATTTCGCATTTAGTCACTCCGCAATTTTAAAAAAGGACGTTCGTGGACTTGGCAATATTACTGGCAAGTCCTGGTTTTAGGTCAATTTGAAATTCTAATGGCGAGGTGACCCGTCGGCCATCTTGCAGAGAGACAGATTGCTGTGAGGAATCTGCTTCTCGTTTCGCTAAAAGTAAATACAAAACACAAAATGATTAAGGATTTTGTTAACGTGGCAGCCCATTATTCCCAGTGCTATTTTAGGTGCCCTGGTGTTTCTTTTGCTGCTTTAACAGTTTGCCTCGGCAGTTTGTCAACTTCTGAGGATACCCTTGGAGAAGTGGAGCAATGTTGTCTTCTACCTTTGGTCCCTTTTTTATTCTTTAACTTTTTGAATCTTTTTCAGAGAATCTTTCTTCGAATAATTCTCATAGCCAGAATTGTGTCGCCATTTCTTTCCTCTTGTTTTCTTTTCCGAAAAGGCCATTCAGCCTGACAAAAATATTTTATTTCCCTCCACAGGCTGCGTATACCAAACCTTGGAAATGTAACAAACTTGTTTTCTTTTTTGGTTCTACTCTGCGGTGTACTTGTGAAAACACATTTCCAGTTTAAATCCATGTTTCCATTACTTTCATATATCTTAAGCTGCTCATACTAACCCAATCTTGGTGTTCTGATTTAGGACCTAACCATCAGTGAGGCAACAGCGCTCGGAACAGCGCACTTCCCCAAAACCTTCTGGCCCCGTCAATTTCAAAACAGGACACACCAGCGAGTAAGACATATAAGTGCAGATAGAACTGAGATCCTGGGCGATGTGAGCTGGATTACCAGCAGTCCTGGGTCAGATATGGCCCATTGGATGACCTGATCTGCCCTATTCCTCCCCCACCCCCAACACCTTCAATCTACTGAGTAAGGAAACTAACCATTGGCAGACTCTCTGCCAATCAAGGAAACCCAGAATACCAACGGTCCATTAAGCTGTTGAACCCAGGTTACACCAATGACCATTGGAACAAGGGTGTGCCATCTCACCATGAGAACCAGGCCATTCAGGAGTGAAGAAGGAACCATTGATAGTTTTCTGTTAAGTAATGGAACGAAGGCGAGTTGACAAAGTTGTGGTACAGGTTTGAGGGGCTGACTAACAGCCTCCTGTCCTATCGTTCCCCACATACTCCCCTCCATCCCTTCAAAAGGCTGTGGATGCTCGGTGGGCAACTAAAGTTTTCAAAACCGAGGCTGAAGGATTTTTTTTACTGCATGACAACACCAAGGGTAAGGTAAAGTCGCCATGGTCCCAGATGACCACAGGCTGCTTTCCCCTTTGAGTGGGAGAGCTGATTGATGGATTTTAACCTACGGATCACCACACCTCAGACGAGCGCCACGGTTAAGAAGGCAGGGCCTTCATTAATAGGAAGCAAAGGAGGGAAAATGGAGTTTAAAAAAAAGGTTGGGCATAATCTGACTGAATGAGATCATATTCAAGGGCTGAATGGTCTCCTCCTGCTCCAATGTTGTGGTGTAGTTGTCATTTACAACAAAATCATACTGACTAAAATTATTTATGATGTGGAGCTGCTGCCGTTGGACTGGGGTGAGCACAGTAAGAAATCTTACAACACCAGGTTAAAGTCCAACATGTTTGTTTCAAACACTAGCTTTCAGAGCACTGCTTGATTCACCTGAGGAAGGAGCAGTGCTCCGAAACCTAGTGTTTGAAACTAACACGTCGGACTTTAACCTGGTGTTGTAAGATTTTTTACTAAAATTATTTACAATACAACTGATGAATAAACTAGCTATTAAAAATTATAATTAAAACTGAAATTAGTTTGTGCAACTAAAGCTGCCACTCTGACCAGTTGCATTTCATGACTGGCTTCCCCAAGGTCATCCATCTTCATATTGATCCTTGTGTTTTGTAGAGTGATTGATGAACTCTTGTCTTTCTGTCCTCTGATCCCATTCTGATGCCCAACATTTCATTTGTGCAGAACCTTTAACATAGTTGAAAAAAAGCAAACCACAGCACTTCACCTCATGAAACACAATTTGACATTGATCCACATGAGGAAAAGGTGACTAAAAGCTTAGTCAAAGACACCGATTTTAGGATTCTTCTTAGAGGAGAGAGGCATAGAAAGCAGGAGAGGTTTAGGTAGAAATTGTCAGAGTTTGGTGTTCAATCTCACCATAAATAGTGGGCAAACACCTGTCAAAATTTCAGGGGCCTATTTTCCACAGCATGTTGAGACACTATTTTCTAAAATGAACTGCTTTCGAAAAGTGGGAATCACAGATTTTATTGGTTAAATGCATTTAGATGGTCCCAGGAATAAAATCATTTGGACCTTGGGAGGGCAGAATGAACGTAAAAGTCAGAGCAGTCTCTGCTGACCGCACCCCCAACCCCTCTATACTGCTAAAAGGATTATAGTACACAAAGTGGACAGACAAGTCTTATATTCCCTTGAGTATGGAAGATCAAGAAGTGTTTAAGGTGATGAGAGGAGTTGCTCGATGGATAGATGTAGAGAAACTATTTCCTCTGGTGGGCAGCACCTTATAATTAAAGCTAGCCTTTTCAGGGGCAATGTCTGAAAGTATTTCTTCACACAAAGGACAGTGAAAATCTGTATTGTCTCCTTCCCCCTCCCCCCAAAGAAAGCTGTTGAGTCTGGAGGTCAAATGAACATGAAAACCCTGAGATCAGTAGATTTTTGTTGGGCAAGGTTATGGAGTTGATAGATGGATCAGCCATGAATGGCAGGACAGCTTTGAGGGGCTAAACAGCCAACTGCTGCTTGTATGTTACTTTTCTCTCATGAAATATTATCACAGGGAGTCACAACACTACTCAAAGTGGCAAGACTAATGGGAGCAACTCCTCCTGACAGTTCCCCATTCCTACAGGGGCTGATAGTTTATAGCAGCACTAACTAGGTGTTTGCTGTACCAGTACAGAAATGAAGGACATCAGTCGCTGAAAATAAATTGTTGTGGTTCTTTTTTTAAAGTTGAGCCCCTCAATCAAAACATCTGCCCTATTTGATCCCCAGCCCACTACTTCTACTTGGTTTGCTTGGGCCTATTTACCCACATCCCGCCCTCTTTTATACATCCAACCAATTCATTTGAAATGTCAAAATGCCAGGGCTTTGGGAGTGTTAGTGGGCCGAGGGGTTGGACGTCCAGCTCTGCCGCACTTCTGACAGTGGAGCAAGGCTCAAGCAAATGTGGCCCCTTGAATTTTTTATTGTTCAATGAACATTTGACACTATTATGCGTTAGGTGTAGAGGAATCAAATTGGCAGGACAGCCCTTCAGTTTCCAAGCAGGGCATTCCAGAAACGGAGTCAATGAAATGAAATGAAATGAAAATCGCTTTTTGTCACGAGTAGGCTTCAATGAAGTTACTGTGAAAAGCCCATAGTCGCCACATTCCGGCGCCTGTCCGGGGAGGCTGGTACGGGAATCGAACCGTGCTGCTGGCCTGCTTGGTCTGCTTTAAAAAACAGCGATTTAGCCCAGTGAGCTAAACCAGCCCCATCAATTTTCATTTGCTACCCTGTCCAACTCCAGTTGCACTATCTTGGCTTATTTTGAAGTTCTCCATCTGCCACCATGATTAAAAAAATGCAAGGTTGTGCCACTATGGGATGATTTGGTCCACTGACTGTAAATGAAATAAGAACTCAGTCTTCAGATATTCATCACAAATCATTCAAAATCTTTGCACACCATGGAGTCCCCTCTCTGTAATTCAGCAGCTTGAAATGAGCATGGTGAGGCAAATGTAGCTGCACAGCCCACTGATGGGACTGACTTGCTCATATTCCTTTGGCCGGTTTAGAATTGGTGAAGTCACTTGAAATTGTGATGTGTTAGTGTTAAAATGTAAAGTGATCTTTACCTCTTTCAAATTGTTAGATGGAAGAATGCAGAGTGGGAAGTGCTCTGTGTCAAACCTGTCCTGTACCGGACCTAGAAATTGTTAAATGGGAGAGTCCATAGAGGGATGTCCCCTATATCTAGCCTGTCGTACCTGACCTAGAAATTGTTAAATGGGAGAGTCCATAGAGGGATGTGCCCTATGTCTAACCTGTCCTGTATCTGACCTGGAAATTGTTAAAATTGTATTCTGTGTATAACCTGTCCAAATGGGACAGTGGATAGGGGTATGTGCTCTGTGTCTAATCTGCCCTGTACCAGACCTGGAAATTGTTTTATGGGACAGTGCTTTGGGAGATGTGCTCTGTGTGTAGCCTCTCCTGTATCTGACCTGGAAATTGGTAGATGGGACAATGCATAGGGAGATGTGCTCTGTGTGTAGCCTGTTCTGTCCTGGCCTGAAAATTGTTATATGGGACAGTGCCAAGGGAGATGTACTCTGTATGTAATCCATCCTGTACTAGACCTGGAAATTGTTATATGGGACAGAGCATAGAGAGATGTGCTCTGTGTCTAACCTATCCTGTACAGGACCTGGAAATTGTTTAATGGGACCGTGCATAAGGGTAGTGCCCTATGTCTAACCTGTCCCATACCTGACCTGGAAACTGTTACATGGGTCAGTACACAGGGAGATGCACCATGTGTAACCTGTCCAGAAGTGTTGATGTTGTTAGAAGAGGTAGAAAAGTTGGAAAGTTTGGCGACTGGCTCCAGGAAAAGGCCCTTTAACTTACCAAGCTCTGTTCAGATCTTGTGCTATCTGTCCAGTGTTACAGTCAACCCAAATCATTTTATTTTCCTCTGAGAAGACCCACGGTCTTTGTTTCATCCCATTCCCAAAGGTAAATCAAGTTTACCTTAATAGCTACTCTCTAAATCTTTGATTGATTTCTTTGAGAGGACATTCAATGGTTGCATTTGCTCATGGTCCACATAGCATTCCATCATCACTATCTGCACTTATCCTCAGCCTCATTCCTAATCAGATGTGGTGCTTGGGATGACATGTTTGTATGTGCATGAGATATTCATGCATGTGATGTGAATCTGGGTGTTTGAGTGACAGAGTGTTTGAGGGATTATGCGGTGGATGTTTGTTTTGTCCAGGTGTTTTGACAAGTATGTGACATTATGTTGGTGTACGCATAATGGCGTTTTTGCCTAGTGCTGAGTGAAAGACTGTTTTGGGGTCTGAGTGCTGGGATGTTTGGGAGGCATGAAATAAAGTTTCTGGGAATTACTTGAGGTTTGATTGTTCTGGTACATAGGATAGGGTGTAATAGGGATTTTTGGGAATAATTAGGTGCTAAGGGTGTGAGTGTTGGGCGACTGGGGACACAAGTGACATGGCATATGAGAAGGTATTCTGAATCGTTTGTGATGGACCATTGCGTGGTATGCATGATGGAAGGTTGGATCGAAACACTGAAAAATTTACAGCACAGACAGATACCATTGGGTCCATCATGTCCCTGCTGGCTAAAAAATAGCTATCCAGTCAAATCCCACTTTCCAACTTTTATTTTGTAGACTGTACATTAAGACACTTCAAGTGAAAATCCAAGTAGTCTTTGAATGCAGTGAGGGTTTCTGCCTCTCCCCTTTTCAGGCAGTGAGCTCCAGATCCTCAACTCCCCTTTCAGCAATTAATTTAAATCTACCCCTGCTCATTACTGACCTCTGTGCTAATGAGATTAGGTTCTTCCTACTCACTATGTATAGGGCAGCATGGTAGCACACGTGGTTAGCACTGTGGCTTCACAGCGCCAGGGTCCCAGGTTCGATTCCCTGCTGGGTCACTCTCTGTGCGGAGTCTGCACATTCTCCCCGTGTCTGCGTGGATTTCCTCCGGGTACTCGTTTCCTCCCACAGTCCAAAGACATGCTAAATTGCCCTTAGTGTCCAAAAAGGTTAGGAGGGGTTATTGGGTTACAGGGATAGGGTGGAAGTGGGGGCTTAAGTGGGTTGGTGCAGACTCGATGGGTTGAATGGCTTCCTTCTGCACTGTATGTTCTATGTTCATAATTATATACACCTCAATTAAATCTCCACTTGGCCTCCTCTGTTACAAAGGAAAAAAACCACAGCCTATCCAATCTTCGCTCAAAGTTAAAATTCTCCATTCTTGGCAACATCCTTGTAAATCCCTTCTGTACTGTCTTGAGTGCGCTCAAATCTTTCCTGCAATGTAATGCAGTACTCTAGCTGTGGATGGATTAGTTTTTTTAATAGGTTCTCGTGTAACCTCGCTGAACTTATACTCTAGGCCCTGATCAATAAAAGAAAGTCTCCCACATGCCTTCTTGATCACCTTATTTACCTGTCCTGCTACCTTCATGTATCTGCAGACACATACTATACTCTTCCCCTATGCTTTTTAGAATCCTATCATCTGTTATATATTCCCTTGCCTTGTTAGCCTTCCCCAAATACATTACTTCACACTTGTGCTGACTGAACTCCATTTGTTACTTTTGTTACTTTCCTGACTACCTGCTCAGCATTCTTCTTCACCATCAACTGCCCTGGCCAATTTTCATATAATCTGCAAACTTCTTACTTCATCATACCCTCCTATTTAAGTCTAAATCATTGATATATATCACCAACAGCCAGGGGCCCAGTACTGAGCCCTGTGGAACGCCACTGGAAACATAATTCCATTCACAAAACACCAGTCTGCAATAAACATTGACCATTTACTAGAACTTCAACTGGACTAGCCAGACAGAGGCTAGGAATTCTGCGGTGAGTAACTCACCTCCTGTCCAAAAGTCTGTCCACCATCTACAAGGCAGAAGTGTGATGGGATGCTTTCCACTTGTCTAGATGAGTGCAGCTCCAACAACTCAAGAAACTGGACACCGTCCAGGACAGCAGCCGGCTTGATTGTCACCCCATTCACGAATATCCATTCCCTCCACCACTGTGTGCACCATCTACAAGATGGGGTGGCACGGTGGAACAGTGATTAGCACTGCTGCCTCAGAGCGCCAGGGACCCAGGTTCAATTCCGGCCTTGTCTGTGTGGAGTGTGTACGCTCTCCCCATGTCTGCATGGGTTTCCGCTGGGTGCTCCAGTTTCCTCCCACAGTCCAAAGTTGTGTAGGTTCGCTGCAAAGTTGTGTAGGTTAGCTGGATTGGCCATGATAAATTATCCCTTAGTGTCTAGAGATGTCAGGTTGGGTGGGTGATGTGACCATCAATTCACAAGACACGTGGTTGGAAGTGAACAGTGGTTTCAATACTCTTACAACAGAGCCTGCCTGCGACGAGATGAACTGGCAGGCAGGCTCACGACTGCAAAGCTTTATACTTCCGGTTAATGGGAGGAGCCATGGGCGGAACCATGGGTGGAGCCCAGTACAAACTCCTCATCTCCCCCTATGGGCAGAGCCGCGCAACTGCTCGTATACCGAGCTTACAAGAACACAACACATACAACACAGTGTGAATTACTAGATTGTGATTCACCACAGTGGGGTTATGGGGATAGGGCAGAGGAGTGGGGCCTGGTTGGGGTGCTCTTTCAGAGGGTCGGTGCAGACTCGATGGGCCAAATAGCCTCCTTCTCCACTGTCGGGACTGTTGCTCTACAGGAACTCACCAAAGCTACTTAGGTAGTACCTTCCAAACCCATGACCACTACCACCTAGAAGGACAAGGTCAGCAGATACATGGGAACACCTACAAGTTTGCCTCCAAGTCACTCACCATCCTGACTTGGAAATACGTTTGGCCGTTCCTTCATTATCACTGGATCAAAATCCTGGAACTTCCTCCCGAACAGCAGTGCAGATGTATCTTCACCACATGAACTGCAGCGATTGCTCACTACCACCTACTCAAGGGCAGATAAGGTTGGGCAATAAATACTGGCCTAGCCAGCGACACCACATCCTGTAAATTAATTTTTAAAGCAAGGTGTGCCAATTTTGGATCCAACTTGCCATTTTCCCTGCGATCCCATGCGCTTTCTTTGCTCGCTCTTCAACTGTTGCCTTCAGGGCCTCATCCCTCTCTCTACCCATGTCATTGGTATCACTCTGGAGCAGAAATTCTGGGTGGTCACCCCCCCCTCAGAATGTTTTGCAGTGGCCCAGTGCCACTCTGGACCTCAGCACCATGGAAGTAACATACTCTTCAAGAGTCGCATCTGCTGCCACAGAAGTGCTTGTCTTTTCCCAAATTTATCAGGTCCGCTACCACTTTTGCTTTCCTGATCTTCCACCTCCACCCTGCCCCTACAGCTGAGCCACCAATAAGTCAACTCAGCTCTGGTTGCACTCTCCAGATGAAACATCGCCCTCACGCTTATTTAGAACTGATTATCAGTTGGAGAGTGAGACGCAATCTGGAGACTCCTGCACTAGCTGCCTTGTTCTGATTGGTGGTGGTCACGCAGTCTATCTTTGTCTGTGGGCTGTTGGTGTTACTACATATAGTGATTTGCTATCCAAATGGGCTCACTGATGCACCGCAGTGATATTTAAGCTTTGAAACCCTGAGCTTAAGCTCCTACAGCTGGTGGCACTTCCTGCATATGTGTCTAGTTAAGACTCAAGGGGCTGGATTCTCCGTGGGCGGAATGCTCTGTTTTGCCGGCAGCCTGGGGGTTTCCCAATGGCATGGGGTTGCCCCACAATGGGAAACTCCATTGACCAGCCGACGTAACGGAGCATTCCGCTAGCGTGCTGAAACAGAAATGTGGCGCGGCGGGACAGAGAACCCAGCCCAAGAAGTGTCATTAAGTTCCCACATGGAACAGGATGTGTATTTTATGGAATGAGGTGCCCTTCCATGTCTCTGTTTGCAGGACTATTCCCTAATTGAAGAGAAATAAACTTAAAATTGAAATCAACACTCAATAGCTACTAACCATCAGCACCTCCCTTTGCACTGACATCACCTTATTTTATAGTTAACTCATTATATCAGTTTTTTTTAAATTTTAGACTCCCCAATTCTTTTTTTCCCAATTAAAGGGCAATTTAGTGTGGCCATCCACCTACCCTGCGAGTCTTTGGGTTGTGGGGGCGAAAGCCACGCAAACATGGGGGGGAATGTGCAAACTCCACACGGACAGTGACCTGGGACCTCGGTGCCATGAGACAGCAGTATTAACCACTGCGCCACCCTGCTGCCCTTTCGTTACATTAGTTAACTCATTATTAATTGCATTTTAATTTACTGAAAATATTGGAACTTTTGCTCCCTAGATCTGATTAATTAAACAGTGATTGTAATTGTGATAAATAATCTAATATACAATGTATAAAATGTATGTTCTTTTTCCTCCCATTTCACCGATTCAGTCAGACTGATGCACCGCAGTGATTCTCAAGCTTTGAAACCCTGAGCTCAAGCTCCTACATGATGGGATGCTGCTCTACACGAGGCCAGGCGTTTTGTATTGCTCCATTCAACTCTTATTCTGCACTGCGCCAAGCCTTACATGCTGTGCCCCGCCCCGCCCCGCCCCCCCCCCCCCATTCTCAGCCTCACTCTCTATGCTGCTCTGCTGTATACTCAGACCTGGCCTTTATGATGCTCCACTGCAAGTCTCAGTTGGCGTCTGTGTCATGGAATGTTTGAGGGTGTGTGTATGATGGGATGTTGGATGATCTACGCGTGTGATGGTGTATGTGATGTTATGTTGGGATGTTTGGTGTGTGAGGGAAAGATGGAACATTAGATGCTGTGATGCTGGATGATAGTGTAATGAGATGTGATGTTGGATGGCATGTGTGATGAATGTTGGATGGTATATGTGATGGGATGTTTGGTGTGTGTTTGGGAGAGAGAGATACAGAACGTTAAATGGTCTGCACGTGATGTTATGTTGGACGCGGTCTGTGATGGGATGTTTGGTGCGCGTGTGTGATGTCGGATGGAGTGTGTGATGGGATGTTTGGCACGTGTTTATGTGTGATGTTGTCGGATGGAGTGTGTGATGGGACATTTGGCATGTGTTTGTGTGAGATGTTATGTTGAATGTTCTCTGCGATGGAATGTTTGGTGTGTGTTTGTGATATTATGTTGGATGGTATGTGTGATGGGATGTTTGGTGTGTGTTTGTGTGTGATGTTATGTTGGATGATGTAATGTGCAGCATGTCTTGAGATGCAATGTAATGCAATTGCGTGAGTGATATGACGAGTGCCAGGGAGTAAAGAATAACTAAGAGTAACTGTATCTTTTTCACAGGGGAGTTTATCCGAGCACTTTATGAATCTGAAGAGAACTGCGAGGTAGACCCGGCTAGGTGCACCTTTTCCACTTTGGCTGATCACCAGGCTAACCTGAGGATGTGCTGCGAACTGGCCCTTTGCAAGATCGTCAACTCCCATTGGTCAGTGCTGGTGTAATGTGGCAGATGTAAAAGTAGTGGTGCCAGAGACTGAATTCAAGGGCAGTGTCCAGCCAAGTGTAGGATCTTAACGTAAGAGGACAATAGGACAGATCTTTTACCCCAGTGAATATTATTGAGCATGCCTTATTGGATCAGTGTTCAAATCCGGCCCATGGAGATGGAATGACCCTTCTCTGATGAGGATCATTGTTTCTTTTGACATCAGGAACTTTGGTTCAAATCCAACCTTGTCAAAAAGGTGAACCATTCTATGATGTAAAAGACTGGGTAGCGAAGTAAGTGATGGAATTGTCCATTAATTCTGGGAATACAGTTCAAATCCTGGGGGAGCGAGAGAGACCAGCTCCTTCTCTGTTAATGGCAAAGTGATTCAAACATCTGTCCAGAGAAGGGATGGAGGTGTGGAGGTGAAACAAACAAATCAGGGATTGACTGATTGACATATTAAGGTAGATTTTAAACTTGCTGGCTAAGCACAAATCTGGTGTTCTTGATTAATATGGAGATTTCTTGATTAAATCGGGATCAAGGGTTATGGGAAGAAGGCAGGAGAATGGGGATGAGAAACATATCAGCCATGATCAAATGGCGGAGCGGATTCAATGGACCGAATTCTGCTCCTATAATCTTAAGGTCTAAGATGAAACTGACTAATGGAAGTCAAAACTAGGCACTGTGCATGAGCAGTATCAGACACGACCGAAAATAATGACGACAGAACTAAAATGTTATAACTATCAAGACTGAGTAGGCTGCGGCTCTTTTCTCCAGGAAATAAAAGGCTGAGGTCTGACATAATGGATGTCTTTACAAGTATGAAGGAATTTAGTTGGGTGGATGTAAAGATTTGGTTGTCCAAAACTAGTGGAAGTAAATATAGAACATACAGTGCAGAAGGAGGCCATTTGGCCCATCAAATCTGCACCAACCCACAGTAAGCCCCCACTTCCACCCTATCCCCATAACCCAATAACCCTCCTAACCTTTTTGGACACTAAGGGCAATTTAGTATGGCCAATCCACCTAACCTACACATCTTTGGACTGAGGGAGGAAACCAGAACACCCAGAGGAAACCCACACAGACACGGGGAGAACGTGCAGACTCCACACAGACAGTGACCCTGGCGCTGTGAAGCCACGGTGCTGTCCACTTGTGCTACCGTGCTGACCAAATATATTAGTAAACAATAAATTTAATAAGGAATTATTCAGCCAAGTGATTATAATGTATAACAGACTATCACTAGTTGAGGTGATTAGTATGGATTTGTTTAAAGGCAAGGAAGGGATATAGGCCCATGAGGCTATGTGAAGAAGAAACTTTGGTGCAGAGCAGGTGGGTCCAAAGGCTTGTTTCTCTGCTAGGTTCCATGTAGTTTTATATCGGAAGGCATTTTCCTCTAATTCCAGTAGTTCAAATTCAACAGTCAAGCGGACAGAGTTCTCTTTTTCTATAGTTTTAAAGGGGGAAACAGTATCACTGAATTCTCACTACTGATTCTTGTCAGTCATTGGAACTTGGTCGACTGAACTTGGGATGAGTCCCTTACACAGCAGGCCTCACTGTTGATTTTGACGTCGAGGCACAAGTATGGTTTCAATTGGTGTAAAATTTTGCTTTGTTTCTATTTTACCATTTTGGTCAGTGTGCGCCTGTATGTTTCATTTTATTGAACCAAACAAAATATTTCCACGGACTTCTTCAAATTCTCATCCCTTTCTGGTAAGGCAAACTCTCACTTGGGCTACAGCTCTATGGGCGTAGGCCACGTTCCAGTTCCTCGCCAAAATAGCAATCCTTTTTGTACCGGTCTGGAGAGTTGGAATGTTGGCAAGCTATTCGACTGCTGCTGCCTCATAGAGCATTCTGGTGTCCACAACATGTGCTACCACTCTATAGTAATCGGGAAACAATTCTCACCATTTTTCTCATCCGACCAAGAATACAGAGATCAAATGGAACCCCACCCTCCATACCCCACCATATGCAGCCCCCACCCACTCCCAGCCATCATCATTCGGAATGAAGTGGCACAAACTTAAAATGGAACTTGCAGGTCCAGTGCCAGACCATACAGGTTATTTTCAAACTGCATTCTTGGAAAAGAATTAATTAATTGTACAGCACATAGAGACTATTCTGCATGGTACTGGTCCTGTCGAAGATTGATCCACTTCGTCTCACACCTATGTTTTCTGCATAGCCCTCGAATTTTTTTCACACAAGTATTTATCCAGTTCATTTTTTAAAGTTGCTATTGAATCTATTTATAGCACACCTTTAGGCAATGCATTCCCCTCATCACAACTTACTGCCCAAAAAGACTTGCTGAAAGACTTGGGGAGTACCACTGAGCCTTGTCTTTTTTTTAAATTTAAAGTACACAATTACTTTTTTCCAATTAAATCCAATCCACCTCCCCTGCACATCTCTGGGTTGTGGGGTGAGACCCAAGCAAACACGGGGAGAATGTACAAAATCCACACGGACAGTGACCCGGGGCCAGGATTGAACCTGGGCCCTCAGCGTGTGAGGCAGCAGTGCTAACCACTGCGCCACCATGCAGCCCCACTAAGCCTTGTCTGAACTGCCTGAGGGTGCTTTTATATTTAATTCTCTGCTATTAATGAAATGGAAGTCACGTTAAATATCGCATTGCAAGGTGCCTTTGCCCTCAGTTATGCTGGATTTTGATTACTTATTTATTTTAAACAGTGTCTTTCCGCGTGAGCTGAAGGAAGTCTTTGCCTCCTGGAGGCACCGTTGTGCTGAACGTGGCAGAGAAGACATCGCCGACCGTCTGATAAGCGCCTCCTTGTTCCTCCGCTTCCTTTGCCCCGCGATCATGTCTCCTAGCCTCTTCAACCTGATGCAGGAGTATCCGGATGATCGCACCTCCCGAACTTTGACCCTTATAGCCAAAGTCATTCAAAATCTGGCCAACTTCACCAAGTAAGTTCTCCTGGGCCTGTGGAAGCCACAGCCCATTCAGTGGGTAATGTAGCCTGTGGGGCTAGTATAAGAGATTTGAGAGGTAAGTGTCAGAGGCAACCCTGCACAAGAAGCTCTTCTGAAGAATATCAATGCTCACAGTTCAATAACAGTGCTGGTCTGGCTGTCTTTTTAATTAACTGGTAGGTTTTTAATCCCCCTAAATATTTGGTTAATTTTCAAATGTTTTGCTAGAAAAACAATCCTGAATGTTGTTGGCATGATCAAGGACTTTGTCATATTTATCTTGTTCTTATATGGAGATATTATAGGATATTGTAATGTTACCTTGGCCTTTCTAACAAGTTTGAGAACTAGGAAACACTGAAAACCCTATTAAATGTGAAAATGAGGTACGACTACATGCACACCAAGGACTCTTCAGGGTGCTCGCAAATGTGTTGTTCCGACTGCAGCTCCAACGTGTTGTATCTTTTATAAGTTTAATGACATAGAAGAGATGTGGGACCTGTGTTTATGCAGTTGACATGCTTGTTCAGTAGTGTGGTTATCTGCTTACCAGTTGTTTTGCCAGCTTCTGAGGTTATTACACTTGAGGCATTCCTCACATGGGTGATCATTAGTTTTCTGTAGCACTCAAAATATCAAAGAGCCACTGCAGAATTGCCACAAATATGTGGATTATGTATTTTAAAACTTGATAAAATCTAGTGTAGAATCATAGAATGATACAGCACAAGAGGCAGCCATTTGGCCCATCATGCATGTTCTAGCTCTCCACAACGCCCCCCCCCCCCCCACACCCCAACTCTTTCCCGAAGCCCTGCAAAAAAAAATTCCCTTCAAATATTTATCACTTTCTCTTTTGAAAGTTACTTTGAGTGAGCTTCCATCAGGCAGTTTATTCCAGATCACAACTACCTGCTGCATAAATCCCTTCTTTCTTGTCACCTCTGTCATTGTAAATAACCTAAAACATATGAACTCTGGTTACTGACCCTCCTGCCACTGGAAAGTTTTTTTTAAATTTACTCTATTGAAAGCCTTTCACGATTTTGAATATCTGTTTTTTTTTTAAATCCCTGAATGCCCTCTGCTTCAAGTATATCAATCCCAGCTTTTCTAACCTCTCCTCATAGCTGAGCACCGTTCTTGTACATTTCACGTCTTAAGGCCTAGAATTGATGTGTAGTTATTAGTTCTCTGTAATGTCTCACACAGCCATTGCGGAATGAGTACTGATGAGTAGGTATATATATTTGGGAATATTTGCTGTGCTAATTCTACCTGCCTTACCTACACTTACAGGTGTCATATGTTTCTCATTTGTTGTGGAGACAGATTAGAGATGAATTGAAGTAGCCTGTGTTGCTATTGTGCTGCTTTTCTTCCTCCTTCATCCGATTAGGTTCGGCAGTAAGGAGGACTACATGTCGTTCATGAATGAATTTCTGGAGCTCGAGTGGGGCAGCATGCAGCAGTTTCTGATGGAGATCTCCAATCCGGACACGGTCACCAACGCAGCTAGCTTTGAGGGATACATCGACTTGGGCCGAGAGCTCTCTACGCTGCATTCCCTCCTGTGGGAGGTGCTGCCTCAGCTCAGCAAGGTGAAGCATTAAGAAACAAAATCATCTTGGCCAGCTTCAGCACAACTGTACGAATAAATGGAACTTGGTGGGGTCAGCAAGAAGTTGGTTGGTTCCTTTGTGTACTGCACATGCTATGTGATTTTGAGATGTTTGGACCCATTGGCATTTGAAAGATAGAAAATGAATGCTAGTTTTTGTTTCCATTAGCATTATTTATGGAGAATGAATGGTATGCAACCGTATCTATTGGGATCCTTTCCCTGGGGATGCATTGGCTCAGCCCCATGGATTCTGTGATGGGAAGTGTTTCGACCCACTGGAATTAAATGTATAATAGTTGGATGTAGTTCGGCCCATTAGGATTCCGCCTGGTGGGAGTGAATGGGAGGAACATGTTGGGTCTATTCATAAATGATGTATGGACAGGAAGTGATCGGGTCAAGTAGGATACTGCACTGCGGAAATGTGTTGATCATTTGTGAATTGGAGAATGGTTTTGTCAACTGAGATTCACTGGAGTGAATGGGAGGTTTTTAGGTCCATTGGGACTTTTCATATGTAGAGTATACTCAAGTGCCTGGTCCCTTTGAGATTCAATTTATGTCAAGTGAATGTTTTCACTGGGTTTCATCATTCCACTGTAACTGCTCCAAACTGAAAGAAATTTTAATCACTAAAAGCAATTGTGAATTAGTACATGTGGTTCTCCCTAGCTAAAAATACCTTTCCTATGTCTTTACAGGAAGCGGTGATGAAACTGGGTCCCCTTCCCCGCCTTCTCAATGACATAAGTGGGGCATTGAGAAACCCATCGCATGTACAACGACAATCCAGCCACATAGCGGAACGCTACACTTCTGGGCCCAGCATCAATCGTGGCATTTCATCCGACCTTCAGAAGTACACAGTTAAAGATCTGAACAGGTGAGGTAGCAAGGCAAGCGACTCACCGTCCCATCAAACACTTAACAGGGCAGGTACAGCGCGGGGTTAAATAGAGTAAAACTCCCTCTACAATGTCTCATTAAACACTCCCAGGTCAACTACAGCACGGGTTAAAGTCATAAAAAATAACGGCGGAGTTGGCCTTTCAAGCCTGCTTGCTCCACTATTCAACATTTTGGGGGCAGCATGGCTGCACAGTGGTTAGCACAATTGCTCACAGCTCTAGGGTCCCAGGTCGATTCCCAGCTTGGGTCACTGTCTGTGCGGAGTCTGCATGTTCTCCCCGTGTCTGCGTGGGTTTCCTCCGGGTGCTCTGGTTTCCTCCCACAGTCCAAAGATGTGCAGGTTAGGTGGATTGGCCATGATCAATTGCCCTTAGTGTTCAAAATTGCCCTTAGTGTTGGGTGGGGTTACTGGATAGAGTGGATGTGGGTGAATTAAGTGGGGTGCTCTTTCCAAGAGCCAGTGCAGACTCGATGGGCCGAATGGTCTCCTTCTGCACTGTAACTTATATGATGCTATGATCATGGCTGATCCACTATCTCAACGCATACTCTCATTCTCCCCATACCCTTTGACACCCTTCAAAATCTATCTATTTCCTTCTTAAATATATTCAGTTACTTGGCTTTCTGTGGTGGAAAATTTCGTAGGTTTACCACACTGAGTGAAGAAGTTTCTCGTCATCTCAGTCCCACATGGTCTACCCCATATCCTGAGACTGTGACCCCTTGTCTGGACCCCCAAGCCAGAGGTCGCAACATTTCTGCATCATCTGTCCAGCCCTTTCAGAATTTTCTTTGTTTCAATTAGGTCTGCTCTCATTCCACTAAATCCCAGTAAATACAGACCCAGGTGACACAATTTCTCCTCATACCCCAATCCTGCCATTCCAGGAGCCAGTCCGATGAACCTCCAATGCACTCCCTCTATGGCAAGTATATCCTTTCTTAGATAAGACCAAAACTGCACACAGTACCCCAGTGTGGTCTCACCAAGGCCCTTACAGTTGCACCAAGACATCCTTGCTCCTGTCCTCTTGCAATGAAGATCAACATACCATTTGCCTTCCTAACTGCTCAATGAACCCTCTTGCTTTCAGTGACTGGTGGGCATAAGACCCCAGGTCCCTTTGTACGTCATCATTTAAACAATACTCTGCCATTCTGTTTTTCTGTCTGAAGTCGATAACTTCAAATTTATACACATTATACTGCACCTGCCATGTATTTGCCCACTTGCTCAACTTATCTAAACCACCTTGCAGCAACTTAACATCCTCCTCACCTTCCCACCAAGTTTCATGTCATCAGCAAACTTGGAAATATTACTTTTAGATCACTTATCCAAATCGTTCATGTATATTGTGTATAGTTGGGGCCCAAGCACTGATCCCTGCAGGACTCCACTAGTCACTGCCATTTATTCCTAATCATTGTTTCCTGTCTGCATAACCAACTCTCAACCCCTGTCAATTCTCAACTTCCCCAATCCCAAATACAGTGTAATTTTTCACACTTGCCTCTTATGTGGGACTTCATCAGAAGCTTTCTGAAAATCCGAATGCACCACATACACTGGTTCTCACTTATCTATTCTACTGCAGCATTATGAGAGATCCTTGCAGCACATCCGAGTTGCATTGCCAATCAGCGCCAATTAATTTCAGTCACAGCTTTTTTAAACTGACTACATTTAAATTGGGAGTAGAAAAATGGGGGAAGGAGAGTTTGCATCTTTAACAGGAGCCACAAAGGTGCAGTCATGGTTCTGATATTTGAATTTGATTGTCACTGGCTTGTCAATGGGGTTTCCCATTAAAGCCACACCCCACTGCCGGGAGACCCACAGGCTGCCAACGGGAAAAGTGAATCACAACAACCAGAGAATTCTGGCCAATGTCAACATCAACTCTTTGCATTTTTATAGCAACTTTAATATTACTCTGTAAAACATGTTATGATCAGACCAGAAGTAGTAGCATGGCTACCCTTTTTTTCCACCCCTCAACTGATCGCCAGAGTTTTTGATTTTAAGAATCCGGTTGTCAATGAGTCTTAACTGTCTGTGCGCACACAGACGGTCTGGTACTTTTTAAAAGAAACGGAATGATTATTTATTGTACATTAGCAAAGTGGTTAGCACAGTTGCTTCACGGCTCCAGGGTTCCAGGTTCGATTTCTGGCTTGGATCACCGTCTGTGCGGAGTCTGCACATTCTCCCCGGGTCTGCATGGGTTTCCTCCCATGGTCCAAAGATGTGCAGGTTAGGTGGATTGGCCGTGCTAAATTTCCCTTTGTGTCCAAAAACTGGGGTTTTTGGGTTATGGGGATAGGGTGGAGGCTTGGGATTCAGTAGGGTGCTCTTTCCAAGGGCCGGTGCAGACTCGATGGGCCAAATGTCCTCCTTCTGCACTGTAAATTCTATGAATCCGTGAAATAAAAATAATTTTAAAACCCTCGCTCACACCTGCATTCTAGAGTTTACACACAAACACACACAAAAGTTACAAAGTGGAAATGAGACTGGGCTCAATGGTGTTTTGGATTCTGGGATGAGACAATTGAAATATATTGATGGATGATTTCTGTCTTCTGGAGTCAGCAGCTACTTAGTTAATATTTACGTTGCCTGTGGCTGGTCAGAAAACAGGCAGGGCACAAACTTTCAAGATAGAGAGAGAACACACTGTCGGTGTGAAGAGAGAGAACACACTGTCGGTGTGAGGAGAGAGAGAGAAAAAGATTTGGATATTTCTGGTCTCACTCTGACCAGCCATGGAAGCAGTTTCTTAAAACACAAATGGGGTTAATTTGCTCATCACATGATCATGGGCACCGATCGCGGGCCAGACACCTCCTGAGCAGCCCCCTGGTGCTCGATCCTCCCTCCGCCCCCCACAGGCCCCACATGCAGCGGTCGCACGATGTTGACGCCGGCAGCGACCAGGTGTCGGGTTCAGCAGGCCATTTGGCCCATCCGGGCCAGAGAATCGCCGGTCGCCGTTAGAAACGGCGAGCGGCGATTCTCCGAGCGGCCTGTCACAGAACGCGGCACGGGATGGGAGAATCGCGTGGGGGTGCCAGGGTGGCGTGGCGTGATTCGCCCGGCACTCCTGCGATTCTCCCACCCTGCGTGGGGTCGGAGAATCGCACTCATGGTCATGGAAAACTGATTCCAGGTCCATTGTTTAAAAAATGATTAGTTTACTCAGGTGGAGTTGTCTTCTCAGCCAGTGTCCATTGTCCAAAGAAAGTGAGTCCAATGCCTTGGTCCAGCTGAATACACACAAGTGTTTTGTGAATGGTTCAGGCAGTGTGTCATTTACACTCTTGTAAATTGATTGTCTTTAGTCGGCTACTTCTAGACAGCCCGGTACCTTGCTGATTATTTGTAGGGTACAGTTATGTGAATGTTCTGCCAATTTAGGCTCATTTAAATAATCATTTGCCGGAATCTCCCAAAGTACAGATTCATTAGCCGAGTCGAGGAGACTTCGTCAGGGCACTATTTAGTACGTGGACCAGTCGTAACAGCACCTGGGGAGTCTCCTAGGCCAGTACTTCTCAAACTATCTGATGTGGCGAACCGGCAGTTTTTTTTTCCAATGTGCCAGGGACCGGTGAGCGAAACAAGCCAATCCAGGATTACTGTCTTTCTTTTCTGGAAACACTCCACGTACCGCCAGACGATGGCTCGCGTACTAGCGGTACGCGTACCACACTTTGAGAAGCACTGTCCTAGGCCATTGGAGACCCCCTGGGTGGTTGGGCATTGGGCAGAGCAAAGGTGCCAGGTTGGCACTGCCAAGGGTCAGGGCCTGAAGGGGGCCATTCCCATGAAGGGGGGGGGGGGAAAGAGGGTGTGAAGAGGGGAGGTATGAAGGGCCTCATAAAAGGTTGGGAAGGGCTGAAGGAGGTGTTCATGAAAGGGAAGGGCAAAAAGGGGGGCCTTCATAGTGGGATGTCCTCACTTGGAATTGGGAAGGTTAATATGTGGGTGTAGCACCGTCCATGGGTGGGGAGTGTGATGGACCCTCAAATGCACTTGGAGATCGGGGCACTCTTCAAAAGGACACTAGCCAATTCAGCACCCCACTGAAATATCTAAAGTGGCGATTTAGCGGCCCCGTCGCGCCCGACTTGGTAGATTCTGAGGCTTCCCTCTTGAGATTTGCGACGCTCGAAGCAGTCATTTAACAAATTCTCGAAAGACGTCGCAATCTGGATCTCACTCTCACTGGGTGTGATCCATATCTGCATATTTGAATGAGTCATTAGGCTCATTTAAATATGCATTTGCAGGATTCTCCCAGCGCCCCGTACCTAACGATCACTCGTGGGAGACCTCGCCAGGGCGCCGTTAAGTACTGGCTTTCACAAACGTGGACTGGTCGTAATGTCACCTGAGGGGTCTCCCAGACCATTAGAGACCCCGAGGTGGTGAGGGACAGGGTAGAGTTGTACCTAGCACCCCCTCCGGCACCCTGGGCCCCAGGCTGGCAGTGCAAGGGTGCCCGGCTGGCAGGGATCAGACCTGTGGGGCATACTAGATTGATTGAAGGAGGGGGGGTGGAGTTGAGGGGGTGTTCCCAGGGGCCTCCCCGAGGTCGGGGCAAAACAGGGGCAGGGGGTCTGAAAGGCGGGGGGAAAGATCGGGGCAGTCAGACAAAATGGCACCCCAATCGGCGAGGGGCCTTTCCCGCTGGGCTCGCCAGCAAGAAATGACAAGTGCAGTCTCAGCAGAGAGAAACTCCCCGAGGCCAAAAGAAACAGCAAATAGATTAGAATAGAAAAGTGAGGTTTTTGAATAGTGGGTTTTTTCTCGGCGCTGCAGCCGCTGGGAAACACCCCGCTAAACGCGGTCAAAACTGGCATCAATTTTTTTTTTTTCCCCATTGAATGGTGCCCTGAAAACTCCCCACGGTCCAAAAACATGACTAAATGTGGGTAAATGGGTCTGGATCTCACCCAAAAAGCCCACGGCAAACATCCCACTAAAGTTGCCCAAAATGACACTTTAAATTGTTTAGTTGAATCCTTTCCAGGGGGCAGCACAGTGGTGCAGTGGTTAGCACTGCTGCCTCACGACGCTGAGGATCCCGGTTCGATCCTGGCCCCGGGTCACTGTCTGTGTGGAATTTTCATATTCTCTCCATGTCTGTGTGGGTCTCACTCCCACAACCCCAAGACGTGCAGGATAGGTGGACTGGCCATGTTAAATTGGCCCTTAATTGGAAAAAATAAGTGGGTGCTCTAAATTATTATTATTTTTTTTAAATCGCATCTAGTCTTCCTATCCCTTAATTAATTTAGTGCTGACACTCTCCTTCATTCACAGCTCAATCGATATGACTAGGCTACCTTCTCCAACCAAGGAAAAGGGAAAGGATGTCTTTTATGTGACAAGGCCTCCGCTTGCACGTTCCTCCCCAGCATATTGCACAAGCAGCTCCGATATCACAGAACCTGACCCCAAAATGATGACTACGAACAAGAGCATCTCCATGATGGATCTGCAGGACAGCAGGAGTATGAACAGCATAAGCAACCTCCAGACTGTTGGGGACATGCTAAATAGCAGTCAGGCCTCAATTGGAACTACAGTAGGCCTCAGGCCTAGCCGGCTGTCACAGGGGAGCGGGTCAAGTGTGTCAGGAGGTCTGCGGTTAGGACAAATGGGCATCACCACAGACGGATTGCATGGGCAGCTGCGAGTCCCCTTGTCCTTTCAGAACCCCCTGTTCAACATGACCTCAGATGGGCCTGCCTCACTACGGACTCCCGCCGAGCCAGGTGCTGGCCTCTTGGGCTACCATGGTTACAGCAAGAGCGAAGACCTTTCAGCCAACAAGCAGATCTTCCACAGTCACAGCTATAGCGATGAATTCGCCCGGCAGAACAGCGAGTTCAGCCGCAGGCAGCTGTCACTAACTGACAATCTTCAACACATGCTGTCGGCACCCCCAGCCAACATCGGCCCCCAGAGGAGAATAGACCAGCCACCGCCTGCGCCTCCACCCCTCGTCCGGGGAAAAACGCAGCAGCTGACAGTCAGCGCAGCCCAGCGACCTCGGCCTCCCAGCGCCAACTTGCTGCAGTCGCCTGCCGAGCCACCACACGGTCCCAAGGTGCGACAGCAGTCAATCATGGCCAAAGCAGACGCTCCAGCTCCAAAATCAGGCATCACCAAACAGGTAGGTTTCCTGGGGGGGGGGGGGGGGGGGGGGGGGGGGGGGGGGTCAATCCCTGCTCCTGTTTAATCTGGAAACAATGTTCTGACTGTTGTCCCACATTGCTGAGCAGATAGTATTCTTGTCTTAGTCAGAAAGTTGTCCATTCAACTTGAGCATACATTTTAGACTGATAGACTGAGGGAATGCTGCAGTGTCGGGGGTGTCATCTATTGAACCAAACATCAACCAGAATCTCCATCTGCCCTCTCAGATGGATGCAAAAGATCCCATGACACGATTTTGAAGAAGAGCAGGGAAGTTTCCCATGGCATCTTGGCCAACTAATATCACTGAAAGAAGATTATCTAATCATTGTCTTATTGCTGATCGTGGGAGCTTGCCATGCGCAATGTGGTTGCCACATTATTTACACAGTGACTACATTTCAAAAGTAATAAATTGGCTGTAAAGGTGTTTGGAACATCCTGAGGTTGTGATGGGGGAGGTAATATGTACTCAAGTTTTTCTCTTTTAAATGTGACATTTCCAACTGACACCTAGCCCTTCTAACACAAAAACTATTAGACAGGAAGATAGCAGCTGGCCAAACCAACCCGTTGCACACTGTAGTGATACCTTTATGCTTCACGCTACACAGGGTACAGGCAATTGAGCACCTCAAGCCTCTCCCTCAACTCCCCTTATTCACCTTTAGTCCATTTCGCAACAAATAGAAATTGATCAGTCTCAATCATGAAAGCTCCAAATAGGGCAGCACGATGGTGTTGTGCTTAGCACTGCTGCTTGACAGCGCCAGGGATCCGGGTTCCGTTCCGGCCTTGGGCAACTGTCTCTGTGGAGTTTGCACATTCTCCCCATGTCTGTGTGGGTTTCCTCCGGCTGCTCAGGTTTCCTTCCGCAGTCCAAAGATGTGCAGGTTAGGTGGATTGGCCGTGCTAAATTGTTAGTGTCTAAATGTCCAACAGTTAAGTGGGGTTAAAGAGTTACAGACGAGAGAGCGGGCCTCGGTAAGGTGCTCTTTCAGAGGGTCAGTGTAGACTTGATGGGCCAAATGGCCTCCTTCTGCACTGTAGGGATTCTGTGATTCTATGGTTAACCTCCTTGACCCAATTTTGCACATTACTTAGAATTAAACAGAACTAATTACTTAGAAATGCAACTTTCAGACAAACCGGTCTGGTGTTTATATTTCACACTAACCTCCTCCCACTCTACTTCACATAGTCCTATCAGCATTTCCTTCTATTCCTTTCTCCCTCGTGCACTTATCTAGTTTGCTCTTAAGTGTATCACTTCAGTTATTTTGTGCAAGAGTTAATTCCAAGTTCATATCACTTCAGGTAAACATGTGTCTCCTGAATTCCAAATCAAGCAAGAGGGCATTTAAAATCCCTTTTGGTTGAATATCTTATATTTATTTCCCTCTGTTTTAAACTCCCCAGCAGGTAGACGCATCTTGTCTATATTTACCTCATTCACATTTTTCCCTGAAAAGACATGGCTCTCATCTTAAAATTATACCCCCCTTTCTCCTTGATTTCCCCATCACGGGAAAGATTCTCTGCATTTCCCTATGGCATCCTTTTCACACCTACCCTCAATCTTCCAGCAGACAAACCACTGACCACCCTGACCAGGAAATATATCGGCCATTCCTGCCCTATCGCTGTCACAAAATCCTGACCTCCCTCACTCATAGCACTGTGGGCATACCTTCACCATAGGGGCTGCGTCAGTTCAAGAAGTCAGCTAACCGCAGGTGAGGGATGGGCAATAAATGCTGGCCTAGCCAGTGACGCCCACACCCCATGAATGAACGTTTTAAAATTGCCCACCAGTTTCCCAAGATCCTGTCCCAAACATGAGGCAGTTGACATTCGAGGGACAAGCATTTTTACAGCTGCATTCATAGCATGCCGTTCTCACATCATGGATTGTGAATGGATTATGAGGGCAGGTGAGCAGTCCCCAGCTATCCTAGCTGGCTCAGTGACAACGAGATTCCTGACGTTCATGTCAGGAATCAGATTGGAATAAATTTAAACCTAATTATCAGACCTCTATGCATGATCACTTGGCCCCCCCACCCTACGCCTTATTATATTATCCATTCGCCACGCTGAATTCCAACTGGTCTTCCATGGTGAGCACCTGACGGTAGACCTGCCGCAGGCCGTCAGGTGACTGCATTGCTTGGACGAAGAGGGTCATGCCCGAGTAGTACCCCGGCACTTCCCCGGTACTGCTCACTGGCAACGCTGGGGTGGGTGGGTTCTATTTTTACTTCCATGTACCGGGGCGGCCTTTAAAAATGGTGCCCCGAACTTTTAAAAACTGAAGTTGCTGGCAGAGTGAGCTCAATCAGAGCCTTACCCACCAGCATGACATCATAGGACCCGTCCCTTGGATTTTATTAAATTGCTAGCAATATAGCAGCGATGGACACTGATGGGGCCAGCAGCTTCAACGCCGCCTTCTCATCTGCTGCAACACACTGTCTCAAAAAGGGAAATTTGAACCTATAGATTTTTGGGAGAGTGGTGGAAGGTGGCACTGCGGGAGGAGTTGGCAGAGCTTCTGTTTGGGTCACGGTATCGTTTCAGCACCACCTCTTCTAATTGAATTGGCGGAAGGGACAGGAAGCCCCCGCCTCCCCTATAAAGTGCAGAGAACACAAGTGGAACCAGATCCTTCCCACTCCATTCTCTCCTCCTCCAGCCACCCTCCCAACCACCATCTCATCTCCAAGTTCCCATTTGACTGGCCAGATGTCTATCCAGTCGTGCAGTCTCAATTCTCAGGTATCCATGAAGTTTGGTTCTGAGTGTCACACGACTAAAAGAAAGGCAAGCCAGTGCACAGGAGGAACAGGGCAACACCGCATACAAGGTGTCAGAGCCCATTTTAACTTTCAACATGATGTAAACCGCTTCCTAAATCTCCTTTTGTCCCCCAGGCCACCCATTCACCCTCGACTCTTCACCCTGTCACCCCATCAGAGCGCACTGTGGCGTGGGTGACCAACATGACTCACCTTTCTGCAGACATCGAAAGCTCGCACCTGGAACGGGAAGAGTACAAATTAAGGGAATACTCCAAGTCGATGGATGAGAGCAGGCTTGACAAGGTGAAAATGGGTCTGTATTGGCAAGGAGGCTTGGTGTGTTGGGGAGTTAGAATTGCGAGGAGAGCAAAAATGAGAGATATTCCTGAGGCCCACTCTTAACATCAGAACAAGGCACTGTGACGACCTGCTGGCTGTCCCAAGGCAGCTCACAATTTGAATTTTGGGGTTACTACATCACCAGTAGGTTAGACAAGTCATGTAGGAAGGCAAGGGAGAAGCCAACAATTAGTAAGATGACCAAGAGGGGAGAAATTGGACAAGAGGGCGATCAGGCGAGGGAAACAGTTTACGGGGGAGACAATCAATGCGGACAGTGAAGGAGGGAGGGATCAAGAAGGGAATCAAGAGTGAAACAATTGAAAAGGTAGACAGCTGAGAGAATTGGGGATGGAGGGGCAAACCAGAAACTGAAGTGATCAACAGAGTGAGACCCAAGAAGGTGAAGAATGGTGGCCAGGGGCTTTAGTCAAGAGGAGCACCTCTTGAGCCCCCCGACCCCACATTCAATTATGTTTTAAGACATGCCTTTCTATTTACCGACATCCAGATTGGACTATTTACTGTAACACAGGCATTAAAAGGTGGTAGCATCAGCTGATTTCTGGGCCATGCTATTCCCGAAACTATCATGCTTGTCGAATTTTACAAGGAAAGCAGGCCCTTTGTGTCTTATTAATCACTTTCGGTCTTAACTTGGATGGCAGATCATATATGAGGTGACGCAGTGGTTGATGGGGAACCCAGGCATCTAGATTCAGAGGTAGACTGTGGCTGCCAGGGTGCAGCCTTCCAACTCGCCTGAGAAACAACCACAGCCAAACTATGAAAGTCGCAGCTCTTGTAGGCTCCTTGCCTAAAAAAAGTCAGTCTGCGCACCATATGTGTCAGAAAGGTGAGTGCCAATGTAACCAGGCACCCCCCCCACTCCCAGTCCTGTGGTCGTGTCATGATGTGACAGGTTATGTGTCATCTATTCCCCCTGTGACCCATTTCCGCAGGGGCAACAGACTCAGTATGAGGAGGAGATTCTTTCCCTGAAGGAACGGCTGCAGATGTCAAATCGTAAGCTGGAGGAGTACGAGCGGAGGCTGATGTCACAGGAAGAGCAGACAGGGAAAATCCTGCGAGAATACCAGTCACGCCTGGATGAGAGTGAGACCCGTCTGCGCCGGCAGCAGGAAGAGAAGGACAGTCAGATCAAAGGCATTATCAACAGGTAAACAGCGGACAGCCAACTTAACCATTTTTTTGGCCCAGAAACCTTCAGGTCCAGTGATGTTTAATGGCATTAGTATCGTCAAATTCCCTCGCTGACCCACATCCTAGGGGGATCACCACTGACCAATCTCAACTGAAATGCTGCGGCGGAGCAGGGTCAGTATGATGAATGGTTCACATTCTGATTTCCCAAAGCATGCCCGTCTCTGACAAGGCACTACTCAGCATGATGGTATACTCCCCAGTCAGATATGGTGATATAATGGTTATATGGACATATAATCCAGAGAACACGGGCTGGATTCTCCGTCGGCAGGATCCTACATTTCGCGGGCACTGCACTCATGCCCGCGGATTTCCTGTCAGCATGGAGGTGCCCACAATGGGAAACCACATTGGCCTGCTGCTGGGTCGGAGAATCCCACTGCCGGCAGGAGTGCACTGCACCAGGATATGGGTTCAAAACAATCTAGAAAAAGGCTGGTTAAAACAAAAATGAATCAGTTCACTAATATTGTTTTTTTTTAATAAACATTTTATTAAGGTATTTTTTGGTATTATAATGACAACACAATAAACAATGTACATGAAACTATAAACATAGTGCAAAAGCCGTCTCCCTCCCTTACAGGTTCCACCTATTATTAACCCCCTACTCTAAACTAAACTAAAACTAACCCCCCCCCCCCCCCCCCCCCCCCACTTCTGCTGACGATTAATTTTCCGCGAAGAAGTCGACGAACGGTTGCCACCTCCGGGCGAAACCTAACAGTGACCCTCTCAAGGTGAACTTGATTTTCTCCAAACAGAGAAAGCTAGCCATGTCCGATAGCCAGGTCTCCGATTTCAAGGGCTTTGAGTCCCTGCATGCTAATAGTATCCGTCTCAGGGCTACCAGGGAAGCAAAGGCCAGAACGTCTGTCTCTTTCTCCTCCTGGATTCCCGGGTCTTCCGACATCCCGAAAATCGCCACCTCTGGACTCAGCGCCACCCTTTTTTTTTTTAACATTGTGGACATGACATCTGCAAACCCCTATCAAAATCCCCTAAGCTTCGGACATGTCCAGAACATGTAGACATGGTTCGCTGGTCCTCCCGCACGTTTTGCACACCTGTCTTCCACCCCAAAGAATCTGATCATCCGGGCCATTGTCATGTGAGCCTGGTGAATGACCTTGAATTTTACCAGGCTGAGCCTGGCACATGTTGAGGACACATTGACTCTACTCAAGCATCCGCCCATAGACCATCCTCTATCTCTCCTCACAGCTCCTCCTCCCACTTGCGCTTCAGCTCCTCGGTCTGCATCTCCACTGACCCAGTAAGTTCCTTGTAAATGTCTGAGATGCTCCCTTCTCCTAACCACCCTCTAGAAACTATCCTATTCTGAATCCCCCTTAGCAGTAGGAGCGGGAAGGTTGACATCTGTTTACGTAGGAGGTCCCGCACCTGCAGATACCTGAATTTGTTTCCCCTCACCAACCCAAACTTCTCCTCCAGCGCCTTCATGCTCGGAAAGCTCCCCTCTATAAACATATCTCCCATCCTCTCAATCCTTGCTCTCCATCATATCCGGAACCCTCCCATCCATACTTTCCGGGGCAAACCGGTGATTATTACGGATTGGGGACCAGACCGATGCTCCCTCTGTTCCCACATGTCTCCTCCATTGCCCCCAGAATCTCAGGGCCGCCACCACCATGGGGCTGGTGGAGTACCGTGCCAGCGGGAACGGCAGAGGCACAGTCACAAACGCCCCCAAACTGGTGCCCTTGCAAGAAGCCACCTCCATACGCTCCCATGCCGACCAGTTCACTAATATTGTTAACCTGCAGTTCTTACCCAACGTGGCCTATATGTAACTCCAGTATGTTTGAAATCTAACTCCTTCCAAAGTGGCCCAGAGATGAACTTATAAACAATAAACTTCCTTCTTGGAGCACCTTCGCCCCTGGAGCACCTTTGTCACAGCTCTAGGAGTCTATGGCATGAACTGCAATGGTTCACAAAGAGGTACACCATCACCTTCTTCAGGTCAACTAGGAGTGGGCAATAATATTGGCCTGGCCAGCGACAACCACATTCCAAAAATAGAAATAAGTTGGTACAGTGTATCCTAACCAAAATATCCAAAGAGGGCACTGCCCAGAGTTTGATCTCATTTTTGCCCACCACCCACCAAGGAACATTCAATTACATAGGATATACAGCATAGAAACAGGCCATTCAGCCCAATTCCAGCTCTTATGCTACACTCAAACCTTCTCCAAATCTTCCTCGTCCAACTGTTATCAGTATAACTTCAATTCTTCTCATCTCATCCAACTTTCCCTTAAATGGATCTATACTTTTCACTTCAATCATTCCCTGTGGTAGCAAGTTCCACACTCTCACCATTATCGAGGTTGCTTGCAACACAACATCGCTTCCACAAAACTCTGGATGAAGTCAGTGTGCCAAATCAAAAACAGGGCGGATTAGATGCACAAGTGTATGCAAACTTTGCGTCAACATTAAACTTGTAGGGTAAACCTGGTCGCATGGGCTGGATTTACTGCGAGTGCGACATCCTCCTCCAGGGATATTCTTTTCATTCTCAAGATGAGTTTGGATGCTGGATTCATGTTTTATTTATAATCTAATCACATTGCTGGAACAATTGCTGTATCAAACCTTGGAATGTTTGATGGGACAGCGCAGAGGGAGCTTTATTCTTTATCTACCTCGTGCTGTAGATTAGATTTAGATTTGGCACGTGTACCGAGGCACAGTGAAAAGTATTGTTCTGCGTACAGTCCAGGCAGATCATTCCATACATGAAAAGCATCGGACATACGATAAATACACTGTGTAAGTACATGGACATAGCCATAGGGTGAACCATATGGAGTGTAATGCTACACAGTAGAGAAGATACGTGGAAAGATCAGTTCAGTCCATAAGAGGGTCATTCAGGGGTAACAGCGGGAAAGAAGCAGTTTTTGAATTTGTTAGTGCGTTTTCTCAGACTTTTGTATCTTCTGCCTGATGGAAGAGATTGGAAGAGAGAATAACCCAGGTGGGAGAGGTCTTTGATTATGCTGCCCGCTTCCCAAGCCAAAGGGAGATGTGTACATAGTCAATGCATGAGAGGCAGGTTTGTATGATGGCCCGGGCTGTGTTCACAACACTCTGTAGTTTCTTACGCTCTTAGCTTGAGCAGCTGCCATACCGGGCTGTGATGCTTTCTATGGTGCATCTGTAAAAATTGGCAAGAGTCAGTGCGGACATGCTGAATTTCCTTAGTTTACCAAGGAACTATAGGCACTGTTGTGCTTTCTTGGTCGTAGCCTTGAAATGTGTGGACCAGGACAAATTGTTCACGATGTGCACAGAGGAATTTGAAGCTGTCGACCATCTCCCCCTCGGCACTATTGATGCACACAGGGGTGTGTACAACACTTTGACCTCTGAAGTCAATGACCATCTCCTTAGTTTCACTGACATTGAGGGAGAGTTTTTTGTCGTTGCACCATGCCACTCGGTTCTCTAGCTCCCTCCTGTAGTCGACTCGTCATTGTTTTGAGATCAGACGCACTGTGGCGTGTCATCAGCGAACTTGTAGATGGAGTTGGAGCTGAATTCTGCCACAGTCATGTGTGTATAGGGACTGTAGTAGGGGGTTAAGTATGCAGCCTTGCAGGGCCCCGGTAATGAGGACTATCATGAAGGAGGGGTCTTTTTTTATCCTTACTGATTGTGGTCTATGGGTCAGGAAGTCGAGGATCCAGTTGCAGAGGGAGGAGCCAAGATCTCAGTTTTAGAGTTTTGATATGAGCTTGGCTGGGATTATGGTGTTGAAGACGGAGCTGTAGTCAATGAATAGGAGTCTGACGTAAGAGTCCTTGTTGTCAAGATGCTCCAGGGATGAGTGTAGGGCCAGGGAGATGGCGACTGCTGTGAACCAATTCTGGCGGTATGCAGATTGCAGTGGCCCAAGGTATTCTGGGAGTATGGAGTTGATGTTTCTCATGACCAACCTCTCAAAGCACTTCACAAAGATAGATTTCATGGCCACCTAGGTGGCCCTGCCCCGAGTATGTTTAATGGGACAGCGTAGAGGGAGTCTGAATCGAACCTGTCCTGGGAGTGGTTGATGGGAAGAGTAGAGAGAGTTTTACTCTGTATCTAACTCTGTGCTGTACCTGTCCTGGGAATCTTTTATGGGACGGTGAAGAGGGAGCTTGACTCTGTATCTAATCTGTGCTGCATCTGAACCTAACCAATAGGACTTAACGTTTCAGGTCGATGACCTAATGAAAGGTCGTTAATCTGAAACATTGAGTGCGATTCTCCGACCGCGTTGCACCCGGCCAATTCCCATTATGTCGGGATAATAGCAGGCGAGCCCTTTAATGGGGTTGTCGGCAGGCGACGAACAATGTGCGATGCGCCCTCACAGGTTGTGAACCAGATTAGCATGTTAAAATCACCAATTTAATATGCTGGGTTAGTTTGAAGCTGGATTCTTTTGTCTCCTGGTATTCTATCACCCCTCCGCCACCCCATCCACCCTCTCTTCCCCCCCCCCCCCAACAACTCCGGTGCAGCATGAAGCCGTTGTTATTCACTATTAGTCTCCACGCCATGGACCAGACATGATGGCGGTGCCGAGGAGGCTCGGAGGACTTTGGAGTCCCTGGGTGGTTGGGGATATGGCAGTGCAGTGCCTACCTGTCACAGTCAGGGTCCCAAAGCCAGTTGGCACTGCAGAGGGCAGTGCATATGGTGACCATCTAGCAGGGTGTCACTCACTTGGGGTGGGCGGAAACTGACAATGTTGCCCAGACACATTTTGAGATCGAGGCGCCCAATAGGGTGCCCCGATCTTTGTGAAGCCAGGCTTGGCAGCATGTTTAGGTCCAGCTAGCAGCACCCCCCCCCCCCCCCCCCCCGTCGTCCCCGTCCCCCCCCCCACCCCCCCCCCCCCCCCCCCCCCACCCAAAAGAATTTCCAAGTGTGGGTGGACTGCGATCAATTTGGATCGTGTTCATCGCTTGGGGCAATCACACATTGTTTTCTCTCCGTGTCTGCATGGGTCACATACCCACAACCCAAAGATGTGCAGGGTGATGGAACCATCAATTCAGCAAACACGTGTAGTTGGATCTGAGCAGAGGCTTTAATACACTTACAACAGAGCCATCCTATTCGTCGTTGGACTCCAGATGAAATGGCAGGCTGGCTCTAAGGCACTGATCTTTATACATCGGTCCCAGGGGGAGGAGTCCTGGGCGGAGCCCAGTACAAACTCTCGCGTACTCCCAGAGTGACTCCCCCTGGTGGTCGGATAGTGCAACTGCACTTACAATGGTGGATAGTGAACATATATACACGGAGTTATATTGGCAACTATATACAGCATTGATCTTACAACGGGTAGATAACGAACATATATACATGGAGTGATATTGGCAACTATATATAGTGTGAATCACATTCACCACACAGGGTAAATGGATTTGCCATGTTAAATTGTCCCTTAATTGGAAAAAAAATGAATTGGGTTCTTTTTTTTTTCAGAAAATATTTTATTGAGGCATTTATAATTTTAACATTTTAAATAACCCACAAAACCCCCACAATAACCAGGGATGCAAAGGCTAAAACGTCGGCCTCTTTCCCTCCCCCCCCACCCCGGGCTCCCGGATCTTCCAACACTCCAAATATTGCCACCTCTGGACTCGGAGTCACCCTCCCTTCCAGGACCACTGACATGGAATCTGAAAATCCCTGCCAAAATCCCCTCAGCCTCGGATACGCCGAAAACGTATGTACATGGTTCGCAGGACTTCCCCCACACCTGTCCTCCACCTCTTCAAAAAACCTACTCATTCGGGCCACAGTCAGATGAACCCTGTGGACCACCTTGAACTGGGTCAGGCTAAGCTTGGCGCATGACGAGGATGCATTAACGCTCTTCAGGGCCTTCTCCCATAACCCGACTTCCAACTCCCCTCCCAACTTCCTCTCCCCTATTGGGACCCCTTCCCACTCCATCAGTTCCTTATATATTTCTGAGATCCTCCCCTTCCCAACCCCTGCTTTTGACATCACCTTATCCTGAAGCCCCCTTGGTGGGAAGCGAGGGAAGCTCAGGACCTTCCTCCCAACAAAATCCCATACCTGAAGGTACCGCAACCCGTTTGCACCCGGCAACTCAAACTCCTCCTTTAGCTCCTCGAAGCTCAGGCAACCCTCCTGAATGGATCCCCAAATCTCACAGTCCCTGCCTGCTGCCAGCTCCTGAAGCCCCCCCCCCCCCCCCCCCCTCCCCCCAGAGCAAACTTGTGATTATTGCAGATCGGTGACCACACCGATGCCCCTCTGGTCTCATATGCTGCCTCTATTGCCCGCATACTCTCAGGCCTGCCACTACCACTGGGCTTGTGGCGTACCGAGCCGGTGAGAACAGCAGAGGTGCCATTAACAAAGCCTTCAGACTCGTGCCCTTGCAAGATGCCGCCTCCACTCGCTCCCACACTGACCACTACACATTTCCTAACCATCGATATATTAGCCGCCCAGTAGTAATTAATAAAGTTTGGAAGGGCCAAACCCACCTCTCGCGCCCCCGCTCAAGAATAATCATCTTCACCCTCGGGATTGTTCTGGCCCATATAAAACCCGAGAGCGCCGCATTCATCTTCCTAACAAATGCCTTGGGGCTGAAGGTTGGAAGATGCAAACAGCAATCACGGGAGGACTGTCATTTTCACAGTCTGTACCCTCCCCGCCAAGGACAGCGAGAGCACGTCCCACCTACACCAGCCCCCTTTCATTTGCTCAGTCAACCTGCCCAAATTTAGTTTATGAAACTGACCCCAGTCACTTGAATCCCCAGGTACTTGAATCTACCTTGCTACTGAAATCCCCAGGTACCTAAAACTCCCTCTCACCACTTTGAAAGGCATCTCCCTCAGTCTCCTCTCCTGCCCCCTTGCCTGGATCACAAAAACCTCATTCTTGCCCATATTCAGTTTGTAACCTGAGAACCGACCAAATTCCTCCAGTGTCCCCATAATTCCTGCAATTCCCCCCAACGGGTCTGTTATATAAAGGATCAAATCGTCCGCATAGAGTGAGACCTTATGTTCCGCCCCCTTCTCTCACTATCCCCCGCCAAATGTTCGATGCTCTCAGCGCCATTGCCAAAGGCTCTGTGGCCAGGGCAAACAGTAGTGCGGAGAGTTGACACCCCTGTCTTGTCCCCCGACACAGACTAAAATATTCTGATCGAACCCGGTTTGTCCTTACATTCGCCACCGGTGCCTGATAAAGCAACCGGACCCAATCCAGAAAACCCTGCCCAAACCCAAACCTTCTCAGGACATCCCACAAATACTTCCATTCCACCCGATCAAAGGCCTTTCAAGCACCATGGCAACCACCACCTCAACCTTGTGCCCCTCAGCAGACATCATTATTACATTTAGGAAAGGGCAGCAAGGTGGCGCAGTGGTTAGCCTGCTGCCTCACGGCACCGAGGTACAAGGTTCGATCCCGGCTCTGGGTCACTGTCCGTGTGGAGTTTGCACGTTCTCCCCGCGTTTACGTGGGTTTCGCCCCCACAACCCAAAGATGCGCAGGGTAGGTGGATTGGCCATGCTCATTTGCCCCTTAATTGGAAAAAGAAATGAATTGGGGACTCTAAATTTATATTTTTAAAAAAGTATTACATTTAGGAGCAGCCTAATGTTGGACGTCAGGTGTCTTTCCTTCACAAATCCTGTCTGGTCCTCCCCTATTACCCCCGGAACACAATCCTCTACGCGTGTGGCCAAGATCTTTGCCAGCAATTTCGTGCCACATTTAGCAGGGAGATTGGCCTATACGACCCACAGATCTCTGGATCCTTATCCCGCTTCAAAATAAGGGAAATCGATACCTGCGATAATGTTGGGGGCAGCACTCACAGCTCCTATGACTCATTAAAAGCCTTTGCCAGGAGCGGCCCCAACAGCCCGGAAAACATTTATAAACTCAACCGGGTATCCATCTGGTCCCGGGACTTTACCCGATTGCATCGCCCCAACACATCTATAACCTCCCCAAGCCCAATTGGGGCTCCCAAATCCTCCACCAACTCCTCATCTATCCTCAGGAACTCCAGCCCCCCAAAACGCTTCATACTCTCCTCCCCAGTTGGGGGTTCCGATCTATACAATTTACTATGAAATTCCCGAAACACATCATTCACCCCCCGCCGGATCCAGAATCACCTTCTCCCCCCACCCCCGTATCCCTCACTTTCCCAATCTCTCTTGCCACCTCCTGTTTTCTCAGCTGGTGCGCCAGCATCCTGCTGGCTATTTCCCCATATTCATACACCGCCCCCTTTACACTCCTCAACTGTCCCTCCGCCTTACCTGTGGACAGGAGCCTAAATTCCAGCTGCAGTCTCTGACGCTCCTTCAAAAGCCCGTCATCCGGAGACTCTTCCACCTGTAAAATTTCACCTACCAATCTGTCCAACTCAGTCCACTCAGCCTTCTCCTTATGGGCCAGAATTGAGATGAATTCCCCCTAATAATAATCCGCCTTCAGTGTCTCCCAAACCACCCCCGCCAAAACCTCACCCATGCCATTGATCCTTATATAGCCCCGAATGGCCTCCCTCACCCGCCATCTGGTCCGCTAGCAACCCCACATCCAACCTCCATTGTGGCCGCTGGGCTTTTCCTTTGCTGACTTGCAAGTCCACCCAGCGTGGGCCGTGGTCTGACACCACTATTGCTGATGAATATTCATCATCTATCACCTCAGCCAGCAGCGTCTTATCCATAACAAAAAAGTATATCCGGGAATACACCTTATGCACAGGGGAGTAGAACGAAAACTCCTTACTCCTCGGTCTCCCAAATCTCCACGGATCGACCCCCTCCATGAACCTCCGGAGCTCCTTTGCCATAGCTGATACCTACCCAGATCTACAACTCGACCAGGATCCAGGACCGTATTGAAATCTGCCCCCCCATAGTCAGTGTGAATCTAGGTCCAGGATCTTCCCCAGTACCCATCTAACAAACTCAATGTCATCCCGGGGCATATATATTCACCAATATCACGGCTATTCCCTCCAGCTTCCCACTAGCCATAACATATCTACCCTGCCCCGGGTCCGTTTCTATATTCCCCACCTCGAATGCCACCCGCTTATTAACCAAGATCGCCACCCCCTCATTTTAAAGTCTAACCCCAAATGGAACACCTGTCCAACCCATCCCTTCCTTAACCTAATCTGATCCCCACCTTCAGATGTGTCTCCTGCAACATAGCCACGTCCGCCTTCAGTTGCCTCAAGTGCGCGAACACACGGGCTGGCCCATTCAGTCCCCGAATGTTCCACGTAAGCAGCCTTGTCGGGGGCCCCCACCCCCTCCCCTGCCGATCAACCATAACCTCTCCTAGGCGAGTCTGGGGCCATGTCCTGCACCTCCCCTGGCCCGTCCTCGGGTGACTACGGTTATCAATCCTCCTCCTTCACTTTGAAAATCCCCTCCATAGTCAGCAGTATGCAGCCCCCGCCCATGGCGCCTAGCATCCTACTCCCCACTGATTCCCCTCCCCCCACGCTTAATGCAAACAGAACAAAGGCAAGAAGTAAAAACAAACGGACAATCCCTCCCACGGTCCGAACACAGAGGCACACCCCTCGTCCTTTAACAAAGCACTGTAACCCAGCCTAACCCCAAACAGAACCGAAAAAATGGAAAAAAAAACAAAAGAAACACAAACCCAAAGTTTTTCACAGCACAGTTCAGTTCTCCTCAATCAAAGTTTAAGGTCCACCTTCTCCTGCCAGTCCATTCTCCTTCACGAAGTCCGCTGCCTCCTCCGCTGAACTAAAGTACAACTCCCGGCCCCCATAGGCGAGCCGGGTACAGTAAATCAAACTTAACACCCTTCTTGTACAGGGCCAACTTGACCTTATTAAAGCTCGCCCTCCTCTTTGCGAGCTCTGCTCCCAGGTCTCAGTACACCTGAATCTCGCCCCCTTCCCAACCGCATTGCCATGTCTGCCTGGCCCACCTCATGATGTGTTCTTTGTCCAGGAACCAATGCAATCATTCCACTGTTGCCCTCGACGGCTCACCCCCTGGGTTTTGCGCAGCAGTACCCTGTGGGCCTGATCCATCTCCAACAGCCAGTCAAACGCACCTTCTCCAAGCAGCTTCTTCATCACCTTCCCAACATTCGCACCCACATCCGATCCTTCAATTCCCTCCGGCAGACCCACGATCCGGATGTTCTGCCTCCGAGAATGATTCTCCAGGTCCTCCACTTTCTCCAGCAGTCACTTCTGCTGGTCACGCATCAGCCCAATTTCTGCTGCCATCAAGATGGACTGTTCCTCCAACCTTTGGAACAGGTGATTAAGGCGGCAAATGGAGTTTTGTCCTTCATTGCTAGAGGGATGGAATTTAAGACTCGGGAGGTTATGCTGCAATTGTATAAGGTGTTAGTGAGGCCACACCTGGAGTATTGTGTTCAGTTTTGGTCTCCTTACCTGAGAAAGGATGTACTGGCTGGAGGGTGTGCAGAGGAGATTCACTAGGTTAATCCCAGAGTTGAGGGGGTTGGATTATGAGGAGAGGTTGAGTAGACTGGGACTGTACTCGTTGGAATTTAGAAGGGTGCGGGGTGATCTTATAGAAACATATAAAATTATGAAGGGAATAGATAGGATAGATGCGGGCAGGTTGTTTCCACTGGCGGGTGAAAGCAGAACTAGGGGACATAGCCTCAAAACAAGGGGAAGTAGATTTAGGACTGAGTTTAGGAGGAACTTCATCACCCAAAGGGTTGTGAATCTATGGAATTCCTTGCCCAGTGAAGCAGTTGAGGCTCCTTCATTAAATGTTTTTAACATAGCTAGTTTTTTGAAGAATAAAGGGATTAAGGGTTATGGTGTTCGGGCCGGAAAGTGGAGCTGAGTCCACAAAAGGTCAGCCATGATCTCATTGAATGGCGGAGCAGGCTTGTGGGGCCAGATGGCCTACTCCTGCTCCTAGTTCTCATGTTCTTCTGCAGCCCGCCTGCATCCTCAATATTACCTGTCTCTCTACAGATTTTTGTATCATCTGCAAACTTAGCACAGTGCCTTCAATTTCTTCTTCCAGATCATTAATGCATATTGTGAAAAGTTGTGGTCCCATCACCGACCCCTGAGGCACACCACTAGTCACCAGCTGCCATCCTGAAATAGACCCCTTTATCCCCACTCTCTGCCTCTGCCAGTCAGCCAGTCCTCCATCCATGCCAGGATCTTACTCTTAACACCATAGGCTCTTAACTTATTTAATGGTTTCTTATGCGGCACCTTATCAAAGGCCTTCTGCAACTCTAAATAAATCACGTCCACTGGTTTTCCTTTATCTAACTTCCTTGTTACCTCCTCAAAGAACTGCAACAGATTTGTCAGACATGATCTCCCCTTGACGAAACCGTGCTGACCCGGTCCTATTTTATCATGCACTTCCAAATACTCTGCAATCTCATCATAATGGACTCTAAAATCTTTCCAATGACCAAAGTCAGGCCAACCGGCCTATAATTTCCCATCTTCTGCTTCCCTTCCTTCTTAAACAACGATGTTACATTAGCCACTTTCCAGTCCTCTGGGACCCTCCCTGCCTCCAGTGATTCCTGAAAGATCACCACCAATGCCTCCACGATCTCCTTCAGTTTCCCCAGAACCTTCTCCATAGTGGTCACTGCACTCACCTCTGCCGCTTGATTCTTCTGGAGCTCTGGCATCCCACTGGTGTCTTATAAAGACCGTAAGACCATAAGACATAGGAGCAGAATTAGGCCACTCGGGCCATCGAGTCTGCTCCGCCATTCAATCATGGCTGATATTATTCTCATCCCCATTCTCCTGCCTTCTCCCATAACCACTGATCTCCTTAATTAATCTTCCACCTTGAACACTGATGCAAAGTAACTATTCAGTTCCTCTGCCATTTCTTTATTTCCTATTATTACCTCTCCAGCCACATTTTTCAGTGGTCCGATGTCCATTTTTGCCTCTCTTTTACCTTTTATAAATTGAAAAAAACTTTTCCTACCTTCTATTACTCGCTAGCTTGGTCGGGAATCCTGATTGGGCGGAGAATCCTGCGTCGGCTCAAAAATGAGATTAGCGCCAGGTGGCAGACTCAATCTTGGGTCCCACCCCGCCGACTATAATGGGATTCGCGGCCCACGTTGGCAGGAACATGCAAAGACCTCATATGCATTCACTTGAATACGAGTAACGGGTTCATTGCCCGAATTCCTAGCAAACATCATGTTATGCTCCGCCCCTCCCAGCCAGGGTGTCACGGAAGTGATTTGGTTCAAGTATTTACAAACGGGTTTGTGGTGCCACCAGCCTTTTCCAACAGAAATCAGTATTCCAGATTCCAAAAATCAGTATTTTGGCAGTAAAACCAGTATTTTCATTTCAAAGAAAACATGGCCACCAATCTGAAGTACAAATCTAAAACAGAAATGGAAAATGCAAATCTAATGCTATTACATAGATGTACATCATGAGTGGATGTTTTCAAATTAAGTTTCAAACATTTAGTCACTCTAATAATGAAAAATGCTACAATACTGCACGGAGAACAATGCGGCAGGATTTAAATTACCCATTTATGAGTTTAAATGATTACGAAAGGATTCCTGATTCCCAGAGAGCACAATAGAACCAAAGGCTACCTCCCTAACAACTACCAAACATTTTAAAATTGCATCACATCACACCATACAATTTTCAATGCTGCACAGGCCTTCGATGATATAGATAGTCTACACATGTGATTGTGTAATCGACCCTCAACGTGATTTTTCAAATCGCAATAAAGGTTTGTATTGGCACCTCTATGCGAGACCACGCGAAGGATCGCACGCATGCTCTGTAGAGTGTGTAGGTGGGGCGTGGAGAGATGAGAGCATGGGGCCTCCGCACAGGTCCGGCAGCAGCCGTCGCCAAGGAAACCAGTCTCTACAGTGAGCGCTGAATGGCAAAACGTTCAGCGAGGAATGCATCCACTTGTCAGTCAGCTCTCCCTCCCATTATAGGGAGCTCCCTCTTAATCTTTTTTCTTCCCTCTAAAAAAACTCCTCCTCTAGCTTAAATTACTCTCCTTAAGTATGGTGTATCAAATTTGTCCGAGGGCTGTCGTGGATTTTGTATTTTCACGCAAGAAATCGTATTGTCGTATTCGAGCAGATTTTCAGTATGAAATATGGAAAATCCGTGCTAGCTGGCAGAGCTGAGGTAAGTACCTTTTTCAATGTCTTCGGCCTTGCTGGGGGGTGTATGCCTGGAGCTCTTCTGATGGGACGGTCTGCACCTGAATCATTATGGGACCAGAGTCCGGGCAAATCGCATAACCCGGGCTGCAGATAGGGCTTTAAATGAAATAATGGGGACAGATTCAGTTGCATGGAAAATTAGAAAATCAAAGTTAAAGGAGATGGCCACTGTCTATTGTTTAGTCCAGAGATTTGGAATGTTGCTGGCGCATTCTTCATTCCAAATGGCTTGACCTTAAATTGACACAGACCATTGGCGTCCTGTTTGATAAAGGTACTTGCCAATATCCTTTAAGTACGTCAAGTTTGGTAATATACGTTCTTGACCCACCTTTTACACACAGTCTTCTAAACGAGGAATTGGGGATGAAACTCACTTTGTGACTGCATTGATCGTTCTATCATCCATTCACAAACTTTGTGTTCCATCCAGCTTTGGTACCATGACAATTGGCGACTCACTTTGATGTTTAAGCATGTTGTCGATCTCCTCTTGTACCTGTGCTAACTTTAGTGGATTGAGTTTGTATGGATGTTGTTTAATGGGAATAGCATTTCCAACATCGACATCATGCAATTACTTTTGTACTCCCTAATTTGTTCCCACATAAATAATAATATTAACAATCTTTATTATTGTCACAAGTAGGCTTACATTAACACCACAATGAAGTTACTGTACAAATCCCCTAGTCACCACACCCCAGTGCCTGCTCGGGTACCCAAAGAATTCAGAATGTCCAATTCACCTAACAGCACTTCTTTTTGGGACTTGTGGGAGGAAACCAGAGCACCTGGAGGAAACCCACGCAGACACGGGGAGTACGTGCAGACTCCACAGACAGTGACCCAAGCGGGGGACCCTGGCACTGTGAAACAACAGTGCAAATCACTGTGCTACCGTGCCGCCCGTACAGTTAGCCAACTTTCCAGCCTGAGTTACTCTCTCCCTATGGTCCAACAATGTAGTCTCCGACTGCTGACTCGCCAATTTCTCTTAAGTGGTCCTCTAACTTCAAATGACCAAAAATGAATTCAAATGGACTGAATTTTTTAAAAATTGGAGCAATTTGGAGTGGCCAATCCACCTAGCATACACATCTTTGGGTTGTGGGGGTGAAACCCACGCAAACACGGAGAGAATGTGCCAACTCCACACGGATAGCGACCCAGATCTGGGATCGAACCTGGGACCTCAGCGCCGTGAAGCAACAGGGCTAACCCACTGCGCCACCGTGCTGCCCTAAATGGACTGAATTTAACTGATTCATTAGGTGCATTACAAATAGTACAAATGGAATTCCTTTATCCCAATCCTACTATAGGCCCTCTTTAGAGTTTGATGCCATCTTTCTAATGCTCATTGTGATTCCACATGATACGCCGTGAGTTAAATATCTCAATTCCTATGCTATCCATAACTTCCTTGAATAATTTCAACATAAAATTGGATCCTAGATCTGTCTGAATTTCTTTTGTTAGTGCAGATCTAATAAAATTAATTTGGTTAGCTCCTCTACAACCCTCTGAGATGTAATGTTTCTTGGATTGGATTTGTTTATTGTCACGTGTACTGAGGGACAGTGAAAAGTATTTTTCTGCGAGCAGCTCAACAGATCATTAAGTACATGGGAAGAAAAAATACATAATAGGGCAACAAGGTATACAATATAACTACATAAGCACCGGCATCGGATGAAACATACAGGGTATAGTGTTAATGAAGTCAGTCCATAAGATGGTCATTTAGGAGTCTGGTAACAGCCGGGAAGAAGCTGTTTGAATCTGTTTGTGCGTGTTTTCAGACTTCTGTATCTCCTGTCCAATGGAAGAAGTGAATAAGTCAGGTGGGAGGGTCTTTGATTATGCTGCCTGCTTTCCCCAGGCAGCGGGAGGTGTAAATGGAGTCAATAGATGGGAGGCAGGTTTGTGTGATGGACTGGGCGGTGTTCACGACTCTCTGAAGTTTCTTGCGGTCCTGGGCCGAGCAGTTGCCATACCAGGCTGTGATGCAGCCAGATAGGATACTTTCTATGATGCATCTGTAAAAGTTGGTACGGGTTGATGTGCATATGCCGAATTTCCTTAGTTTCCTGAGGAAGTATTGGCGCTATTGTGGTTTCTTGGTGGTAGCATCGATGTGGGTGGACCAGGACAGATTTTTGGAGATGAGCACACCTATGAATTTGAAACTGCTACCATCTCCACCTTGGCCCTGTTGATGCTGACAGGGGCGTGTACAGTACTTTGCTTCCTGAAGTCAATGACCAGCTCTTTAGTTTTGTTGGCATTGAGGGAGAGATTGTTGTCACTGCACCACTCCACTAGGTTCCCTCCTGTATTCTGACTCGTCGTTATTCGAAATCCAGCCCACAATGGTCATATTGTCAGCAAACCTGTAGATGGAGTTGGACCCAAATTTTGCAATGCAGTCATGTGTGTACAGGGAGTAGAGTAGGGGGCTAAGTATGCAGCCTTGCGGGGCCTCGGTATTGAGGACTATTGTGGAGGAAGTGTTGTTCATTCTTACTGATTGTGGTCTGTTGATCAGAAAATAGAGGATCCAGTTGCAGAGTGGGGAGCCAAGTCCTAGGATTTGGAACTTTGATATGAGCTTAGCTGGGATTATGGTATTGAAGGCGGAGCTGCAGTCAATAAATAGGAGTCCGATGCAGGAGGCCTTGTTGTCGATGCTCTAGGGATGAGTGTAGGGCCAGGGAAATGGCGTTGGTTGCGACGGTATGCGAATTGCAGTGGATCAGGGTGTTCTGGGAGTATGGAGGTGGTGCGCTTCATGATCAACCTCTCGAAGCACTTCATTACGACTGAAGTCAGGGCCACCCTACAGTAGTCATTGAGGCATGTGGCCTGGTTCTTCTTTGGCACCGGTGTAATGGCGATCTTCTTGAAGCAGGTGGGGACCTCGGAGTGGAGTAGGGACAGGTTAAAGATGTCCGCGAATACCTCTGCCAGCTAGTCCACGCAGGCGCTTGAGTGCACGACCAGGGATCCCGTCCAGGCCCGTCGCCTTCAGAGGGTTCACTTTCAGGAAGGCCGATCTGACTTCGGAAGCTGCGATGGTGGGTATGGGTGAGTTATGGGCTGCTGGGGCATTCGACAGCGGATTGTTGGTTCCCTGCTCGAACCGAGCACAGAATGCATCGAGTGCATCGGGGAGGGGTGCGCTGCTGCCGGAGATACTGCTCGGCTTCGCTTTGTAGCCCGTTATGTTGTTTAGTCCTTGCCACAATCGCCGAGAGTCTGTCTGTGACTCTAGCTTGGTTTCTTAATGGAATTGCCACCGGAAATCTAGTAGTCAATTATCCATTACAGTCAACAGATATGGATATCCACTTGTAGGTGGTGGATGAAGCCAATATCTTTAGTTCAAGCAATTTGGTCGAATTGCAACAGAAAGATTCATTGATAAAGCAGTTATATCAGAAAGCATGTACAGAAATAGAATCTGAGTGTACACCAGAGTGTTATAACATTAGAAATAGTATTGATGAGAAAATGGAGGCTTCTTCATATTCAAGCAGATGAGAAATGGGCAGAAGTTCATCAAGTGGTATTATTGGTGAGTTATAGAAAAGAGGTTTTGCAGGAAAAAAGAGGTTTTGCGGCTAACACACAAGGTTCCAGTACGAGATCAGTTGAGTAAGGAAAACTCAAGCAAAAATACAACAATATTTTTGTTGGCCTGGACTGCACAAGGATGTAGTTGAATTTTGCTGTACATATCACACTTATCAGGCAGTAGGGAAACTTCAGGCGGTATTCAAACCAGCACCTTTAACCACTAACCATCTGATCAAACAGGTTTACTGACAACTAAATCTTCACCTCTGGGAAGAACCTGCTCATTTGGGCAATGGTTAAATAGGCTGTATACCACTTTTAGCTTCATTATGCTTAGCCTTGCGCATGTGGAGGTGGAGTTGACCCTGTGCACTTCACTCCAGAGTCCCCACCTTATTTCAAACCCCAAGTTCTCCTCCCACTTCTCCCTCGTCTCATCCAGGTGGGTGTTGGCCCCCCCTTAGCAGTGGCCCGTACATGTCACCACAGTTCCCCTTCCCGGAGATGTCCACTTCCACCAGATCCTCTAGCAGTGATTGTCGTGATGGTTGTGGGTATGTCCTTGTTTCCCTTCATAGGAAGTTTTTGATTTGTAGGTACCTTAGCTTGTTTTTCTCTGTCAGCTGGAATCTTTCTGTCAACTCTTCGAACATTGTTAACCTGTTGTAGGTATAAAAATCCCTAACTTTCAACGTCCCCCCCATCCTGTCTCCATCTTTTGAAGGCGGCATCCATAATTGCCGGCGTGAACCTGTGGTTATTGCAGATGGGGGCTTTATCGGACATTTTAGTTAACGAAAATGCTGTCGCAGTTGGTTCCACGATTGCAGTGTTGCTACCACCACTGGGCTCGTAGAATATTTATTAGGTGGGGACGGGAATGCCGCCGTGGCTAGGGCACGGAGGGAGGTCCCTCTGCAAGAGCCCTGCTCCATAAACACACACTCGGTTTCTGGCTCCTTTACCCATCCCTTCACTCTCTCTGTGGTCGCTGCCCAGTGGTAATATTGTAGGTGTGGGAGGGCTAGGCCTCCCATGGATCACGCTCTCTGCAGTACTATCTTTGGGATTCTTGCATTCTCTCCCCCCCCCCCCCCCCCCCCCTTCCCCCCCCCCCCCCCCCTTGCCACTCCAGGGTCCACTGAGCTTCGTCACCTGGAATGGCGTGGGTTTCCTGCAGGAAGCACACCCCGTACTTTCTGTCTCGAAGGATAGAGAAGAACTGGAAACGGCAATGTGCGTCCTTGCTGCCGTTGATGTTGAGGCTGGCTATGGTTACCTCCAGGTCAGTAGTTTATCCGTGTATCCGTCACCAGTCACGCCCCCTCCACTCCCTCAGGACCCCGGAAAGGAACAGAACAGCTTGGCGCTGCTCCCTCTCTGGCATAGACGTGGGTGGACACGAGGAGCAGCCCCAGATTTCCCAGCTGTCCAGGGCCAGCCGCACACAGTCCTGGTGACCATGATGTTTATTCAAAAATGCTCGGAGTTCTCCGGAGGAGATATGGGGAGACTCGGCGCCGGGTGTGAGGGCGCCCTCTGCCTCACTGCAGAGAGTGTCTAAATCCTGCTCCTCACCCATCACGGAGCAGCCTTCCTCCTCCGAGCGGTCACCATCTGAGCCCGAGTCCCCCACCACATGGAGTGTGGCGGGCGACACGGGCCCACTGGCTAGCCCGAGGCCCGAGTGGATCCCACCCCCATGATCGTCCTCAGGCGGGTCCCTCACAGGCTCCCCCCACAATTCACGGTCTGTGGGCGGCAGCGTCTCCGACCCCGCCTCCTCCGTCGATGCTGGGCCCTCGGAGAGACCCGGGAAAACCCCCAAGAACAGCTCCGGGATGGAACCTGGGACCCCTGGCATCGTCTGCACGTTTGTGGTGAGCTGGGAGCCTTCCCCGCCGTCGCCCGCCCACGACCCGAATATATACGGGCTCTGGTGGCTGCCGCCGGCCCCCAGCGACGAACAAAAGGAGGCGACCGGGGAGTAAAACTCCACCGGGCGGAACGAGCACTCGGGGGGGTCACGTCTCCGCCCGTGTTGCCCACAGTTGCGGCGGAGATGCCCCAGCCCTCTGCAGGCATGGCACTGCATGCCATCCGCTGACCAGAACACACTGTGGTCCTCCCCTTGGTGGGAGACCACGAAACCTCCCTCCGTGACCTCCTCCCGGGTCAGGTGGATGAAAACCTGACAGCGCAAGGAGTATACATGGCGGAGGGAGGGGTCCTGAAGGCCGAGCGTCAGTGGTGCCACCCCGGACCTGACCTCCCCCAATAGGTTGAGATGGGGAGGAGGAGCTCGGTGGTGAGGTAGGGCTGGACGTTAGAAAGGGTGACATGCTCAGCAGTGGCCTCCAGCGGGTCCACCGCCATGTGTGTCCCGCCCACCGTGAGCCCCCTTTCCAGTGCCCGGTAGACCGCCTGCTCGGCCCGCAGGAAAACACGGCCTTGCCGTACATCCGGCAGGCGGCTACGATGGCCGAGGGGCCGACAACCCCGGCCATCGCACGGGTACACGCCTCGATGGTCATGGTGTGGTGGGCATAGCACTTCACCCCCAGTTGCCGCATTAGTAGGCGGAAGGGCATGGGGGCCGCAGAGGCAGCAGAAGGTTGAGAGGCTGCCACCACCGCATAAGTGCTTGGCCGCCCTGTCCATGGCAGAGTGGAGGATGCCCCAGAGGTGCTGACTATGCCCACCCCTGATACGACCTGGCCGTGCGTAAAACAATAAAAGGGGAAGGAGGTAGGGACGGGACACCTTAAGCACAGGTGCCACAAGGGAATGCCCTGCAGAACAGTGGGGCAGCGTTCTTCAGCCGTCGAGGGGCCCAAGGTAACGTCCAAAGCTTCCCCACTCCCGCCTCAGACAGAGGGGTGGGAGGACAGAAGGCTGGGCCTGCAGCCCTGGATGGTCCCACTCCTACCTCAGGCAGAAGGGTGGCAGGACAGAGGCAGGCAGCAGGGTCTTCACCCCGGGAGGGGCAAGGCAATAGGCCCTAGGTGGTCCCACTCCCACCTCCAGCAGAGGGGCGGGAGGACAGAGGCAGGCAGCAGGGCTTTCACCCCGGGAGGGGGCCTGCAGCAAAAGGCCCCTGGATATTCCCACTCCCACCACAGACACAGGGCTGGGAGGACAGAAGGTGGGGCAGGTAAAGGTTGGGGATTGGGAAAATGGAATGTGGAGCATTCACCTACAAGCTGTTGTTTAGAAGAAGCTGAATTTTCAATCAGCTTTAAACAAAGGTTCTACTTGTAGCTACTTGCAGCTTGAGCTTGTTAATTAGTTAATTGGATTAGTCCAGTTTTCAGAGACTAGAGTCACAGTATAAAGGTGAGCCAGCTACAGTGCTGACTTTGTTTGCACTGAGTGTTAAATTTGGGTGCATTTGAGTGTGATAGTGGGAGTTTGGTGACTTGAGGGAGTGCTGAATTTGGGTGCATTTGAGTGTTATAGTGGGAGTTTGGTGACTGAGGGAGTGCTGAATTTGGGTGCATTTGAATGTTACAGTGGGAGTTTGGTGACTTGAGGGAGTGCTGAATTTGGGTGCATTTAAGTGTTATAGTGGGAGTTTGGTGAGGAGGGAGTAAGGTGCTCCTTTAATTTCATTTCCTACATTTCCTCAAAGAGCGTGAAGGGAGCCGGGAGTTTACAGAGTGTGCAGCTGACTGGGAGCAGAGTCGGAGGGCGGCGTACCAGTTGGTCCACAGTGCAGCTATATTCTGTAAGGTATAAGGGGATGGAAGCTAGGGCAGTTGCATGCTCGTCCTGTAGGATGTGGGTGGTGGGGGATACCACCGAGGGGCACCAATATCCTGGGTGTGAGGTTTGCTGGAGCTCTTCGGTAGGGTTTAAATTAGTTTGGCAGGGGTGTGGGAACTCGAGCTATGGATCAGAGGATAGGGTAGCTGTTGAACAGGCAGAAATAGTATTCAGCAAGTCTGTGAGGAAGGACAGATCGGGCAAAGTTGCACTCAGTGGAATGGATTAAAGTGTGTCTGTTTCAATGCAAGGAGTGTCAGGAATAAGGGAGATGAACTTAGAGCATGGCTCAGTACTTGGAACTACGATGTTGTGGCCATTACGGAGACATGGGTTTCACAGGAGCAGGAATGGTTGTTAGATGTTCCGGGGTTTAGATGTTTTAAGAAGAATAGGGAGGGAGGTAAAAGAGGAGGGGGAGTGGCACTGTTAATTAGGGAGTGCTCCACAGCTGCAGAAAAGGAGGTAGTTGAGGAGGATTTGTCTACTGAGTCAGTATGAAGTCAGAAACAAGAAAGGAGCAGTCACTTTATTGCGAGTTTTCTGTAGACCCCCCCAATAGCAGCAGAGAGAAAGAGGAACAGATTGGGCGTCATATCTTCGAAAAGTGCAGAAATAACAGAGTTGTCGTCATGGGTGACTTCAACTTCCCTAATATTGACTGGAACCTCCTCAGTGCAAATGGTTTGGATGGAGCAGATTTTGTCAGGTGTGTACAGGAAGGATTCCTGACTCAATATGTAGATAGGCCGACGGGGGGGGGGGGGGGGGGGGGGGAGGAGACCATACTGGACATGGTGCTCGGCAACGAACCAGGCCAGGTGTCAGATGTCTCGGTGGGAGAGCATTTTGGTGACAGTGACCACAACTCCTTGACCTTTACCATAGTCATAGAGAGGGATAGGAACACACAGTATGGGAAGATATTTAATTGGAGGAGGGAAAATTATACTGCTATTAGACAGGAGCTGAGGAGCATAAAGTGGGAACAATTATTCTTGGGGAAATTCACAACAGTAATGTGGGGATTGTTTAAGGAGCACATGCTGCGAGTGCTGAATTGTTTTGTCCCACTGAGACAAGGAAGGAATGGTCAGGTGAAGGAGCCTTGGATGACAAGAGAAGTGGAGCTTCTCGTCAAGAGGAAGAAGGAAGTGTACGAAAGGCTGAGGAAGCAAGGATCTGACTCGACTCTCGAGGGTTACAAGGTAGCCAGGAAGGAACTCAAAAATGGACTTTGGAGAGCTAGAAAGGGGCTCAAAAAAGCCCTGACGGGAAGGATTAGGAAAAACCAAGGTGTTCTACACTTACGTGCGAAATAAGAGGATGATCAGAGTGAGAGTCGGGCCGATAAGGGATAGTGGAGAGAACTTGTGCCTCAAGTCTGAAGAGATCAGGGAGGCCCTAATGAATACTTTGCTTCAGTATTCACTAGAGAGAGGGGCCTTGTTGCCCATGAGAACAGTGTGAACCAGGTTAATAGACTCAAGCAGGTTGATATTAAGAAGGAGGATGTGCTGTAAATTTTGAAAAGCATCAGGATAGGTAAGTCCCCTGGGCCTGATGGGATATACCCAAGGTTACTACGGGAAGCGAGAGAGGAGATTGCTGCGCCGTTAGCGATGATCTTTTGCTTCCTCACTCTCCTCTGGAGTAGTACTGGATAATTGGAGGGAGGTGAATGTTGTTCCCCTATTCAAGAAAGGGAATAGGGAAACCCCTGGGAATTACAGATCCATCAGTCTTATGCCTGTGGTGAGCAAAATATTGGAAAGGATTCTGAGAGATAGGATTTATGATTATTTAGAAAAACATAGTTTGATTAAAGATAGTCAGCATGGCTTTGTGAGGAGCAGGTCATGCCTCACAAGCCTCATTGAATTCTTTCAGGATGTGACAAGAACATAAGAACTAGGAGCAGGAGTAGGCCATCTGGCCCCTCGAGCCTGCTCCGCCATTCAATGAGATCACGGCTGATCTTTTGTGGACTCAGCTCCACTTTCCGGCCCAAACACCATAACTCTTAATCCCTTTATTCTTCAAAAAAAACTATCTATCTTTATCTTAAAAACATTTAATTAAGGAACCTCAACCGCTTCACTGGGCAAGGAATTCCATAGATTCACAACCCTTTGGGTGAAGAAGTTCCTCCAATGTGACGAGACACATTGATGAAGGTCGGGCAGTGGATGTGGTGTATATGGATTTCAGTAAGGCATTTGATAAGGTTCCCCATGGTAGGCTCATTCAAAAGTTAGGGGGCATGGGATACAGGGAAATTTGGCTGTCTGGATACAGAATTGGCTGGCTGAAAGAAGACAGCGAGTGGTAGTGGATGGAAAGTATTCCGCCTGGAGGTCGATGACCAGTGGTGTCCCGCAAGGATCTGTTCTGGGACCTCTGCTCTTTGTGGTTTTTATAAATGACTTGGGGATGAGTAAATGGAAGGGTGGGTTAATAAGTTTGCCGATGACACGAAGGTTGGTGGAGTTGTAGATAGTGTTGAGGGTTGTTGCAGGTTACAACAGGACATTGACAGGATGCAGAGCTGGGCTGAGAAGTGACAGATGGAGTTCAATCTTGATAAATGTGAAGGGATTCAGTTTGGAAGGTCGAATTTGAATGCTAAATATAGGGTTAAAGGCAGGATTCTTGGAAGTGTGGAGGAACAGAGGAACCTTGGGGTCCACGTACATAGATCCCTCAAAGTTGCCACAAGGTTGATAGGGTTGTTAAGAAGGCGTATGGTGTGTTGGCTTTCATTAACAGGGGGATTGAGTTTAAGAGCAGCGAGGTTTTGCTGCAGCTTTATAAAACTCTAGTTCGACCACACTCTGAATATTGTGTCCATTTCTGGTCGCCTCTTTATAGGAAGGATGTGGATGCTTTGGAGAGGGTACAGAGGAGGTTTACCTGGATGCTGCCTGGACTGGAGGACATGTCTTATGAAGAAAGGTTGAGGGAGCTTTTCTCACTGGAGCGAAAAAGGCAGCGAGGTGACTTGATAGAGGTGTACAAGGTGATGAGAGGCATGGATAGAGTGGATAGCCAGATACTTTTTCCCAGGGTGGAAATGGCTGTCACGAGGGAACATATTTTAAGGTGATTGGAGGAAGCTATAGAGGGGATGTCAGAGGTAGGTTCTTTACACAGAGAGTGGTGGGTGTGTGGAATGCACTGCCAGCGGAGGTGGTGGAGTCAGAGTCATTAGGGACATTTAAGCGACTCTGAGACAGGCACATGGACAGCAGTAAATTGAAGTGGTGTAGGTTAGGTTGATCTTAGATTAGGATAAATGGTCAGCACAACATCGTGGGCTGAAGGGCCTGCACTGTGCTGTACTGTTCTACGTTCTATCAAGAGTGTCATGATTCCTTCCACGCTGCTGTGTGGGTCCGAGATATAGATGAGCAGGTCACCTGCATAGAGAGAGACTCTGTGCTCTGTTCTCATCTCCAGATCCCTTTCCAATTTTTTGACACTCTAAGCGCGATTGTTAAAGGTTTGATGGCTTGGGCGAACAGCTGCGGGGATAACGGGCATCTCTACTTTGGGCCTCTGCAGCTGGAAGTACTTAAAGCTGGCTCACCATTAAAGATTGACTTGCTCCTCTATCCCTTAAGATATATATTTTTTAATATAAATTTAGAGTTTCCAATTATTTTTTTCTAATTAAGGAGCAGTTTAGTGTGGCAAATCCACCTAACCTGCAAACTTTGGGTTGTGGGGGTGAAACCCACACAGATTTGGGGAGAATGTGCAAACTCTACACAAAGAGTGACCCAGGGCCAGGATCGAACTCGGGTCCACAGCGCCACAGGCAGCAGTGCTAACCAATGCGCCATCATCCCTTACGGTCTTAATCTCCTTACCTACGTTGTACGCGAGTAAACTTTACCCTCACAAATAAAATACTTTAAATGTTCTGATGTCTGCACATCCATCAGCCTCTGAACAGGCTCTACACTCTGTTGCACCTCTTCCACTGGGCCAATGGTTTTTCCTCCCACTTTAATAAACCCCACTAGCTTATCCTGATTTACAGAGTCTGCCTTCTCAGTACTTTTCTTAAGCCACCAACAATGCAACTTCATATGTCCAACTTTATTACAATGAAAACACTTAGGTTTCTCTCCTCCACTATCATAGTTTTCCTTTTTACTCGGAGGCACACTCTCCTTAACATCACCAAGTAAACCTCCTTTGCATTGATATCCTGTGGATTTCTAATTTCCCCAGTTTCTGTCCTTTACAGATTTAAATTGATGTTGAAAACTAAACTTCATTTTATGAGCCAATTCAAAATCATCGGCCATTTCTGCTGCCTGTCCAGCACTCTTTGCTCTTCCACATTGGAGGGGGGAAGCATGGTGGCAGAGTGGTTAGCACTGCTGCCTGACAGTGCCAGGGACCCAGGTTCAATTCTAACCTTGGGTGACAGTGTGGAGTTTGTACGTTCTCCCATGTCTGCATGGGTTTCATCTGGGTGCTCCGGTTTCCTCTTCCAGTCCAAAGATGTGCAGGTTAGGTGGTTAGTCCATGCTAAATTGTGTCCAAAGGTTAGGTGAGGTTACAGGGATAGGGCAGGGGATTGGGCCTGAGTAGGATGCTCTTTTGTAGGGTTGGTGCAGTCTCAATGGACTGTTTGAACCAACACTACCCAATCCATTTAGCCACTTTCTCAAATGAGATGAAAAAGGATTCCACATCTTTCTCATCAAATCTTGGTAATTCTTGAATATATTTAAACATATTCCTCCTAAGCATTTGACTAGTAAGTATTTCTTCTTTCTTTCGACCTTCCTCAGCTTCTGCCTTTAACTCCAACCTTCTACGTTCATGTTCTCCTTGCAGTGCCAGTTTCCGAAGTTCAAATTCTCTCTTTCCTTTTGTCATTGCTAATCTCTCCTTTTCCTTTGTCATTCCCAACCTCTCCTTTTTCTTTGCTTCTATTTCCAATTTCTTCACTTCTGTTTGTAATTGAATTCTAGCAAATTCTAATGATTCAGGTTGTCTCTGGCAAATTTAAATATTGAGCTATATATTTTCTCTACTTTCCGAACTCTTTAGATAAGATTCACTGCAGCTTCTCTGCCAGATCCAAAAGTTTTGCTTTAATCTCCCTTTGTTAACCATCCCGAGTAATCGCTTCCACACCCAGGGGGGTTTTTGCAACTGCAACCAAAGGAGAAGGTAGGAGTACTGGTTAGTGTTGAGGTTGATTGTTATTATTACCAGGCCAGACACCAACAGTGGCTAGAATACTAGATGGAACCCCTAATATTTTAGTTTATTTGTAAGACTGTTTGAAAAGAATAATTTGCACCAATAATGATTGCATGAAGAAATAGGAATTTGGTACTTTTAAAACAAAACTTTTTGACTTCACACCCAAAAACTTAATATTACCCCTGAAATGCTACTACTCAATAAACAACAAGAAAATAAACATACAGCACTCAATCTATCTTAAAATCAGCTTGGCAATGCGTAATTAATACTTGCTTTACAAAACAGATTTGATTCCTGTTAGAATCCCTTCAGATTCTGGCTAAATATTGTCAAACAACTGGTTCAACTAGCGTGTTTCAGCTTCTTCCTTATCCCCAAACAAGATTGCTCTGCTTTAAATTCTTGAGCTAACGATCTTACTTTATCAAAATTGTGGGCTCAGTGTCAGTCAGATCAGACTTCAACTCCTCTCTCTCTCCAAAGCCCTCTCCAAAACTGACTCTCTGATTTCCTTGGCTCCACCCGACTGAAAAACAGATTAACTCTGCAGTCTGAAAGTGCATTAACTCTCCAGGGACTTTCCCCAGTCAAATCACAGTACATTAGTCCAGACTGAAAAATCACGGGCTGGATTCTCCAATTTGGAGACTATGTCTGTCCGCACACCGGCATGGGAACGATGGTGGAAAACTGGCGCAAAATGGCCACTGATTCCCCGTTATGCTGGGGGCTAGCAGGGAGGCAGCGCACCTGGCTCCAGCTGCCAATACGGCCTGGAGAATTGCCAGGTCAGTGGCCTCACATGCATACAGTGGTGACCTGCAGTGCCTCTCGCAGACCCGGCCAGAGAAATAGTCCCCCCCTTCGGCCGGCTCGCGATCCCCGGACCGCCCCGAATAATGTCTCCCCTACCCATGGATCAGCTCTCACCCGGCTGCGGTAGCGCTGGACTGAGCCCGGAGCCACCACGCTGAGTTCCCGATGGGGGAGACCATGAGAGACCCATGCCAATGGGAACTTGGCCGGTCGGGGGCAGAGCATCAGGCACGGACCTCAGGCAATGGCCTGAGGCCGTGGATCCATGGTGCGGTGCTTTGGAGGGGGTGGAGCATCGCAGAAGCAGCACCCCCCCCGGTTCTGTCAGGAATTTGGATCCTCCGGCCCATCGCCGAACGCGATTTTGACGTCAGTGACCGGAAAATCCAGCCCCACATTCCTTTGGTCAATTTCACCTTCTACCTCCTAAAAGCTACCAGGCCTTTACAACGCAAAATTCTTCTTTTTTTTAAAAATTTGAACACTGCAGTCCAACACACTATAACCCGTGGATTTCAACTCTTAAGTTGCCCCAAATATTTAGAAGCCAATATTCCTAAAATCCTTCATTCGTCACATTACTAGAAAATAAAAGGAAGGGTCAGAACGTGTGAATGTCATACTGCACCAAGGAAGTCATGCAAGAGTAGGGTAATTTGATAACACAAACTTAGGGCAGCACAGCGACACAGTGGTTAGCACTGCTGCCTCACGGTGCAGAGGACCCGGGTTTGGTCCTGGCTCCGGGTCACTGTCCGTATGGAGTTCGCACATTCTCCCCGTGTTTGCGTCAGTCTCATCCCCACAACCCAAGATGATGTGCAGGGTAGGTGAATTGGCTATGCTCAATTGCCCCTTAATTGGAAAAGAAAAAAATTGGGTACTCTAAAATTTATTTTTAAAATATAACATAAACTTAAAGGTTTTATATTTGATTCAACGAAGCGTTCAGAATAAAAACGAGTTAACAGCAAAAATAAAGATAATGGGGTATGATTTGGTGGTGATTACGGAGACATGGTTTCAAGTCTAAGAGTTAAATATCCAAGGGGACTCAGTTTTTCTGAAGGATAGAGGTCTCCTGGCGGTGGCCATGGAGTGAGCAGTCACACATTTGGTAGCTCCCGCTCAATGCGGTATTTTCTGGTCTTTTCCCCATCCAAGGGCGAAGTTTTTGATGGAAAGAGTAGAAGTTCCTGGAGAAGATGTAACTCCAATGGTATTGGTGTGGCTGGATCTTCAAATTAGGAGTGGGGCAAGAAGAGAACTGCTGGAACAGGAGAGTCTGCGTGGTGTGCCACAGGATAGGATGGCAGAGGGCAAGGTCAACGGAGCAGCTAGTGGATTTTTTTGAACGCTAAGCAGAGGAAAGAGGACCTGGAAGACCAGGCCAAAGTGGTGCAGCTGATGAAAGAAGAGATCAAGAGTAGAGCAGAGGCTGGAGTCCGAGGGCCAGGTGATCCACAAAATGGAGGAGGTAGTGGGGGAGCACATGAAGCAGTTGGCCTCATTGGTGGTGATGCGGGAGACCCGGAAGAGTCTGAAGGAGAAGGTGGAGGATCTGGAGAACCCCTCAAGAAGTCAAAATTTGAGGATCATGAGGATGCCCAAAGGCACTGAAGGTGCGGAGGGCCAGCACGTACGTGGCAAAATATCGGAGCAGTTGATGGGAGAGGTGGTCTTTGACCGGTTCCTGGAGGTCAACTTAGTGCACAGGGTGCTGTTGAGGAGGCCGAAAGCGGGTGAGCCGCCAAGGGCGATGATGGTGCAGTTGTACCGCTTTCTGGATAAGGAGAAGATCCTTTGGTGGGCGAGGCAGATGAGGAAGTGCACCTGGGAAGGGAACGAGCTGCAGGTGTACCAGGACTTGGGTGCAGAATTGGCGAAGAGTAAAGCCGGGTTTAATGGGGTCAAGGCTGCCCTCTTTAAGAAGGGAGTGAAGTTTGAGGTGCAGTACCCGGCCCATCTCTGGGTCACTTTCCAGAAGTGCGAGTATTATTTTGGCACGCCACAAGAGGCAATGGAGAGACAATGGACTGGCAGGAGAAGGACACTGAACTTCAGGAGTCTGTGTGAGTGTTTCTTTGTTCTCTGAAAACATTTCCCCTTGGAAGTGTTTCTTTTGTTTTGATGGGGTTTTTGGAGGGCAGGCCTTTCATGGGGGAACATAAAGGGTGAGTGTACATTTTTCTGCTTTTTGGGGGAGTGTGGACGGGGGGGGGGGGGGGGGGGGGGGGGGTAGTGAGATTGGAGGCCTTGGGCAGGGGCCACCATGTTAGTTGGACGGGCTAGTTAACAGGACTGCAGTGAGGGTTGTCAGGAGGTAGGCGCAGGGGAGGGTTGCTGAAAAGGTTGGTGGAGCATTTCGAAAAGAATTGATGATGGTGGACATCCGAAAGTGGACCTGGGGTTGTGTGACACGGGCCAGAGGCTGGCCCAAAAAGTGATATGGTTGACTGGCAGGGGAAGGGTGTGGGGACTCCCCCGACCAGGCTAGTCACGTGGAACATTAGGGGGCTGAATGCATCAAATGGTCACGTGTGTTTGCACAACTTGAGGAGTCTGAAGGCGGAGGTGGCCTTTTTGCAGGGGATGCACTTAAAGATAGGGAACCAGACAAGGTTGAAGAAAGGATGGGTGGGGCAGGTGTTCCACTCGGGACTGGATATGAAGACGAGGGGGGTGGGGGGGCAGTATTGGTGAATAAGTTTTTGAGTGGGGAACATTGTGGCAGGTCAGGGATGGGTTGGGTGGGATTGTGATATCGAGTGGGAGGCTGGAGGGGATGCCAGTGGTCAAACTGGGATGATGTAGACTTCATGAACAAGATGCTGGGGAGGATTCCTGACCTGGACTCGCATTGGCTGATCATTGCGTATTTTAATACGGTTATGGAGCTGGGAACCGGCCAAGCTCAAGTGAGGTGTCGACTGTGGCGAAGGAGCTAAAGGGGTTTATGGAACACATGTTGGGAGGCGAGGGAGTAGGCCCATGGAGAGCTGGGAGGCTGAGGGCAAAGGAATTTTCATACTTCTCCCATGCACCAGGTGTACTCCTGGATTGACTTTTTCGTGTTGGCAAGGCGTCGCTGGCAGGGGCGGTCAGCTCGAGTATTCGGCAATCGTGGTCTCTGACCACACCCCGCACTTGTTGGATTTGGGAGCGGACCAGGGGGGTGCCAGCGCCCGCAGGGAGGATGGATGTGGGCTTGTTGGCAGATGAAGCGGGTGAGGGCAGCCATCCGGGGGTATGTAGAGCTCAATGATACGGGGGAGTTCACGGCCACCATGGGAGGCACTCAAGGCAGTGGTTAGAGGGGAGTTTATTTCAATTCGGGTGCATAGGGAAAGGCAGAATGGGCGAGATGGCAAGACTGGTAGTTGAGATCCTGAGGGTGGACGGAAGGTATTCGGAGACCGCAGAGGCAGGGTTGTTGAAGGAGAGGCAGAGGCTCCAGATGGAGTTTGAATTAGTGTCCACGGGGAAGGCAGTGGGGCAGTTGCAGAGAGCCAGAGGGGTGGTATATGAATAGGGTGAGAAAGCGAGCAGGATGCTGGCCCACCAGTTGAGTAAACAAGACGTGGCGAGGAAGATTGGTAAAGGACGAGATGGGAAGGGTAGTGTTGGACCCGGAGGGAGTGAATAGTGTGTTTGAGGCGTTCTATAGAGATTATATGAATCTAAACCCCCATGTGGAGTGGGCGAGTCCGGCTGCTCTTGGATGGGTTGGAGATTCCCAGAATTGCCGAGTTGGTCCAAGGATTGAGGGCCCCAATCGGGCTGAGGGAGGTGATGGAAAGTATGGGAACGATGCAGGCAGGGAAGGCCCCGGATGGGTTCCTGGTAGAGTTCTATAAGATGTTCAAGGGAGAACCTGAGGCCACTGCTGGCGAGGACATGCAACAAGGCGAGAGAGAGAGAGAGAGGACCACCCCTGCCCCCCCCCCCCCCCCCCTTACACTATTGCAGGCTTCTATTTCCTGATATTGAAAAAGGACAAGGATCCAGAGCAGTATGAGTCATATCACCCGATATCGCTATGAATGTAGACGCCATGCTCCTGGCGAAGGTGCTGGCGTTGCGAATTGAATACTGCGTCCGGGGGGGATGATAGGCCAGAACCAAAAAGGGTTCGTGAAATGGAGGCAGCTGTCAGTCAATGTGGAGGCTAATTAAGATGCCTCTGATCGGACAGGGGTTGGAGGTGGCGATGGACGCGGAGAAGGCTTTCGGTTTGATTGAGGGGTTCGCTCGGAGGTGGAAGCTGTTCATTGACTTCTTTAAGGAGCCATGATGTGGAGATGCCGGCGTTGGACTGGGGTGAGCACAGTAACACCGGGTTAAAGTGACAGGTTTGTTTTGAATCACTAGCTTTCGGAGCACAGCTCCTTCCTCGGGTGAATGAAGAGGTGGGTTCCAGAAACAGAAAAAAAGACGAAGTCAATGATGCAAGACGATACTTTGAATGAGAGTCTGTGCAGGTAATTAAGTCTTTACAGGTCCCGACAGCAACTGGAGAGAGGGATAATCACAGGTTAAAGAGGTGTGAATTGTCTCAAGACAGGACAGTTGGTAGGATAAGACAAGACTTTGACAGGATGATAAGAGTTTGTCTATATATATATATGTTTCTGGAACCCAACTCTTCATTCACCTGAGGAAGGAGCAGTGCTCCGAAAGCTAGTCATTTGAAACAAACCTGTTGGACTTTAACCTGGTGTTGTAAGACTTCTTATTGTTCTTAGAGGATTGCGGTGTCAGCAAAAGTGTGGGGAGGGGGGTGGCAAGGGAGGATAGGAAAAGTGGGTGATGGTGGGGAGAGGGAGGGGGGGCAGAAAGTCGGTTTTGGTTATTATGTTGTACGATTTTTCTTCTGCTTTTGTTTGCCCACTTTGGGCAGCATGGTAGCACAAGTGGCTAGCACTGTGGCTTCACAGCGCCAGGGTCCCAGGTTCGAATCCCCGCTGGGTCATTGTCGACGCGGAGTCTGTGCGTTCTTCCAGTGTCTGCGTGGATTTCCTCCGGGTGCTCCAGTTTTCCTCCCACAGTCCAAAGACGTGCAGGTTAGGTGGATTGGCCATGATAAATTGCCCTTAGTGATCAAAAAGGTGAGGTGGGGTTATTGGGTTACGGGGATAGGGTGGAAGTGAGGGCTTAAGTGGGTTGGTGCAGACTCGATGGGCCGAATGGTCTCCTGCACTGTATGTTCTACGTTTCATGAAAATTCCTGAATAAAATATATATTTTTTAAGTATTTTGGAAGGATAGACAGAAAGGAAAAGGAAGGGATCAGTGCTGTAGTGAGAAATGATATAGACACTGGATTTCAGGACGTGGAATCAGTCTGGGTGGAAATAAAAAATAGGAAGAGAAAGAAGTCCCTGGTAGGAGTAATCTATAGGTCCCCAAAAAGTAGTTCCTCAGTGGGGTACAGCATAAAGCAGGAAATACTGGGGCTTGCAAGAAAAGTACACAATAATCATGGGAGATTTTAATATGCGTACAGACTGAATTAATCAAATGTGTACAGGTAGCCTCGAGTGAATATTGATTGAATATATTAAACATTGTTTCTTGGACCAATATGTTGTGGAACCAACCAGGCAGCAGGCTAAAGCGTAATGTCCGAAGATGTGTAGGTTAGGTGGATTGGCTATTCTAAATTACCCTTAGTGTCCAAAAAGGTGAAGTGGGGTTACTGGGAATAGGGTGGAGGTGTGGGCTTAAATAGTGTGCTCTTTACAGGGGCTGGTGCAAGATGTAACTAGTGTGGTGCCACAGGGTTCGGTTCTCGAACCTCAATTATTTACAATCTATATTATGACTTAGATGTAGGGAAAGGCGTACTATAACCAAATTTGCAGATGACACTAAAATGGGTGGGATAGAAAGTTGCAATGAGGAAATAAGAAATTTACAAATGGATATAGATAGATCAGATGAGTGGGCCAAAACTTGACAGTAAGTGAGATAATCCACTTTGTTTGGGAAAACTGGAAAGGCAACTTATTTTCTTTTTTAAAATAAAGTTAAGAGTACCCAATTCTTTTTTCTTTTCCAATCAAGGGGCAATTTAGCACGGCCAATCCACCTAGCCTGCACATTTTTGGGTTACGGGATGAGACCCACCCAAACACAGGGAGAATATGCAAGCTCCACAAACAGTGACCTAGGGCCGGGATCGAACCAGGGTCCTCAGCACCAAGAGGCAGCAATGCTAACCACTGCGTCACCGTGCCGACCCAGGCATCTTATTATCTAACTGGCGAGAAACTTCGCTGCAACAGAATGTGGGTGTCCTCGTGCATGAATCACAGAAAACTAGTATACAGGTACATCAGGTAATAAGGCAAATGAAATGTTGGCATTTATGGCTGAAGGAATAAAAGAGTATAAAAGCAGAGAAGTATTGTTGCAACTTTACACGGCATTGGTGAAACCGCACCTGGAATACCGTGTACAGTGTTGGTCCCCTTATTTGAGGAAGGGTGTAGTTCCATTAGAGGCGGTTCTTATGAAGAAAGATTGAGCAGTTTAGGCCTATACAGTCTGGAAGAATGAGAGGAGAGCTAATTGAGATATATAAGATGATAAAAGGTAATGACAAAATTAGACGTAGTGTGGTTGCTTCGTCTTGTGGGACAATCTAGAAAGAGAAGTCATAGTTTTAGGATAAGGGTAACAGATTTAAAATAGAGATGAGGAGAAATTACTTCTCTCAAATGGCCATGAATCTGTGGACTTCACTACCCCAGAGTACGGTGGATGCTGGGACAGTGAGTAAATTTGAGGAGCTATACAAATTTTTAAATTAGTAATGGGTTGAAAGGTTACAGAGAAAGGGCAGGAAACTGGAGTTGAAACCAAGATGAGATCAGCCATGATCGTACTGAATGGCGAAGCGTGCTCAAGGGGGCGGAATTGCCTAATCCTGCTCCTAGTTCTCAACATCTCTCACTGAGGTGATAGTCTTTGCGCTGGTGGGTGGCGCTGGTGAAAGCAGTGTTGAGAAGTCGGGTATCTTCCCCGGAGATCTGCTCCAGGATGTTCTGAGGTGTGTGTGGTGGGGAGGGGGAGAGGGGGCGCGACGACCCCAGACAGCCTAGCCTCATCTGATGGAAATCCTGGAAGACAAAGGACATGAGGTCAGCAGTTGGGAAGGACAGGGCATTGGGAGATGAAGGTCTCAATTAAGATAGGACATCTCTCACTACGTCAGTGCATGCCAAACTCCAGGTCAGCCACTGCTCGCTCCCCAGCCTCCCTGCGATTTCCATGGCTTGTTCTTCAAACGGGGTGTGGACCCATATCTCGGGCATGCCCTCACCCGTCTTCTGACACTCCCTTCGATTCTGGCCTGCTTTATCCTTGGGGACACAGAAAGATGCTGACATGCCAGTTTTAGGGGGACCTCCTTAAGGGTGGGTTGAGGGACATACTGGTAGGTGGAGTGTTACTGGCATATAAGGGTTGGGGACAGATGTCAGGGACGAGAGTGATGCCAGGGTCTCACAGGTAGTTATTCACCTAAACTGTTGGAAAGTCATTCATTTATTCCTCCATTGCATGTCAGTCCACTTTGTTAGGACTCACTGCCTCTACTACCTCACCCTAGGCTTGATTCATTGCAGCTGGCTGGTGTTTCCACCCCACCCTGGGGAAAAGGATGCCATTCCTCTCCTCAATGGCGTCCAATATCCTGTGGATGTCTGCATCAAGGAAGTGGTACAAAGGTCTTTTTCAGCATCTTTTGGCTGAAATGAGGGTCTGGGGTGAGTGGAGCACTTAATAGCTCACAATGGGATTCTTCTCCCAAATCACTGGGGAAATCAGGGCTTGAGCTGCATGTCAGCAGCATACTGGCACATTTACATGGATTGAATTGCACCTCCCCAGTGCTCCCCAAAAATGTTCCTATTCTCCACTGATGGGAGCACTTAAATCTCTGAATCAGAGAATCACACCCTCGGTTTCTTTCTGCACAGATGCTGCCCGACTTGCTGAGGGTTTCCTGTATTTTCTATTTCGGAATTTCAGAATCCACTGTACTTTGCTTTTGCTAGAGTTAAATGCTCTGTGTGAGGATGATGGAATTTTGCCACTGAAATATTGGACAGATTGCGTTTGTGGCAGTAATCAATCATTAGCCTCTCTGGTTCCATCTGTGAAACAGATGTCAGGAACTTTCAGAAAGAGCAGCTCGTAGACACAAGTCAGTAAATTCCTTTGACTCCATGGAAACAAAAGGCAAGAACAATTCTTCATGTTAATGTTAATCTGGTTAACAAAAAACTGTCATCGGTAGGTCTCCTGATCAACCCTTGACGAGTAGGCAGTCGGGACTGAAATCCTGATAGTATTAACTATAAACAGAAACATAGAAAATGGCATTTTATAGTCCCCACCTTAACACCAGAGCTTCCCTTTCAGCAGGACACTGCCCACAATTTTTCATCCATTGATGTCAATGAATGGAAAATTTGCACGGAAGTACACACAATTTTCACATATTCCAGCACTACACAAAAGGCCAATCCAAAGGAAAATTCCACCCAAATAGTCACTAACCCTCCTAGTTCCCTCATTCTCTCATTGTACGGGCAGTCAGTAGCATCTGCACCTCATAGGATTGGTTCAAGCCCCACTCCAGGACTTGGACACAGAAACTCAGCAAGGGGAATGTCGCTTTCTCAGAGCCATTGGTCTGTGGATGGGCTGTTAAACAATCTCATTGATTCAGGTGAAGTCACCATGGCATTCCATTCTTTTATCAGATCTGCGACAAGCCCCTTGATCATCTCGAGTCATCTCGAGACCTGTAAGAAATGCATTGCCAGTTCCTCCTCAGTCAATAGGACATCGACTTTACTTTCACTCGATATGCATTAAGGAAGGCTTACATTTCAATAACATCGTTCACAATCTCAGCATTTTACCGCCAATTAAGTACTTTGAATTGTAGTCACTTGTAAACTAGGAAATGCGGCAGCCAATTTGTGCACAGCAAGCTCTCACAATCAGCGATATGGTGATAACCAACATCATGAAAGAAAATCAGATTATTTGAATATATTCAAGAGGCGCTTGGGGTGAATGGGATCAAAGGCTATGGGGAGAAAGCAGGATTAGGCTATTTAGTTGGATGATCAGCCATGATCGTGATGAATGGCTCAAAGGGCCAAAAGGCTTCCTCCTGCTCCAAAATCTATGTATCAATGTATTTGGTTGAGAAGTAAATAACCGAAGGCGGCTTGAGGAGAACCTCCTTTCTCTTATTCAGTATATATTCTTTTATGCCCAGCTGGGAGCTGGGAGCTTAGCATTGCATCCGAAAGACGGCACCTTGAACAATGCAGTATTCCCGCTGAACCTTGTTGATTTGGGATGGTCCGTGTTAACCTGGATGATTTGTTAGGCTGTGGGGAGGCCAAGATTTGCTTCAAAAGGTCAAACTAATCAGGCCAGATGCTTTTTATGCCATCCATTCTTGCTAATTATTTTTTTACAATTAATTCTCATGGTGTGGCATTGCAGGTAAGGCCATGTATGTTTATATGTATGTCCTTATCCCAGCTGTCCCCAAGATGGTGTTGTTGGTCCACTTCTTGAACCATGACTGTGATTTGAGACAATTGACTGGCTCACGAGGCCAATTCACAGGTGGGGCTGAAGCTACAGACAAGCTTAGATCTGGTAAGAACACTCGGTTTCCTTCCTTACAAGGAATGAGTTGGGCATTACAACAATACAACAGCTACATAAGCATTTTTTACTGACACCAGTTTTTTCATTTCCAAATTTTTAAAAATTGAATTGAAATCACCAAACTGCCATAGTAAATCCAATGGTAGCCCTGTACTCTGATGTAAAAGATCCAACCACAATATTTTGAGGAGCTGGGAATTTCCCACTCATATCCTGGTTAATGTTTATCCCTCTCCACCACGCAAACAGATTATGTATGGTCATTATCACGTTGCTGTGGAATTTTGCTATGTGCAAATGAACTGTTGCGTTTCCTACATTACAGCAGCAAGTACACTTCAAAGGTATTTAATTGGCAGTAAAACATTTTGAAATGCCCCAAGGCCAAGAAAGGAGCTAAAAATTCATATTTTTTCACTGCACATCACTGCTTTTACAAGCCACAAAAAAAAACACACAATGTGACTTTCGCACAAGTATGGCTTGTCTGTTGCTGCAATGATATGGAATGAGCTTGATACCACAGCAACCAGGCGCCCGAGAGTACAAAACCACTCTCAAAGCCATGCTATCATATAAGGAAGACATATGTTGGTGGATGGTGCCAAACTACATGGGAAAACAGGATGTTGTGAGGAAAGAAAAGCATTCAACGAAGCCTACAGATACTTAGCAACTCAAGCAGTTGAATGGCAGATGGCATTCATGATTTTGAAATGTAAGTAACTGCAAATGGGCTCTAAAAATAAATTTTGAGCTGCATAATGCAGAGTTCAAGAAAAAAAAAAGACAGACCTGCATTTCTATGCTGCCTTGCACATTCACAGGATATCCCAGAGTGCTTTACAGTCAATTGTAGTTACTGTTACAATGTAGGAAATGGGAAAATCAGTTTGTACAGAGCAAACACAGTGGTTAGCACTCCTGCCTCACAGCCCCAGAGACCCAGGTTCGATTCCAACTTTGAGGTGACTGTCAGTGTGGAGTTTGCACTTTTCCCTGTGTTTTTGTGGGTTTCCTCCGGGTGCTCCGGTTTCTCCCACAGTCCAAATATTTGTGGGTTAGGTGGTTTGGTCGTGCCAAATTGCCCGTTCATGTCCAAATATCACAGGGATAGGGTGGGGGTGGGCCTAAGGAGGGTGCTCTTTCGGAGGGTCGATGAGACAAATGGCCTCATTCTGCACTGTATTCTGTAAAACGCGCTACAACAGCACTGTAACGATCAGGTTATATTTTAATGATAGTGACTGAGGAATAGATGTTGACCACAACTACCCCCTGCTCATCTCATGTCATAGAATAATTTAGTCCCACCTAGCAGAGTAGATCGGGTCTTATTTTTCAGGTGGGATGTTAAACTGACACTTCAATAATGAAGTGGAGCCTTGATCATGTGTTCCAGTCTCTAGTGAATCTTGCCTGAGGCAAGGCCAACTAACCAAGTCATGGGCAACTCCTTGAAGACCAGTAAAGGGATGCGGAGATATATTTGAGGCCACAAGTGGATCCTGTTATGCAAGTCATTATATAGAAACGGGAGTGGACCATTCAATCCTTCCTTCTGCCTCCTCTTTACATCCTTATGGGTGAGACCTGGTCTAAATGTACTGTCTTCTACACTGAATTTATTCTTCCAGGACTTTAGCACCATGAGCTTCTCACCGGCCTTCCCTTTTTTCTAGTCTTACAAAGAACAAAGAAAACTTACAGCACAGGAGCAGGCCATTCGGCGCTCCAAGCCTGCGCCGATCCAGATCCTCTATCTAAAACTGTTGCCTATTTTCTACGGATCTGCATCCCTCTGCTCCCTGCCCATTCATGTATCTGTCTAGATACATCTTGAATGACACTATCGTGCCTGCCTCTACTACCTCCGCCGGCAATGCATTCCAGGCACCCACCACCCTCTGCGTAAAGAACTTTCCACGCATTTCTCCCTTAAACTTTTCCCCTCTCACCATGAACTTGTGTCCCCTAGTAATTGAGTCCCCCACTCTGGGAAAAAGCTTCTTGCTATCCACCCTGTCTATACCTCTCATAATTTTGTAGACCTCAATGAGGTCCCCCCTCAACCTCCGTCTTTCTAATGAAAATAATCCTAATCTACTCAACCTCTCTTCATAGCTAGCGCCCTCCATACCAGGCAACATCCTGGTGAACCTCCTCTGCACCTTCTCCAAAGCATCCACATCCTTTTGTTAATGTGGCGACCAGAACTGTACGCAGTATTCCAAATGTGGCCGAACCAAAGTCTTCTACAACTGTAACATGACCTGCCAACTCTTGTACTCAATACCCCTTCCGATGAGGGAAAGCATGCCGTATGCCTTGACCACTCTATCGACCTGCGCAGCCACCTTCAGGGTACAATGGACCTGAACACCCAGATCTCTCTGTACATCGATTTTCCTTTCAGAACTCTAAATTTAGTTCACCTGAGGCCTAATGGAAACTATTCAGTCATCTCAGCTGCTTATCTGAAACTTGGCATTAGGAGCCTTCACTTTGCACCAAAGTCCCAAACCTTTACAAATAGCTTATTAGGCCTTAGCTGTCAAGGCCTCAGAGAAGTTGCAAAGCCGAGTTAGCTGAATTATGCCTTGGAATCATTGTCCCGACTCCCCTCTTTCCTCATAGCCTCACTGCATTTTTCTGTTTATAATATAGACCCAATTCCCTTTTGAAAGTTATTATTGAATTTGCTTCCCTTACAGGCAATGTATTTAGATCATAACAGCTGCTTAATATTCTCCTCAGTACCCCTCTAGCACTTTTGCCAATTATTTTACCTTAAATCTATGTCCTCTGCTTACTGAACAGTAGAGATAGTTTCTGCTTACTTACTTTATCAAAGCCCATGGTTATGAGTACCTCTCTTAAATTCCTCTTTAACTTTCCCTGCTCTATGGACACCAATCCGACCTAGTCTAAGTCTCTGTACATAACTGGTGTCTCCTATACCATAAATCATCTCTGCACTCTCTCCAAGACCTTGGCATCCTGAAGCCCAGAATTGATCACAATACTTCAGCTGAGGCCTAAGTAACTTCCAAAGAAAGGAGTTTGTTTTATGGATGCACTTGTGGTTTGACACGAAGGCTTAACCATGAAATGAATGTAAATGTCAGTGACTCCTCTACCAGCACCCCATGCCTTCCCCCGATTGCTGAGTTGTGCTGCCTTTTGCCTCTGCCCACAGGTTAATGGTGGTGGAAGACGAGTTGAGGAAAGACCACGCCAACATGCAGGAGGCCATTGATGCCAAGCAGCGGATAATCGACGTTCAGGTACAGAAAATCATCACCTCAAAGATCAACAAATGACACTGAGGGAGCAGCGCCTGCAATTCAGTCTTGTCGGGGTAGGACGGCTCCGGTCAAACCTCATCTGAACAAAGTCCTGCCAGTTTTCTCCCCGCCTCCCCAACAACAAGCAAAATGGCTCCTACCGTGACGTGTATCACAATTGGACAGCTTTCAGTTTCGAATAGATACTTTGTAGGGAGGCCCCTAGTACCATCCACCCCTCCTTAGATATTTTTGTTTTCTTTTTTAAAATCAGCCTTCAACCTGCCCCATGAAATGGCTGGGGCCAATTGAGATGTCCATGGAAAATTGGTTGCCACCGTTGAAAATTTTTTAGCCGCTTTCAGTGGCATGCATGTCTTTTGTGCAGTGGGGAGGGAGCAGGACAGAGGTGGGGTGGCCCCCACTTAAACTTTCTCAGTTTTGGAGAAGCAGCTGGTGAGATTGTGAAGATGAGGTTTGACCGGGGAAATAGTCTGATAGTAAGTAGTCAGGGTTCTGCCCTGGTTATGTACAAGTGGGAAAACCAGGAGGCCAATGGTAACCTCACATGCATGTTTTTATTTTGTTTTCTTTGATTCCTCTACGCGATCACCCACTTCCGAAACAAATCGGGCGGGTGGGGTTATTAGCTGGCACAAGGGAATGAAAGGCATGCACTCTAAGTGGTCATGAGGCTGCTCACTACTACTAGGTGTGCAGCGATTTTTCCAACATACACTCAGGTTTGTCGCACTGTTTACACTAATGACCTCTTTGGAGTAGGCCGAATGTTGGTACAGTTGCCGCCAGGTACCAAACCAGACCCGCCACCATATTCCCCATTTCCCCAAACCCCCACCTCACACAAAACTGTTTCTAAATGCAATGTACTCCAAATGGATCCTTGGTGCTCTGGCAGTACCTGGTAGTTGTCCCTGACCTGGTTATCCAATGGCAGTCTGGCCATGCAGGAACAAAGAGAAGTGCCTGCATGCAGAAAGGAGCAGAAGAGAATTCAAACAAGTCCATGGACTCCGCACTGGGTGATGGCCCCTCCCACATGGTGCTGTAAATGACCACCTGAACAGAGTATGGGCCAGTCACAATGATGGTGCACAACTAATTTAATATACTGAGCTGGTTTGAACCATTTGGGAAAGAAATGGATTAAGGGAACATACGTCACATTCCGATAAATAGCTCCAGAAGGACAGTGAAAGGGAAAGTTAGGACAAGAGTACCTACTGAGAACGGAAATGAGAACAGTTACGAATTTCAAGGTGGTAATGGTGTGCAAATTGGAATAGGAAAATGGTGGGGGGGGGGGGGGGGGTTGCTGTGGATAGGAGATGGGGAAGTGGGGGAATTCTATCCCTGACTTGCACCACTCAAAAATACCACAGGCAATTAATTCTCGGTCAGCAAAAGCTAGAACTGCGCAAATTGCTGCAGATGTTTAGGAAACACAGAAGGTTCATTCTCTATTTGGGAGTGGCGCTTGAGACCTGGACTTTGTGGAAAAAGGGGAGAGGCGAGAGTGGAGGATAATAACATCAAGCTGGGCCACTTTTTTTAAAAATTGGATGTTTGAAGTGGAGTTATTTTGGCAATTCAGATAAGATCCGGTTCTCTTTGACCTGCTCTGTGGTTTGAAGCCCAGCTGTGTTGCGGTGCTGTGCTCTTCCCCAGAAAAAAACATTTTGCGTTGGTCACTGTCTCAGCTCTTACTACTTGCAGACTGAACTTTCGAAGTACTTCAGTATGTCTGTCAGTGGGATTGGTAACAACACTGAGATTTTGTTATCAGCCACACATCCTGCTGAATTGCTCCTGATGGCTCCGTTTGATGCCTGGTGTTATATCAACAACTTGTACACATACTAAAACATACTTAATGTAGGAAAATGTCCCAAAACATAATCAGACAGAAATGACACCAGGATTAGAATGGGTGGCTAAATGCTTGGTCAAAAAGATGTTTTCAAGGAAGGTTTTTGAGGAAGAGGAAAGATAGGGAGGTACAGACTGAGGCAGTTAGAGAGAAATCCTGAATTTAGGACCAATTTGGTTGAAGATGAGGCCACCAATAGTGGGGGAAAAAAGAAGTGAAGGTGAACTGTATAGATCATTTTTTAAAATAAATTTAGCGTACCAAATTCATTTTTTCCAATTAAGGGGTAATTTAGCGTTGCCTATCCACCTAGCCTGCGCATCTTTGGGTTGTGGGGACGAAACCCGCGCAAACACGGGGAGAATGTGCAAACTCTAGTGACCCAGAGCCGGGATCGAATCTGGGACGTCGGCGCCGTGAGGCAGCAGTGCTAACGACTGCACCACCATGCTGCCCTGGATCAGAGATCTTTTAACAGTTAATCGGCTAAAATATATTACAAAGATAGGGAGGTGGAAGGCCCCGGAGAACGAAGGTTGAGAATTTTATTGGGACAGTAACAGATCAGGCTGACTTGAGGAATGATCCCTGGTCTATGCTGAATTAGACATCTGAGGGGCAAGCAGCATTTGGAATGCTACAGTTTGTCTCAGTGTGGAGGAAATTAGCCCTGAGTTCCTACTCCGGGGCCCCATGATGCTTCTCTGTTGAAGCCCTCCGCTAAAGGGATTGCAGTCAACAAAAGCCACTTTTGTAGGGGAAATGTTTCCGTCAAAAACTACAGCCCAATTACACAAGTCAAGACTACCAGGAGCAGAGGTTGAAAGAAAATTGGAGGCGGCAGCTGAGACATTATTCAGATAGCTTGGTTGTTACAGTAAATGATACTGCACCAGATTTGACAAATGGGTGCAACTATTGCAGAAATTAGACCAGCCCAGAAATGTCCCAAACTTGCTGTTGATTGCTTTTCCTACCCCTTGTCCCATCATCCCATCCACCATATGCCTACTTTGCTTTTAAGTTCAATATCACTAAATCACTATTTCAGTTTATGGACATCTTTGAGGTAGAACATACCCATCTCTTCCTATACTTCCAGCTCCGTGCCCTGTCAGCTTGTCAGCCAACTTACAACTTCCTCAATGAGTGTAAATGAAAACTATTTTTCATCAATTAACTAGCCTAACCTATCGAAAAAGGCCATAGTGTCGGCAAGTTCAGATGGTGAACATCTGTCTTATGAATTCACACTTTTTTTTGGTTCAAAATGATTGACTTTATGCTTTGCTGGTATTTAGGCAAGTGTAGATTTTGAGATACCCTATTAACACAGAAATTTGGTTTAAAGGACCCGTTGCTATTATGCTGCTGTTTCACACGCCAGGCTCAGTGATTTTCAGGTTGTGATTTGTTAGCTAAATGATTGGCTGTTTGTTTTGTTGGTGTTTAGATGAGTGCAGGTGTTAAGGAGGTGTCCCATTCTTACAATGGTTGGTCCAAAACGATTTGTGGTTATTTAGGTGAATGTGGACGTTGAGAGCGCATACAGTTTCCACTGCCCTGTTCAAAGTATGTACATTCAGCATTAATAGCTGTAATTTACAATGTTTTGAAGGACTGATCTAATGATGAGTACTTTTTAACACAGTGGAGCTAAAGTTCAACTCTGGTGGGGGCACAAATGGTCCTAGATTGGGCACTCTTATACATCCTGCCAGCTCAAAAAATAAATTAGACAGATTGTTTCAGGGGTGTTCCAGCCCCTATTGCCAATTTTGTGCCCCAGTTAAAGGTGAACATTAACCCCCCTGGATATTTCTTAAGGATTTTTGTAACATGTTAGGCAACACTATGTTTACTGAAGGAACGAGTGCTGTTCAGTACCATTTGATACTGATATTACTCACATTGTTATTAAAATACATCAAAGAATTTGTTAGTGACTTCTGCTTCTGGCTCCCCCCCCCCCCAAACTACTAACGAGTCAGAGGATGGTTAGTGTACAGAGTTAAAACAATCAGTGGTACATTTTAAAGGTAAAATACTGTACTGCGAAAAGTATAATGGGAGCTTTACTCTGCAATTAACTCAACCTGGACCTGACATGCAAGCATTTTGATGGGACAGTGTACATGGAGCTTCAGTCTGTATCTAACCTTTTGCTGGACCTACCCTGGGAGTATTGGGGTTGGACAGTGTAGAGGGAGCTTTCCTTCACATCAAACTCTGTGCTGTAACTGTCTTGGGAGTGTTTGATGGGACAGGTAGAGGCAGGTTACTCTGTACCTAACTTGTGCTATACCTACCCTGGGAATATGGGACAGTGTAGAGGGAGCTTTATGCTATCTAGCCTGTGCTGGAATGTTTGATGGGACAGTTCAGAGGGAGCTTTCCTGTTTCTAACCCATTCTGTACTTGCATTGGGAATGTATAATGGGACAATGCAATGGGAGCTTTAATCTGTATATAACCTGTGCTGTATATGTCCTGGGAATGCTTAATTAAGCAATGTAACGGGCGCGATCAAAGGCCACGCTGCGTCTGAAAAGCAGCGTGGCGCAACATGGCAGATAGAAGCTGGGAGACTCCGCTTCCTGGATCTACCTGGCTTGCAACGCCTCGCGGGATCCAACACAATCTTGCGAGATGTTGCAATATGGATCCCACCTACCTTTAGGCAAATCTGCATATTAGACAGCTAGTCTCACTGTAAAATGCAGGTGTTGGGGTCTATCCCCTTCGCCTTTGAGAACTCAAGTGAGTGCCGTTCAGTACAGATCTCCACAATGGGGACCAGACGGAACGGCATTCATTGCGGTCTCCCAGGGTATCGGAGGCCCCCAGGTGCATTATCTTTGGGCAGGGTGTAACCTGGTACAGCTGGGAGCACCCAGTAACTGCCAGCATCCTGGCAGTGCTGGAGGAGACACTGCCAGGTGACCAGGTTGGCACTACCAGGTTGCCAAGCTGGCATTTGTCACATGCTGATCGGACCAAGGGTGAACTCCACAGGTGTGGGGTGAGGGGGGTGAGGGCCTCATTGTGAGTTGGGGCTCGGGGGAGGGGGCTATAGAGGACGGGACCCTTTAATAAGGGTGTCCAGATCGCTTCTGGTGAGCGGAGCTTCTCAGTGCAGAAAACAGGTCCCCGCTGTGTCCCCTATCTAACCCGAGTGATGTTTAATAGCATGTTTCTCGGCGCTGCGAGAGCCAGGAAACACACAGCTAAAGACACTCTCTATGGGACTTTATTCCCATTTAGTTAAATTGCGCCCACTCTGTCTAATCCATGCAGTACCTGACCTGGAGTTTAGAAGGTTCATCCTGTTTGTGGTTGATACCAAAGGATGTTTATGAACCCAGCCTGTATCAATCTGTTGTTGACACCCGATACAAGGACGGGTGAGAGAAGTGTGGTTTGTCCAAAAGTAGTGACAATCAGCCTTATGCATGGCACCAGGTCATTAACCTAGATATTGCTTCCAACAAAATGCAGCTGTCTGTGCCATCCATCTTCAGGCTCGAATGCTAGAAAGGACCTATCAGGAGATGCCCAGGGCGAATTGTACCATCATCCCAGGACAGCAACGAGAATAGTGATCCATCCACACAATGACAGAATGGTCTTATGCACTCCTGGCTGGTACTTCACCCATCCCAGGGGCAGCACGGTGGTGCAGTGGTTAGCACTGCTGCCTCATGGCGCTGAGGACCTGGGTTCGTTCACAGTCCCGGGTCACTGTCCATGTGGAGTTTGCACATTCTCCCCATGTTTCCGTGAGTCCACCTCCTAAACCCAAAGATGTACAGGTTGGGTGAATTAGCCACGCTAAATTGGCTCTTAATTGAAAAAAAAAGACTTGGGTACTCACCCTCCCATAGCACATTGGGGTCACATTTGTATGAATGTATGTTCAATCATTAGTGAAGTGAATTCACAACACTGGTAACAATAGATAAAAAGAACAGACTTGCATGGGCATAGCATCTTTCAAAGCCTCAGGAGTATCAAAATGTTTTAGAGCCAACTAAGCACAGTTGTAATGTAGAAATTAACCAATAGAATTACATCGATCTTGAAGGCAAAAATAGACTGTGTAACCCAACTGTTATTTAAGCTCTATTTGAACGTCTTCCCACCCCTTTTCATGCTACCCTGTCACCTTCTCCTTCTTTATCCCTTCAGTATTTATCAAAATTCCTCTTAAATGCATCCCTGCATACTATTTTCAGAGGGGGGACAAACTCTGAACCCTCCATTGTGAGGGATAATGCAATCATGTGATTTCACACATGCTCCAATCTAACAATATCAGGAGTGAATCTGTTCACCAGTCCAGAACCGTGATCCCTGAACTGTCAAGTGAGACTGCCAACCCTCCAGGATCAGCCTGAGCTTTGAGGAACTGCAGGTCAATCACCACAACATTGCTGCATGCAATCCTGGAGAATGATCATTGGGACATGGAAAAATATTATGGGTGTGGTTTCGCAGCCACGTTGCGCCCGAACAGGGGCATGACCCGGCTGGTAGATGGCGGGAGAGGACTCCTGTGGGCTTCCCGACAGCCAGTACACCTCAAGAGATCTACCCAGGTCTCACAAAGAGGATCCCGCCCACAACGGGAGGGACCAACCCTCGCGCACCTAAACCCGCTTAGGCGTACACACCTGGGATCTATCGGGCTCTTGGCATCTACCTGCCTTATCAGGAATACCCTAGCCGGGGCCTGAGGGGGGACATACTCATGAAAGGTGGAGGGGTATGAAGGAGCCTCCGGAAGGTGGGGGGCGGCGGGAGAGACGCTTGAAGGGTGGGAGTCCTGGAAGTGGGGGGTCAGAAAGAGGGCTTGGGAAGCCTCAAAAGGGGGCAGGGGCAGCCACTCAGCAAATCCATGGTGAGATAACATTGCCCGTGGGGGGGGGGGGGGGATCCTCAAGCCCATTTAGAGATCAGGGCACCCTTTCAAAATGGCGGCACAATCTCTGAGGAGCCGTTCTGGGCAGCAAGTTCAACTCCCCAGTAATGAAAATAATTCTAAGGACGGGCTAGCCCGGTGAGGAAACTCCCCAAGGCCTATAAAAGTGACTTCAGTGTGGTTGGGTAGCAACGGGGAACTCGCCCAGAGCCGGGAAGAAACTCCCAGCAAACCGCGTCACAAATTTTTTCTGTTAGATCGCGCCCTATGTTTTTTTAAAAGTATTTCATTCAACGCCAGGTATACAATCACTATAATGGTGTGTATGTATGTGGATGGGGAACAAACACTTTGGCTGACAGTCAAGTGAGTGATGAGTCTTTTTGCTTTACAATTGGCAGTGCATCACAAGGATGGATGTGTTAGCTGATGAATGGCTGGAGTGTGGGGGCAAGTCATGCGATAAAACATCCAGGAATATATTTAATCACAGTTGCCCAATCCCACTGCCAAGTAATGCATCCTTTAGCCCATTGCACTCCTCTTCAGCCTAATTTGGTGCGAACTAACGGTTTTCTCAGTGTCTCTGCAAATCAGCTCAGACACATTTTTGTACTAAAAATTTGTTTTACTTTTGCCAGCAAGTTGATCCATCTTAATCTGTGATCACGATCTCAGTCTTCAGGCAAGGTCAGATTTCAGGCTCGTTATTTTAAGATAAAGCAACATCGCCATCAGTTGGTTAGAAAGGAGTACTGCAGGAAAGGGCAGGCTTGCCTGTCAATAAAAAGGTCGCAAAAGATGGGATACGCAACACAAGGTAGCAGGCCCATCCAATCTGAAATATCCTACAGTGCCTCTGTTAACGGCACAGCTTTTTATTAAACAATTCCAGAGACCTGATCCAATGCTCAAGCCATGTGGCAATCACTCTGGGTCTGTAACCCACCCCGCCATCCTGTCCTAACTGTTCTTTAGTTTAAAGAACTGTGGTAGCTTTTGCCTTTTCCAAAACCATTTCACTACAAATCTAGGCTGACATGGCCATTTTTCTTTCTGGTTGTCATCTGTTAGACTTGTAGAATGCACATAGAGTTGCAGACTGACCCGTAGGTGAAGTTGAGCAAGTTTTCTCCCTCCAGAGAATATTTTTTGTAAGGGCCAGCCAGGAACCAGATTCATGCTGTGTTCAAGCTAGGACTGCACTGTTGTTACAAAGTGAAACTGCTTTGCATTAAAGCAACCGTTATAATGTAAACACAACATATACATATATCTGTACGGCCATGACTCAGCCACTTTCTTTCAAGTCTTCAGTATTTCTTTTGGAGTAGAAAACCTCTCGTCTTTACTCAGCCATGGCCGATAAATGACTCCAGTAGCCTACCAAGACAGTTGTTTCAGTGCCACTACGGATGGGAAATAAATGCTGGCTGTGCCAGTCAGAGCCACATCCTGCAAAAAGATGATGTGCAAAATGTCAGGACATCATCCAACTTGTGCCGGAAACTTTCTTGGACCTGCTTCTGCTCCACCGCTGTGTCTTCCCTAGTGAGATGTAGGCTTTGCAGAAAGCAGTGCTTTTTGATTAATCAGCATCTCGGAAGAGAAATTCAGTTTATCCAAAGCAGTGGAAAGCATGCTGCATGCTAATTATCATCTAATGTGCTTCATTCTTCTGCTGTCACCTCTATCTGTCCCTGGTCGAGATCTCTTCTGGTCCTGTTGTGCAACGGTGCTTGTGGATTTTAGTGAACAGAAACGGCAGTCACCGGTGTTGGAACCACGCGTCTATGTTCATGGAATTTAGGGAATTGTGGGGGCTGCTTGCGGCCAAACAAATGAACTTTGTTGCGATGACAGGTTGTGTTTTTGGAGTAATGTTATGCAGTTATTCATGAATAAAATTGTGTGCATGGGCGTTAATTTCATTTGATCCAACTTCAATGATCAAACAACAATGAATTGTAAAGAAACAGAACATCACCACTATTCAGTGAGCCCCATACTCTAGAGAAATAGCCCTAAATTAAGAGAGGGGTTTCAACAGTTTTCTCTGGAGGATTGCTTGTAGGGAGGAGGTTATCAGACTATTTTGATTAAAATTTGTGAAGTGAGGAATAAGAAGCGGAATCTTATTTCACCAAAGCGACAGGGGTTATGGAATAAGTTATCAAGGGGCAGATCATAGAAGTAAACTGCAACTTTTAATTAATGGCTTGACATTCATTTGGAAGCATTTCACAGAAAAGAAGGGATTAAGACATTTGGTGAGAAGGTGAGTTTGAACAGGGGTAGGCCCTGTAGAAACCATAGAGGTTCAGTTGTTGGTGATGGTACAATGGAATTGAAAGGATGCTGTTCCAGTGCAGTACCTGCTAAATTCGACTGTCAAGTGTGAAACACCAAGATGTTCTGGAGAGGGATGGGGGGTGGAAACCATAAACTAAAGAACCAGTTGAAATGTGTTAGAGACATGGGAATTGCCGATAATTACATGATATAATTAAGCCGTTTACTGATTATGGCACTCAATCTCCATCAACTAGTCCACAGAACATGGCTTGAGGAAAATCATGGTCGAGAACAGTGGAAAGCAGAGGTTCAAAATCAGCTGCTTCCCCGAAACATGCTGTACTTACCATATGTCTCTCAATTCCAATTCTGCATTTGAAAGTATCAACATTATCTGTTCCATAGTCCTAATAGAGGAGGCTATTCCATAGAGATGGAATTTTTGTTTTGATTTTAGCTTGCTAAAATATTGGGGACCATTTTAACCAAACTCATGCAGGAATCCCATGGATTCAGGTGGAAAGTCAGTTTTACACCCTGTCCATTAACTTTAAAAGAGTTAATTCGAGCAAGACATAAAACTAGCATTGCATACAGTCTCATTGGTAACTAACAGGCAAGGTAAGTTAAAATTGCCCTTGTCCACGCCATTTCTAAATTAACCTCCCCCTTCAACCAAATCAATGCTGAATGGATAGTAAATTTCCATCCAAATACTCAGGAACTATTGTGTACAGAGCCGAGTGATTTCCAAGAGTGGGTTTGATTCTTGAAGTAATATTCTCTTCCTTCCTCCTGTTCTTGTGGCTAACTCTCCATTCACAGGTTATGTTTGCTTACCTTAGTTGCACTGCCATGGTACTTCACAGATTAACATCTCATCAACGGTCACTAAGCACTGACAAGGTCATGTTTGGTTACCTGTCTTCACAGCAAGTTGAAAGCTGATTCTCTGTGGGGGAGGGGAAGTTTCTGGGCATACTGGGTCCAGTTACTCACTATTATGGATTATCAAGGACAGATTGCTGGTCTGTCCTGAGCTGACCTGTGAGTAGATTACTCCTCTGGCCCCACCCCTCGGCCTATTTATAGGGGCTCCACTGTCGGGAGTGAGTAGGAGTGGTCATTGAATTTTATAGGTACGCAGGAAAGGGGGCTCAATTCTAATGGGTCAGAAGGAAACTTGGAATCCTACTGACTGAAAATGTCTACCTGTTGAATTGTGGTGAGCTCTGACAATCTTATTCCATGCAAAAGATTGCCAGGGCAAGTCCCCATTTCTATTATCTATTAGCATTGGCAAGGAAGGGGATAAATCATGCAAATTAAAAAATTATTGTAAGGCTTTCCCCCTGACTATCACCCTAGTTCTGCTGTCAATCAGTTGGAGCTTTAATCACAGGTTAGTGATCATAAGGGGGCCAGCTAACTCCGTTGGCTAGATGGTTAGTACGTGTGGTTTAGAATAAGGCCAACAGCACAGGTTAAATTCCTGTGCTGAATCATAGAATCATACAGCACAGAAGAGGCCCTTCAGCCCATCAAATTTGCACCAACGAATGAAAACATCTGACTTTACCTAATCCCATTTGCCAGCATTTGGCCGACAGCTGAGGTAGACTTGAGACCTGTCTCCTCACCCGACTTCGGAGACTGTAAGGCATTGGCAAACAACCGCTGACAAAGAAAACTTCCAAGAAATAGGCCCAAGAGCAGGCTATGAGCCACAAACCTGTCTTTAGGCAAAGCACACGATGAAGTAATCAGCAGTGGTAGCACGAATGAAAGCAATAATAGAGAAGGAGTATTTGACAAACTAATGGAGCTAAAGGCAGGTAAGTCCCCTGGCCCTGATGGCTTGCATCCTAGGACTTAAAAGTAACTACAGAGATAGTGGAGGCATTGGTTGTAATTTCCCAAAAATTCTTAAGATTCTGGAGGTGTATTGGAGGGTTGGAAAACTGCCTATTCAAAAATGGAGGAAGGCAAAAAGTGGGTAGCTATAAGGCGATATAGAGCCTAACATGCATTGTTGGAATCAATTACGAAGGGAGGAATAGCAGCACATTTGGAAAATCATAATTGATCAAGTAGTCAACATAGCTTCATGAAAGGGAAATCGTATCTGCCATTTTTTTTAGCATTTTTCGTGGCAGTCTCAACCAGAGTGGATACAGGGGGACCAGTAGATGTGTTGTATTTGGACTTCCAGAGGTGTTCGACTAGGTACCTCACAAAAGGTTAAGTCAGAAGATAAAAGCCCATGATGTTGGAAGTAGTATATTGGCATGGATTAGAGATTTGGCTAACGGGCAGGAACCAGCAAGCGGGATAAGGGGTTCTTTTTCAGGTTGATGACCTATAACCAGGGGGTTCTACAGAGATCAGTGCTGGGACCACAACTGTTTACAATATATATTAATGACCTGGATGAAGGAAGCCAAATTTACAGATGACACAAAAATGGGTGGAAAAGAATATTGCAAGAGGAATGCGAACAGTTTGCAAAGAGTTATTGCAAGGTTAAGTAAGTGGATAAAAAGTTGTCAAATGGAGTATAATGTGAAGTTGCTAATTTTCAAAGTGAGAACAAAAGAGCAGAGTATTATTTAAGTGGAGAAATGCAGCAAAAAGCTACAACTCAGGGGTATGTGTGCACAAAATACAAAGTTAGCACATGGGTACAGCAGGCATTCAGGAAGGCCAATGGAATGTTGGCCCTTATTTCAAGGGGGGTTAAAGTAGAAGAGTAGTTACTGGTGAGGCCATTTTTGCAGTACTGTGAGCAGTTTTGGGTTCCCCTATTTAAGGAAAGATATTATTTCATTGGAGGTGGTTCAGAGAAGGTTCACTCGGATGATCCCTGGTATGGAAGGATTGTCTGCTGAGCAACGGGTAAACAGGTTGGGACTCTACTCATTGGAATTTGGTAGAATGAGAGGTGATCCCATTGAGACATAAAGTATTCTTGAGATGCTTGACAGGGAAAATGCCGAGAGGATGTTTCACCTTATGGGAGAATCTAGGACCAGAGGGCATAATCTCAGAATAAGGGGCTGTCAATTTAAGGCAGAGAGGAGGAGTAATTTCTTCAGTCAGAGGGTTGTGAGTCGTTGGAACTCTTTGCCACAGAGAGCTACGGGGAAGAGTCATTCTGTATATTTAAGGCCGAAATAGGTAGATTCTTGATCAATAGGGGAATCAAGGGTTACAGGGAAAGCGCAGGAGAGTGGATGCGAGGAATGTCAGCTCAGCCATGATCATATTGAATGACCGAGCAGGTTCGAGGGGCTAAATGGCCTACCTCTGTTCATATGTCTTATGACCGAGCATCACCACATTGTCCTCATAGAAGCCGCAACTCTCACACCAAACGTATTGGGGGAGGGTGGGGGATGTGGCTTGGTAATCTAGATGTGGAGCAGTAACCTATGTTACACTTCATTCTTTTCCCTGAAAAAAATCCCAGGATGGAATTATTAGCAGTGATGATTGGGAAATGGTGGGAGCCAATGCCCATACTTTACATCCAGGGTCTCCATAACATTGATCATCACAGGAGCCTGTCTCCCAAAGAGCAAACGTCAGCTCTGTCGGCAGGCCCCAAGGTCAATTTTAAACCTGACCCGGCTGCAGGGGAAACCACCACTTTAATAGAGACCAATATCTGGCCAAGACATCAAACGCAATTTCCCAGACTCTCCTCCTTCCCCCACCCCAGTGGCCGACCAATCGTCCCTACCGTTTAAGGAGTAGCTTTGAAGGCGGTCGAAGGTTCTTCATGCCAACTTGGCGTCTCACACCGCCCCTCGACCTGACTGCTTCCAAGATGGCCGCCCGCCCCTTCTCGGCAGAACCTTCTGGAGACGGCACGCCGTCGACGGGCGCATGCGCTCGGTTGGGAGTTTTTTGGGGGGGGGGGGGGGGGGGGTCGTGGGCCGGGCCAGCCAATCAGCGGACTTCCCTCCTTCCACACGGCTGGACGCCCACCTGCCAGCACGCGCGCGAGTGGACCTCGGCCTCCCTCCCGCAGCCGGACTCGACACGTGGGGAGGAGGGAGGGGCAGCCGCCGACGTCACCGGCAGCCGCGCGGCCGGAGCAGCTCTGACGACGCGGAGGCGGGGATTTGAACGGAGCGCGTGCGGCGACCGTTAGGCGCACGTGGTGGCGGTTTAGGGTGAAGTGTTAAAAAAAAAGAGGTCGGTTCTTGATGTCGAAGGAATGAATTCTCGACATCTTTATTGGGGGGGGGGGGGGGGGGGAGAGACTGTAAATTTACTGCTTGTGAGGGGAGTCAGGGTTGCCAGTGCTACCAAGTTGGAGTTGGACAGGCGTTGGGCGACATCAAAGAAAGAAGTTTCCAGAACCCGTCCGCCAAGGGGCACAAAGCAGAAGACGCGGACGAGCCACAGCGGGACATGCGAGAGGGGCGGCAGGACAGGCGGACGTGACGGACCCTGCCCGCGGATCTGCTGGTAGGCGGCGGCCATGTTGTTCGGACAAGTGGTTAGCACGGCTGCCTCACTGCGCCAGGGGCCCGGCTTCAAGTCTGACCTCCGGTCACTGTCTGTGCGGAGTCTGCCCGTTCTCCCCGTGGCTGCGAGGGTTTCTTCCGGGTGCTCCGGTTTCCTCCCACAGTCCAAAGATGTGCAGGTTACAGGGATGGGGCAGTTGTGCTCAGGTGGGGTGCTCTTTCAGAGGGTTGGTGCTGACTCGATGGGCTGAATGGGTTCCGCACACTAGGGATTCTGTGAGCCTATTCTTCCCAAACGCCCGTGGGGGGGGGGGGTCAAGCAGCCAGCGGCCGATGACGGTGTTCTCCGTAATGGTCATTGTAGTTCCCTGGCGTGAGGGGGCAGCTGTTGTAATCTGTACTGTAAAGGCTGGCGGAAACTGTTTGATGAACAACCATTTTGGAAATGCAGCATCTAATAACTAACATTGTTGCTTTAATTATCGTGATACATATATCTACATATGTATTCAATATATACATGTGCGTGCGTGTGTGCTTTGTGCAGTGTACCTTCATGGTATGGAAATTCTGCCAACGAATTGTACTAATATTGCAAATACATATGTAAATTTCTTTATTTCTCTTCCTTCCTTTTCTCTTTTCTCCTTTCTTACTCTCTTGAACCTCCTTTCCAACACCTTCCCTTCCCCCACCCCACCCCCCACTTCCTCCTAACCCACACTTCTCTCTAATCTGCCTGCCTAACACGTTTCAACCCCCCCTCTGGAAGTTAATGGAGCATTCCTTCAAAAAAAAGCAAAATGGCTTCCCAGCCCCACCCATTGCCCACCCGCCTCGCCCTCACCGCACCAAGGACTATGCTTCGAGCCGGATCGAGGCCAAGTTCAGCGGAGACCCCCGCCTCATCCGCCGCCAGGCTCGCCGCTTCGAGTACAGCTTGGAAGGGGGAGGGGGGCAACAGCTGGTCTGACATTGATTTTCCTGGGGTTTCCGTTGGTGCGGGACCTATACTGAGGGCGGCGTTTAGACCATGCTGTCCTTTCTGGCAGACAACCTGGGCAGGAAAAATAGTTCTCAAATTTGTTTATTTCAGGAGGGAGTTGGGGGGGGGGTGCTTGGGAAGGGGAGGGCAAACAGGGTATTACACTGATCACATTTAATTCTTTATTTTGAAAAAAAGTGTATATATATATTTATATATAAATTAATTCCGGATCTACGTTCAAGATTGCCCACAAGACCCGGTAAGTGGGGTCACTCCTCGGGCTGGTGGTTTTGATCAAGTGGCGCATTGTTAGCCGGGTGTGGGAAAGAATGCTCCGTTCACATACAGAAGGGGGCAGGGGAGATGGTCGCGCCGTGAGGGCCTTGTTGACCGACTCAAAGGCGACTAGAGAACCTTGGCTGGAACGGTGTCTTGCGCCGCCTGTATCTCCTCCGACATTTGAGGGCAGCAAACCATAAGGTACGAGACAAACAAAAGGGAGAAATCTTTTAAGCTGCAGTATCCCTGGCTTTCAGAAGATCTGAAGGCTGCGGAGATGTGTGAAAAGTTCCAATGTCCAAGCAATGGGTCACCTGAGATTGAGCCACAATGTGGGTCGATGGAGGTATTTTGCACAGTTTGTTGTTTCCCCATCAAAGGCGGAATTTAAAAAGTGCTGAATATGAAATGAATTGGAGGTCGCCTCAAATTGGCGGTGACCATTTGTGTTAACTGGTTGGGAGGGGGGGCTGCAGAAATGGGCACATATTGGACCTTATTGCACATCTCCAGCAGACCAGCTATTTCAAAGCTGTCAGAAATCAAATCTACACAACATCTTCACGGGTGAAGTACTCATAGACCTCTTGCAGTTTTGCCTTTTCGTCCTTCCCCCACCCCTCTTCCCACCACCAAAACATAGTATAAAGATTTTTGAAATGAAAAGTATAGGGGGTGGAAACATCTTGATTCGAAGGCCTTGGGGGATTGGAAGAAATTTCTTTGGCGAGGACTATAAGGAGCCCGGTTGTTGGGGATTGGAGCTGGAGTGGGGGGGGGAGGAGAGTGCGGAATGTGGAGGGCAGGAGTATCCATACCTGAAGAGCTCCTTAAGTACTGAGGTCGCCATCTTACTTGGTACAGGCACTACTGCAAGGTCACTGATGCCCCCTGGACTGATACTCCATCAGTGTTGAGCTAAGACAAGGACTACACCGAAGATCTTTTCACACGTGTCTGCAAAGTCAATGTGAGGTGGTGTGGCTTCTTTTTTTTCATGTCTGTTCTGTGCGTGTATGAGTGCCTGTGCTGCGCATGTCCATTTGTCTTTTCAACTAGTATGTCCTCAATTGACCCACGTCTCGCCACGTGACGTGACAGCTGTGTCACACACAGACATCCCACATCATGTTGTCGACTTTCAACGTAGCATGCCACGAAGGTTCATTGACTCCAACGGTTAGTTAGTCCAGGCCTCCGGGTTAGTCGTTGCATGCCTCCTGAATCACAGCAGCACAGGCCAGCTCCCTTGGGGAGTCCAGGCTGACGTGAAATCACGTGAAGCCCTTCTCTGGATCACCAAAAGAGGCTTGACATTGCAACCAAGTTTTCTTATGCAAAGGGATCCAAAAGGACCGCACTTTTGGGTTGTTGTCACCCGGCATAGTGCAACTTCCGAGTTAAGCATATTGTATTGTATCGTCTCACATAGCGAGCAAAGAAGATAACTCTCTATTCAGAAATCTAGGCTTGAATCTTTCTGAATTCAACGGAGGATAGGCCCCTCAATATTCAAATCTCCAAATTGTAAAAATTGAACATAAAATCTTTTGCAAACCTTTCAAAAGTGCATTGCTTTCGGCAGGGTCGGAAAAATGCGCCAGCGGGAGGGGGTCCTAAAATTCCACCCCATGTTTTTTGTTTTTAGCTGTGACTATTTGTAGAAAAAAATGTTATGCAAAACTAAATTGAAGTGGCTGCTTAAGTCGGGCAAATTCAGAGATAACCCTCAGTTGAGCCAAGTTCAATTTGGAAATTTGCTTTTGATATTTGTCCTTAAAAGAGAGAAAGAGCATCAAAAGTAATCCCAGAAAAGAGACATTGCAATCCGGTCTGGGCCAAGTGCATGGTGGCCACCTCAGTGGCAGGTCCCACAGGCTATTGAGTGCAACCTATTACAGGAAGACCAGATCAGATTAGATGGTAGTGGTTGTAGGGGGGGGGAGGGGGAGGGGGAGGGGGCGGGGGCGGGGGGGGGAGGGGGGAGGGGAGAGAGGGGTTGGGGAAATATCATAATTCACCCACTGTCAACCGATGGAGTCACAGGTGTTTCCACCTCCCTGCCCAGCCATTGCTCTTGACTAATTGAGATTCTGGAGAGGCAAGAGGTCTCATGAAGGTGTTTGGGTGGGAGGGTGGATGTACAGTGGACCGGTGGCTTTACCTCAAAAGAAACTGGAGTCCGCAATGCATACCAGTTCAGCAAAGTGTTAACTTCTTTGCCTCCTCTTAGGTTAAAGTTTCACAAAAAAGTGTGTCCAAGATGTTGTGTTGAAGCTGGATTTCTGTCTGTATTGCATGTGTGTCAGCTTGCAGTCTGTTGCCAACTGGTTTTAGCTGCCTGGCTTTTAATTATTTTTCATTTGCCTACAAAAATGAATTTCAATGATTTGTACCGTGTTGTGCTCTCTCAGGAAATCTTACCTGTATGACCTGTGACAGATTTGCATTTTGCCATTCTATCATACTGGCTTAGTATTTCATTTGGGCACCATCCAAGGTGGGAGATACGCCAGCCTCCCCTTGTATGCTTTTTATCTGTTCTCAGCCAGCCCACAAGGGAGTCTAGAGTTATGGGGGACAGCTAGTCAAGTGGAGTGAGGCTATATCAAATCAGACATGATCGTATTGAATAGAGAAGCAAGGCTTGAGGGGCCGATTAGCCTAGGTCTGCTTCTACTTCTGCAACGTTAACTGGAATATTGACACACCCTCTGACCTTCCGCAAAGATCTCTCTCTCCTCTCTGCCTGAGGAATTTCAGGTGGAATTTGGGACCAACAGCAGCAGATGAGGAGGACAATGTCAAATCTGTCTTCTCATGAAAGTTCCACTCCACCACCCCTGCCATAGCAACTTTATTTAGATAACTAAACTATAAAACCTAATTGGGAACTGCACCAACCACACTCTCCCTTCCAACATTCCTCCTTAAATGGAGGGAGTTGTATTGGGAGAGACTTGAGGAGAGTCTGGGATGCCAAGTCTTTTCCGGCTCAGAAACCATCGTTCAGCTTCGGGAACAGTGAATAGTTCTGGTGCAGCCCAGTGCCAGTCAGACTTGACATAGGAAGTGCAATTGGGATCCATTTTCCTAATCCCTCTAATTTAATAGGGTTGGCATGAGGCATGCTGCCTATTAATGCCATGTATTAGTCTCTGTTGGTTGGTCGTCCATGCTGACAACCTTATTGAGCATATTTATTGGTAGTCAGTGTGTTTGGGGAATTTGAAGCTGTTAGAGGTGACAAGTGGCCTACAGCTCACTTCCAGCCAAATGGACAATTTCAGATAACTTTCACGGGCAGGTTAACCTTTGAACTGGTTGTGCAAACTGGATATCAGAACCACGTGCTTTGTGACCACCAGTCTGGCTGAGAACTGATGAATGCCCATGGGAGTGTTGGCCTGACATGCTAAAGTGTTGACTGTCAAGGGCAAATACCGGAAAGCTGTGTTGTGCCTTGGTTGTGACCCACTTCCACGTTCAATCATGTGTGCATACATTTTTATGTCCTTTTCATTGCCACTAGTTATTTGCAACATCAAAGTTTACCATGTCTTAACTGTCTGCGATATGGTCAAGCCCTCCACCATCAGCTCAGTGTCGGTTCAAACATCCATTGGCATCATCCAAGCACTGAGCAACGATGGAACGCAGGTTGCTTTCAAGCCAGTCTGAAGGCAACTTGGAGAGGATCAAAGGGCAAAGCCTGGATTTTACCCTCACTTTGGCTCGGCAGCAGACCAGTCTGCCGTTGCTGTTCAGTCACATCTTGAAAGGTTTCTATTACTGAAGTTTCTGTTGAACATTTTCACCAAATGTTGTCTCCCTCTCTTTTCCCCACTGTGGTTGAATCCATTGCAACATATGGTATCTGTGGACACCCTTTAGCTAAGGACCCTGCTCTGTTGTTATGATGTGTAATTAAATGTATAATGTGCATCATTGTGGGAGGTGTTGCTTGGAGGAGCAGAGCTCCCTCTACCCTCATTTAGAAATATATTTATCACCGGGTGTGATTTTCCTTCCATTCCTCCATCTCCAGTATTCCTATGCTGGTTTCGGCTCATCGATATTTACGAATGTACTTTGCAGTTTCCTGCAGTAAAACAGGTGATAGCTCACGGTGACATCCCGGCTCCTCCCAGTGCTTCTCAGCAGCAGAGACCTCTGTCACCGTGGCAGCAAAACACAGCACAGGATCTGGCAAGTCTCAAATGGTCCCTGACCATAAGACATAGGAGCAGAATTAGGCCACTCGGCCCATCGTGTCTGCTCCGTAATTCAAATATGGCTGATATTTTTGTCATCCCCATTCTCCTGCCTTCTCCCCATAACCCCTGATCCTCTTATTAATCAAGAACCTTACTATCTCCGTCTTAAAGACACTCAGTGATTTGACCTCCAGTCTTCTGCGGCAAAGTGTCCCACAGATTCACCACCCTCTGGCTGAAGAAATTCCCCCTCATCTCTGTTTTAAAAGATCGTCCCTTTAGACTGAGATGGTGTCCTCTGGTTCTAGTTTTTCCTACAAGTGGAAACATCCTCTCCACGTCCACTCTATCCAGTCCTCGCAGTATCCTGTAAGTTTCAATAAGATCCCCCCTCATCCTTCCAAACTGAGTACAGACCCAGAGTCCTCACCCGTTCCTTATACAACAAGCTGTTAATTCCAGGGATAATTCTTGTGAACCTCCTCTGGACCCTTTCCAAGGCCAGCACATCCTTCCTTAGATACGAGGCCCAAAACTGCTCACAATATTCCAAATGGGGTCTGACCAGAGCTTTATACAGCCTCAGAAGTCCACCCCTGGTCTTGTATTCCAGCCCTCTTGACATGAATGCTAACAATGCATTTGCCTTCATAACTGCCGACTGAACCTGTACGTTAACCTTAAGAGAATCATGAACAAGGACTCCCAAGTCCCTTTGTGCTTCTGATTTTCAAAGCATTTCCCCATTTAGAAATTCATCTTTCCAAAGTGCATAACCTCACACTTTTCTACATTGTATTTCATTTGCCACTTCATTGTCCACTCTCCTAGCCTGTCCAAATCCTTCTTCAGCCCCCTTGCTTCCTCAATATTACCTGTCCCTCTACAGATCTTTGTATCATCTGCAAAGTTAGCAACAGTGCCTTCAGTTCCTTCTTCCAGATCATTAATGAAAAGACTCCTTTATCCCCACTCTCTGCCTTCTGCCAGTCAGCCAATCGTCTATCCATGCCAACATCTTACCCTTAACACCATGGGCTCTTAATTTATTGAATAATCTCTTACGCTGCACCTTTTCAAAGGCTTTCTGGAAATCTAAATAAATCACGGCCACTGGTTCTGCTTTATCTAACTTCCGTGTTACCTCATTAAAGAACTGTAACAGATTTGTCAGACACAAACGCCCCTTGAAGAAGCCTTGTTGACATAGTCCTATTTTATCATGCACTTCCAAGTACTCCGCGATCTCATCTTTAATACAGACTTTAAAATCTTACGAATGACCAAAATCAGGCGAACCGGCCAATAATTTCCCCTCTTCTGCCTCCCTCCCTTCTTAAACAGTAGTGTTACTTAGCCACTTTCCAGTCCTCTGGGACCCTTCCTACCTCCAGTGATTCCTGAAAGATCACCACCATTGCTTCCACAATCTCCTCAGCTATCTCTTTTAGGGCCCTGGGGTGTAGCCCATCCAGTCCAGGTGATTTATCCACCTTCAGACCTTTCAGTTTTCCCAGAACCTTCTCCTTAGTGATGGCCACTGCACTCACCTTTGCCCCCTGATTTTCCTGGAGCTCTGGCATCACACTAGTGTCTTCCACCGTGAAGACTGATGCAAAATAACTGTTCAGTTTGTCTGCCATTTCTTTGTTTCCTATTATTACTTCTCCGGCCACGTTTTCCAGTGGTCCAATGTCTACTTTTGCCTCTCTCTTACATTTTATGTGTTGAAAGAAGCACATCCTATCTTACTAGCTAGCTTGCACTCATATTTTATCTCTCCCCTTATTGCTTTTTTAGTTGTCCTCTGCTCGCTTTTAATCCTCTGGTATCCCACTAATCCTTGCCACTTTGTACGCTTTTTCTTTTACTTTTATGCTGTCCTTGACTTCCCTCTTCAACCATGGATGCCTTGTCCTGCCCTTAGCCTGTTTCCTCCTCCTTGGGATGGATTTCTGCTCTGCCTCCCGAATAACCCACAAAAACTCCTGCCATTGCTGTTCCACTGTCTTCCCTGCTAGGTTCCTTTTCCAATCAATTCTGGCCAGCTCCCCCCTCGTGTCTTTGTAGTTACCCTTATTTAATTGTAATACCATTACCACTGACTCCAGCTTCTCCCTTTCAAACTGCAGCGTAAATTCTATCATATTGTGGTCACTGCTCCCTAGGGGTTCCTTCATCTTAAGATCCCTAATCAAGTCTGCTCCAAAAAACCATTTCTTAAACATTCCACAACTTCCTTTTCTTGGGATCCACGACCAACCTGATATTCCCAGTCCATGTGCATATTGAAGTCACCCATGATATTGACAGGAGGTCATGGGACAAAGTTTGAGAGTGTTTTGCTGCTATTGGTTTTAACCCCTGTACAGATATAGACACAGTTTTTATATACATACCCACACACACACACATATCAATTAAAGGTAAAGTTGCCATATCCCAGATGACCATAGGCTGCTTTCGCTATGAAGGCGAGACCTGAGGATCATCACATCTCAGCCGCGAGGGGCAAAGTTGAGAAGGTGGTCCTTCATGAATAACCTCAGCTGGTACGGGAATTGAACTCACGCTGCTGGCTTCGCTCTGCATCACGAACCAACTGTCCAGCCAACTGAGCTAGTGATGACCATGAAACCTTGTCAATTGTCCTAAAAACCCATCCAGTTCACTGATGCCCTTTAGGGAAAGAAATCGGCTGTCCTTACCTGGTCTGGCCTACATGCGAGTCCAGATCCACAACAACATGGTTCACTTTTAATGCTCTCTGAAGTGGCCAAGCAAACTACCCAAAGCAGTTTGGGATGGGCACCAAATGCTGGCCCAGGCAGCGACGCACACATCCCATGAATGAAGTTTTAAATACACAAACTTTATAGTTTAAGGTAATGTTCCCCACCAGGGGAGGTCTCCCCCCCACCCCTGTATTGTTTGTTTTAGATAATTTTTTTAGTTTTGAAGAGTATAAAGTCATCTTAGACAACGCCGAACAAAAGCCCAGAATAAGAAATAGGAGCAGGAGTGAGCCATGTGGCTCCACGCGTCTGCTCCATCATTCTGCACGATAAGGGCTAATTTTCTGCCTCAACTCCACTTTTCCGCCTACTCCATTCACATATTGTTTCACTCCCTGAGAGACCAAAGATCTGTTGATCTCAGCTTTAAATATACTCAATGGTGGAACATCCACAGCCTTTGACGGGAGGCAGAGAGTTCCAAAGATTCACAACGCTCTTGAGTGAAAAAAATTTCTCATATTAAATAACTGGGCCCGTGCCCACTCCCTGCACGCCGCCCAGTGTTCTGGATTCCCCAGCCAGTGGAAACATCCTCCAGTGTGTCTACCCTGCCCAGCCTCTTCCCCTTGCTCCCCAGAGCAGGTTATGAGACTGGACTATAAGCACATCCCACAACGCCATCCTCAGATCCTGCAAGGGATTCTTCATGGGCAACTCATAACCCAGTTCAACCAATATATTAAAGCTGCTTTAAAGTGAGTAATAAAGGAAGGATTGAAACCTTGAACTTTGATCTCAGAGTCTGGGCCCAGCATGCAAAGTCCTCTATTTGAAATGAGTTTGAACAGACTCCACCCGGCAACACTGGCCACAAGGTGGAAACCAAGGCTGGATTGGCAACCCGAGGCTCAAACTTCAATCTGCAACACACTACACTCAGTCCATCCGAAGAGTCAAATCAATGCAGAGAGACTGAGAGGCGGGAAATGCGACGTAACGAGAGTGAAGCTAACAAAAAGAATTGCCGTGTTTCATTTTCAGGCCCTGCAACATGCCTCCGCTCTCTCTCTCTCTCTCTCTCTCCCCCCCCCCCCACCGTGATGTTTGCATGGTCTCCATTCTGTCACAAATTGAAGCCATTCATACCCTGTGCTGTGTCTCTTCATGTGTCTTTGGTCCAAGCTACGGTGCCTCCAGAGATGCCAAATGTAGGGGTACCCCACAGGCCCTTACTCTGGGGACAAATTTCAACTTGGTGCAATGGGCGGGGAGCATCCGGGATCAGACACACCCAATGTTTCTCTCCACTGCTCGTGTGGGCAGGGTGTAAAACCGATATTGTGGCGGGACATCCACTGACCACCAAGTCTGTGAATTTAACCAATTACGGGTGGGATAGTGCAAATCATCAACATTGCAAGGACACGGACTCTCGCGCAGGCAGGTCGTGTGCAGAAGGTCAACAGTTTTGGCTGTGTCATTTCATGGGGGAGTGAGGGGGTGCATGAGAATGTGGAAGGGGTGGGGGGGGGCAGTGGTGTGAGGGAGCACTGAGTGTAGGTTAGATACTGGAGCACAGGTTAGGGAGGTGGGGTGGGAGCAATTGTGAAAACAACATGGTCCACATCATCCCCTAAGGAAGTAATGTTGCTTGTATCCAGAGTGGCAATGGCTGATCAGGGTGTTGATTTGTCCTCTGAACCGCCAATGTTGATAACCCCCCCCCCGGGACTGAAAGAATCTCTAGATTCCTAGGCACACCAGCCAGGTTCTAACACCTTTGTGGGGGGGGGCTTTTTTCCAGTTTCCTAGATAGTCTTCGCTGTTAAGGGATGAGAACCGCCACATGGTAACCCAGAACAAGTTGCCCACTGCCAGCCAGTCACAATACCAAGTGCTGCAGCACCCATTACGTCCCCAAAATATAGAGGGCCGCAAAACCGAAAATGGCACAGAAAGCAGTTCACTCTGAAAGCAAATAGGCAGCAGGAAAGCCTCATTAAGGTTGACCCAACACATATATAGATTCCTTAACAAATTGTGCAAATGGGGACTAGGTCGCTTCCTTCTGTCGAATTTATTGGCGGGCAGGTCGACAAGGGGCTCTTGATAAACTTTAACCCCTCAGCTACATCAGTTTGTCGGGGTGGAGTATAAAGCAGCTTTCAGGGGAGAGTAGGAGGTGAGAAGGGTTTTCAGACCCGCTCATTTCAAAACCTCATTAAGCTGGCGTGGCATCAGTGTGATAGGGGAGGATGGGGAGGGTTACGAGAATAGGTCCCGAAGCCTCGGCCATGACGGAGGAACACATTGCACTGGGTTGCGGAAGCAGAGATGTTGTAGATCGTTGGTAGATTTGATTCTCGATGCTTTGAAATGTTCCTCATACTCTGGAATCATCCAAGCACAAATCCTGTGGGAGCACACTTCTTCACTCTGATTGGAGGCACTTGAAATCTAACTGTCGAATCAGACCATGTCCATCCTCTCTTTTTTTCACCACTTTTATATTTGAAAGAAATTACCATCCCTTTCCCCCCCACCCTCCTTTTTGTTTAATAAGAAGTGCGAATCACTATCACTGCGACAGAAAACCTCCCGATTCCCACATTCGCATTCCACATTCCCACATGCCACAAATTAGTTTTTTTTATTTTCCTCACCGTTGATCTCTCCCCATCCATTGCTCCACCGCTCTGGCTCAGGATGTATGTAACCCATGTGTAATACCCTGGGATTCTGTCCACCCTGCGGTGGAACAGTTTTGGCAGCTGGTTGGCAGCAAAGTTGGAGGGGGGCCCCTGCTCAAAGCAGTACAGTGCCCAGGACTTGAAGGAAGGGAAGTCTTCTTGGACTGAATGATGCAATTGGCTGCTACAGATATCCTCACTGAGATTGTTGCTTCCCAATTCTTTAAGGCCCCACAGCTTTCTCCACCCCCTCCCCTGTTATAAATTGGCTCCCCTTCAACCGTTTCGAGGACTTGGCTTGGCTGCTCCAGGGTACAGAGGGGTTCGCCCTCCTTGGCGATGGATGCTGTGGCTTTGATGCGGATTTCTTCCCTTTTTATACATGTTTTGTTTTGTTTAGGAGAGGCAGCTCTCAACGATGGGGGCCACCAACTCCCGGCTGATGAGCACCTTGACTCACATGAAAGACCGGTGCAGCGAGAGCCAGCTGAACGGCGTGATGTCGTCGCACCCTCCGCCGCGCCTGCAGATCACGGAGAATGGCGAATTCCGTAACGCCAGCGGCCACTGACGCGAGGGGCGAGGAGGAGGGATTGTTTGGGGGGGGAGGGGGTGCGGAGTGGTTGGGTGGGCAATGCGATGGAAGCATGGTTGGGTTTAAATCGTCTCCTGCCACCCATTCACTTCACCTCTCCTTTCAGCCCTCCCCAATTCTTCCCCCTCAAGTGCAGACCTAATGGTGGGATGGAATTAGCTGGGCAGTGGGATGAAAACCAATTCCAGGTATTAACAATTGTTTTCTACCCTCTCGTTATTCATGCACGAACACTCCCACTTCCCGTGGCTGCAGATAATGCCCAGATCATGATGCACTCAAAAGTGGTATATTTTTCATTGCACTTTTCTACTTATGGTGCCATGTTTAAATGGCCTATTGTATGAGAAAGAAGAGGAAAGAAAAAAAGTTTGAGATATGAATATACATAATATATATATGAATAAATATAACAAAAAATGTACAGTATATAAACATCTCTCTGGTTACATGGAGAGTGGGTTCAACTGAAACCATTTGTAGGGGGGGCTGTTAATCTCATTCCTGGCAAATACATGCATTTGGTGTTATCTGGGATAGCGAGCGATCGCTGCAGCTCTTGGAAGTGCGGCAAAGAAGTGTATGCTGGGCATCTGCCCCCCTCCCATCCCCTTACCCCCCTTGGGTCAATTGCTCCAGCACCAGCCTGCCTCTCGAAGAGCCTGCCCAGTGAAATACGGATATAATCTCAAGTACCTGTCATAAAGGAATACATCAGACCTCATTCACCGGTTGATTGATGGCTAACCGATGGACAATGAAGTGCGGCTTGTTGGGAGATAACTGTTGGTGAAGACATCGTGGGGGGGGGCTGAGATCTCCTGTCCTTTGAAATAGTGCTGTGGGATGACTGAATGAGCAAGCGGAACTTTGTTGAACATCACATCTGAAAGGCAGTAGTACCTCCGACAGTGCTCTCATACTGCACTGGGAGCAACAGATTGGGTTACATGTGCTCAAATCTCTTGGATTGAAACCTGAATCCGCAACTTTATGAATCAGAGACAAGCAAGCACGGCTGACGACATGTTTTAGACAACAACATCTTCAGTAATATAATTGATGGAGAAGTCTTGGTCAACAAACTTGTTCAAACACAAATTTGTTTCCCACAGGGTAATTTCATTATGATTCTAGCTCTTGTTTGGTTTGTTTGCCCAATCAGTTTTCCTCACGCCATGAGTAGATTCACGGATTTGCATTTTGAGATGTACTTGGAAGTCCAGCTCCTGATGGTGTCAATCTAGAAGTCCAACTTCTGCTGGTCACTTCAACTGGAAATTCAACTTTCACTGGAAGCCCATTCCTGCTGGTCTCCAACATGGAAATCTCAACTCCTGCAGATTTTCTCAAACTAGAAACCTAACTCCTGCTAGTCTCAAACCCAGAAATCCAAACTCCTGCTGGTTTCCTCAAACTGGATGCTGAACTCCTGCTGGTCTCAAATTGGAAACATAATGCTTGCTGGTCACTCAAACTGGAATCGTAACCAAAAGCCCCCGAGGATGCTAGCGTCAAATTGGAAGCTTTCGCCTTCTGCTCTCAAAATAGATTTCCAAACTGCTTAAAAGCTTTCCGACCCAGAGTCCTGATTACTGTTGGCTTTCAAGCCTTGATGCTTGCTTGTATCTGGGACCCAAGCCCCCATATCTGTCAGCACTCAGTACCCATAGCTCCTGTTGGTTTCCTGGACCAGAAGCCCAGATTACTGATGTTACCTTGGACCCAAAACACCAACTCTTGCTGGTCAGAACATGAAATCTCGATTTTTGCTGCTCACTTGGACCCATAGCCTGACACCTTTGTCTCCTGGCTGCGAAGCCCACATTCCTACTGATCTGCTATCGGAGCTGAATGGATGGTAAATTCTACCAGGTACCTTCCATGCACATAATATGTCAAGCTCGTAAGTGAGCTTTCAGAGTCTGTGGAAATTGTTGAACTAGATTTACTGGGTTTATGCAAAACCAAACCATGATTTTGATATTTTGCAGAATCTCTAAATGTTTTCCAATGATGTCAATAATCAGAGGATAAGAATAGTACAGTAAATTTGGGGCCATGGAGGGAAACAGAGCAGATAATCAGGGTTAGGGATGATCATAAGTTTGCTTCTTTGTCTTGTAATGAAGTAAGAGAGATTTATATATGACACCTCTCATGACCTCTGAGCATCCCAAAGTGCTTGATGATGCAGAGTACTTTCCGCAGTGTAGTCACTATTATGATGTAGGTAATGCGGCAGCAAATTTGCACACAGGAAGCTCCCACAGGCAGCAGTGCGATAATGGCGAGCTAATCCATTCATTGATACTTTTGAAAGATAAATATCAGGGACAATTGCGCTATTTACGTAGTGCCACAGGCTTGTTTGCGTCTATCTGAGAGGGAGGACGGAGCCCTTGTTTAACATCTCATCTGAAGAATGGTATCTCTGACTGGGATAGCACTCCCTCAACTCCTGCACTGAAATGTCAGCCTTTGATTTTGTGCTCAAGTCCCCGAAGGGGAATTTGTACACTTCTGAGACTACAGCACTGGACGTGCAGTGTTTTCAGCTCGTCAATAACTTGTCATCAGGAAACTGGTTTTAACCCCTCCCTATTTGGTCAAATGAAGATAGTGTCACTGACTGGTCATGCAACATAATTTACAAGCCCTTTTTTATTTTGTACATTGACCACACGGTTCCTCGTCCCATGACGGATAATGAGGTGCTCAATCATCTGTTTCATCTTTTTTTGTTTTGTCTTCCGACTCATTCGCAGTGTGCTGTTTTCACTTTCTCTGGTAGCATTGACTCATTGCCACAAGGGTTTGTGCGCTCCCGCAGCCTTACCCAAGTGGCCAATGCTCATGTTTGTTGGGCTTTGACAATCGAGTGTCAGCAGACTAATTGACCACTGTAGGTCCCCAACCTGACTGTCTTCATACAGTAGTCACACTCACTATATGCAAAGGCAAGTGAGAGGGGCCAGCCCGTGTTTTGAATTTGTGGCCCCTTCCTCAAGCCAATGCCCTGAGCCTAACTAACTGTCTGACTGCTGCGGTAACTGAGTCAACAGTGCGTGCCCATAGCCTGTCCACTATCTACAAGGCACCAATCAGGAAGGTGATGGATTACTCCCCACTTGCCCGGATGAGTGCAGCTCAAACAACACTCAAAAGGCTCAACACCATCCAGGACAAAGCAGCCCCTCTTAATTGGCACCCCATCCTCCAACTTAAACATTCACTCCCCCACCAAAGCACAGTAGCAGTCGTGTGTACCATCTACAAGATGTCCTGCAGGAACCAAGGCTTCTTAGACAACACCTTCCAAGCCCACGACTGCTCGCACCTTGAAGGACAAGGGCAGTAGATACTTGGGAGGTTCCCCTCCATGTCACTCACATTCCTGACTTGGAAATAGACCACCGTTCCTTCACTGTCACTGGGTCAAAATCATGGAACTCCCTCCCTAACAGCACAGTGGGTGAACCTACACCACAAAGATTTCAGCAGTTCAAGACGGCAGCTCACCACCACCTTCTCAAGGGCAATAAATGCTGAGCCCAGCCAGCGATGCACACATCCCTGAGAAAGAATAAACCTAAACTCCCCATCTTGGGCTGGCTGATTGTTTATTGACCTGATAATGATGCTAAGCGTTCCAGGGGAGCTTTTCTTTTCATTATATGCACGTGATGGAACAGCGGGGGTTTCATTCCGTAGCAAAGAAAGTGGCCTCTCCCCAACAAAGTCCCGTGTTCCCGATCACGAACAAATATCAAACAAACATACCACCACATGCCAATAATTTTGCTGAATGATTAAAGACAAATAGACCACTGAGCCCCTGAAGCCTTCTCCACCATTCAGCTAGACCACGGCTGATCAGGTCCATTTATCCATCTTGGTTCCATATACTATTATGTCTTTACCATACTAAAATCTGTAATTTCAATGTTGAAATTTACAATCTGCCTTTTGGGGAGAGGGTTTCAAATTTCCACCATCCTTTTTTTGTGAATAGATGCTTCCTGACATCACCTCCAAATGGCCCAGCTCCATTTTTAATTTTACTTCTCTCTTACTCTGGACCTCTGCACTACTTGTTCTCTAATCTACCCGATCTGCACACATCTGCAGGCAAAGGCATCAACGACAGACCTTCAAACCCAAGACATTTACACAGCACAATTACGTATCATTATCATTGGAAATAATTCTCAACCTGCCTTGGTTTCCAGAGCTGGATTTCCAAGCCCCGTGTAGAGCAGGGTGTACATATGCTAAATCACCACAGTTTGAACACCGGTGACCATGGAGAGGATTGTGCTTTATTCACAGCATAAATTGCATTGTTAGACACAAACCTCCTGTAGTTAACTAACCTACTGATTACAACATTACTCTCTATAACCTTTAGGAAAAATGTGTTGGAGATGGGAGTTTTTTTTAGTTAACTTTAATGCACATATTAAAACAACGTTCAGTTTCATATTTCAATACATTATGTGCCAATAAACCCTGGATTTATTAAGAATGGGACAGTGCCTTTCTGAACCTGAGGTCCATTGTTCCCTTTAATATTTGGCTGCAATGAATAGCCTGTTCTCCCATGCACATCCACGAACGAGCCCACACATTGATCATCATGGAGCAAGGCCTGCATGGTACCTGGTGAGCTGCTACACATCAGCCCAAACATGCAGCCTAGTGGAAAAAATCCTCAGGACATCCCAATGTGCTTCACAGTCAAGGAAGCACTTTTGAAATAGCACTTCAAGGTACAAGTTACTGCTCAATGCAGTTATAGAACATAGAACAGTACAGCACAGAACAGGCCCTTCAGCCCTCGATGTTGTACCGAGCCATGATCACCCTACTCAAACCCACGTATCCACCCTATACCCGTAACCCAACAACCCCCCCCCCCCCAACCATACTTTTCAGGACACTACGGGCAATTTAGCATGGCCAATCCACCTAACCCGCACATCTTTGGACTGTGGAGGAAACCGGAGCACCCGGAGGAAACCCACGCACACACGGGGAGGACGTGCAGACTCCGCACAGACAGTGACCCAGCCGGGAATCGAACCTGGGACCCTGGAGCTGTGAAGCATTTATGCTAACCACCATGCTACCGTGCTGCCCTACAGCACGTTAGCCTCACAACAGCACCAGGTGCATCAGCCTACATTTTCTGCTCAAATCTCGAGTGGATCATGAACCTTCCAAGACTACATTGCCAGGGTTGGCACTTTAAGAGGAAGATCATTTGAAATTACTGCACCGTCTTTACTTGGTGTTGCAACCTAATGGATTGGTGTAATGAACTGGAAAACCACCAAGAAGGTGACCTTTCCAGTAGCTGGGGGAGGGGAGAGTGCAGAGATGGACCAGCTTTGGAGGCATAACAATGCTGCCCAAACAGAATCATCGCACAGTCCTTGTGGAGTCAAAGTTCCATCTTCACATTGAGGTTACCCTCCATCGTGTTGTGGGACACTATCACCATGCTAAATGGGATAGACTTCGAACAGATCTAGCAGTCAAGACTGGGCATCCATGTGGTGCTGAGGGCCATCAGCAGCAGCATTGTACAATCTGTAGTTTCATGGCCCAGCATATCCCCCACTCTACCATTACCACCAAGCCAAGAGAATCAACCCAGATTCAATGAATAGTGCAGGAGGACATGCCAGGAGTGACACCAGGCAGACCTAAAGATGAGGGGCTGGATTATCTAATTCTGCACCTATGTCTGCCACATGCCAATAATTTTGATGAATGATTAAAGAGATGAATAGACACTGAGCCCCTGAAGCCTTCTCCACCATTGAAATGGACCAAACTGCCGTCCTGTACCGATGCTCCACCCATGGGGGGCTAGCAACCACACAGGGTAAAGTGGCAGACCTGGCCTGCCAAATACTGCCCCCCTATAACCCTCCTTGCCACCCCCGGACCATTCCCCCCCCCCCCCTGCTAGCGGAACAGCTCCCCTCGTCACCCCCCCCCCTCCCCCCGACTGTGGCAGTGTTGGACACAGTCCGCATCCGTCACGCAAGGTCCCCAAATATTGAGAGGACATGTATCCCACGCCGCAGGGAAGTCAGCCAATCGGGGGAGGGCAACAGGTGACATCCTGATGCCGTCCATGCGGCATACCCCTTGAATACGTTTTTGAGAGGGCAGAGCATCCTAAAAATGGCGCCACTCCCGATTTTGGCATAAAAAGGGATTCTCAGGCCGAACGTGATTTCGGCAATCGGAGAATCCCACTTGAGGTGACAACCTGGTGAAGTTACAACTACAGGACTACTTGCGTGCCAAACAGCATAAGCAGCAAGTCATAGACAGAGCTAAGTAATTCCATAACCAACAGATCAGACCTAAACTCTGCAGGCCTGCCACATCCAACTTGAATGATGGTGGGCAATTAACCAACTCACTGGAGGTTAAAGCTCCACAAATAACCCCATCCTCAACGATGGAGGAGCCCAGCACATCAGTACAAAATCATTTGTAACAATCTTCATCCAGAAGTGTCGAGTGGATGATCCATCTTGCCTCCGCCCTCACCATCACAGATGCCAGTCTTCAGCCAATTGAGTCACTCTATGTGACATCAAGAAACAGCTGAAGGCGCGTGGATACTGAAAAGGCTATGGACCCTGACAATATTCTCGTAAATTAATTGTAAAAAAGGGGAAGGCCACAGGATCAAATCCTGGTGAACAACAACTTTCATCGAGAAAGCACCTTTACTTTGTTTTAGCCTTTCCTGGGATGTGGGCATCACTGACAAAATGCATTTATTGTCCATTGCTTGAGAAAAGGGTATGGCTAAATCCTTCAAAACACTTCACAGCAACGTAATGGATGAAAAAACAAAACTAAGGAAGGAGATATTATGACAGGTGACCAAAAACCCAGGCAATAGAGATAGGTTATGAGGAGAGAGTTAAAGGAAGGGTGAAAGGTAGTGAGGCAATGAGGTTTAAGGACAAAAATCCCAGAGCTGAAGGCCAACCAAGAGAGGCAAAGAAAGTTGGTGGGTGAACACAAGAAGCTAGAATTGGAGGAGTTTACAGGATGAGGAAGCATGAGGACCGACTGAGTGGGACCTGCACTGACTGTGGAGGTCATTGAGCACAAGAAGTTGATGGACGAAAGGGATTTTGTGAATCAAGGTGGCAGAGTTGTGGATGAGCTTAAGTTTACATGTAATCAGAGGGGAAATTTAACTTGGGAGTAGGTTACTGGGAAATAGCATGTGTTACCGGGAAAGGAGAGAGCATCATGACATTCTCATCCCATTTCACCACCTCATCTCACCCTGTTATGCCGATTTTATCAGGGAATGCAGAAGAAAGAAAGGACTCACATTTCTATAGCACCTGTCGCAATGTCAAGATATCCAAAATCACTGTAAAGCTGATTAAATATTTCTGACGTGATCTCTGTTGAAACGTGGCAGCTAATCAGTGTTCAGAAAGATCCAACAATGAGCAATGTGATAAATGATCCTGTTGTAGGAAGATTAAAAATTGCCTCAGGAGCAGGCCCATCAGTCCCTCAGTCTGTTCCACAATTCAATAAGATCAAGGCAGGTCCCCTACCTCAATTCCACTTTCCTGTTTGATCCCCAGATCCCTTAATTCCCTCAGTGTCAAAAAACCTATCGATCTCGACCTTGATTAGAGTCAATGACTGAACATCCGCAACTCGTGGGGTAGAGCATTCCGAAGATTCACAACCCTCTGAGTGAATAAATCTCACCTCGGTCCTAAATGTCCAACACCTTATCTTCAGACTATGATCCATAGTTCCAGACTCTCCAGCTGGAATTTAAAAGCAGCCTCTCAGAATCTGCTCTGTCAACCCTATAAGAATTTTTTGCATTTCAATTAAATCACCTCTCATAACTCCAAACTCCAGACAATATAGGTCCACACCTCATCGGACAACACGCTTACCCAGAAATTAATCGAGCGAACCTGTGATGCACCCCCTCTCAGGCAAGAAGACCCAAGCTGCCGTAAGGCTGCCGGCCAACCTAGCTGAACCTGAGGACAACCTGGTAAAATATTGTCAGGAGGTTACCAGCCAGAGGACACAGATTGAAGGTAATTGGCCAAAGAGCTAGAGGGGAGTTGAGGACATTTTGTTTTTAACCACAGTGAATTGTTCTGATCTGGAATATCCTGCCTGAGAGGATGATGAAAACAAATTCAATAGTACCTTCCAAACACTATCAACTATATACATGAAAAATGTAAATTTGCAGGGGTGTGAATAAAGGGCAAGGGGTGATGGCTGAATAATCTTGTATTATTCAATGATTGTGAACAGTGTTTCTCCTGTCAAGCAGATTGTCATGACTGTATAGTAGGTATGGGCTTGTGGAGAAACATAGTGCGCATCACTAGACCGGTAGCTTTAATGCAAGCAATGTAGAGGCAAAAGATTTTTTTTTTTGCAAGCTCATGGGCATATGATCCCTTAAAATGCTGTCATAAATCCCATTAAATTCCCAGAATCTCATAAAATGGAATCAGAATGAAACTTACTCGGTTATTATAATATCACTGATTCTAATGATAACTCCCCCACTCCCATTAAAGATAAGTGGCATTAATGCTTTTGTGTAAGTATCCAAAAATGAAATAAAAAGTTTGAGTACTAATAGTGCAGCATAACTTCTTTGGTATAAAGAAAAAACTTTGGAACGTAAGAACAACAGGAGCCCAGTCATGCCTGCTCCACCATTCATTATAATCATGGCAGATCCATATCTTAAGATTCCCCCTTACCCGCTTTGAAACATAGAAAATTTATGGCACGTAAGTAGGTCATTCAGCCCATTGTATGTGCTGACTTTAGATATTTGACCTAATCTCACTTTCCAGTTCTTGATCTCTCGTCCATAGGTTATGTTGCTTCAAGTGCATATCCATGTACCTTCTAAATGCGATGATGGGTTCTGCCTCTACCACTCTTCTTCAACTCCCCTTGTTACAAAACCGTGGGCTAGTGTGCGCTAGATTCCAGTCCCACAGGACCCGGAGGCTCAACACAAGTGAATTAACCAATAATTTGTACAAAAATCCCCAGAATCTTTGGCTCTTGGCTGCCCAATGATTTACAGTCACCGGGTTTGTATGTTGAAACACAGGACGCAATTCTCTGGTCGCGTTGCGGCCCAAGTCCCACGAGACATCTGAGTCACAAACTCCAGCCAAAAGGGGGCGGAACCAAATGACGCCCGCAAACCTACCTCTGACCTACCTGCCTGGATCCACCGGCGCCACTCAATTCTCTGTCCTCCCTGGGGAGGCTACATTCTGACACCAGTCAGCACTGCTCCACATAAATGTGATCTACCAGGTCATCTGAGATCCCTGGGTGGTCAGGATAAGTGCAGGGTGGCTCCCTGGCCCTCCCCCTGGAACGTGTGCACCGTGGCACTGACCAGCTGGCAACTTGGCAATGCCACCCTGGTACTGCAAAGGTGCATGAATGACACTACAACCTGGCTGGAGCACTGCTAGGGTGGCAGTGCAAGGATGCCTGAGTGCCAGTATGGTTCTCCAAGGGTCAGGGGCCGAGGGGGGTGGGGGGCAGTGCCCATGAAAGGAGGGTGGAGGAGAGGTAAGAAGGGTCCTCCGGGAGGTTGGAGGAGTGAAGGATTGGGGTCCTGGAAGGGAAGGGGTGCTTTAAGAGGGCTTGGGGAAGCCTCAAGAGGGGGCCCCAGAGACCCCACTTGGAGGGTTGGGTTAGTGCCCATGTGTGGGGGTGTGACATTGTCCATGGGTGGGGAGTGTGGGGGATCCACAAGCTCACTTAGAAATTGGGGCACCCTTACAAAATGGTGGCCCGATCTCAGTTCTGCTACCCAGTGCTAACAGAAATTCAAAGGGCGCAATTCTCCTGCTGCATTGTGCTCTCGCTTGAACGCAACATGGCCGGAGAATGCCGGGAGAGGCTTCCATCCAGCCTTCCGACAGCCTTCGGGCCTCCTGAGATTCTCCAAAGTCCCGCGAGACATCAGAGTCTGAACTCCGCCCCAAATGGCATGACCAAACCTTGCTCCCGGAAGTAGGTTTGGAACCTACTTTCAACCTACTCAGGTGTGATCCATCAACCTCCCTCGATTCTTTGGCTTCCCCAGAAAGCTGCAGCCGGGCGCCAATCAATACTGGTCCACACAAACGTGAACCAGGCGAAACGGCGCCAGGGGGTCACCCGGGCCATCGGAAACCTCTGGGTGGTCTGGGTAAGTGCAGGGTGGCACCCTGACCCTCCCCCAGAACACGGGCACATTGGCACTGCCACCCTGGCACTGCCAAGATGCCCAGATGGCATGCCAGGCCAGCAGGAGCACTGTCAGGGGGCAAGGGAGGCCATGCCCTAAAATGAGGAGAGGGGGGCATTTGAAGAGTGGGAGAGTGCAGAACAGCTCAGTCGGGGCCTCCAGAAGGTTAGGTGGGGGTTCTAGAAGGGAGATGGTGCTGTAAGGGGGTTTGGGGGGGCCTGAAGAGGGGGTCTCGGGATAGCAGGGTGTCCTCACTTTGGGGGGGGGGGGGGCGTGGGGTAATGTCCATGTGTGTGGGGGTGACATTGCCCATGTGTGGAGGACCCACAAGCTCACTAAGAGATCGGGGCACCCTTTCAAATTGGCTGCCCGATCTCTGAGTTCAGCTCCTCAGTGCTAACTCCCCAGGGCCCACAAAAATGACTAAGTGTCATTGTATAATGGTGGGGAACTCACAGGCAGAGCCGGCAGGAAATTCCCTGAGAAACCCGCCACAAATGATCTCAGAAATGTTCCTGGAGAATCACACCCACAATTACTTTATTTATAACATAAATAAAGATGAAATATGCAGTAATTACAACGAACTTACTACCTCCTTTTACCACCCTCTATCCACACACAAAAGACAGACAAATACAGAGGAGTGGAAAGTGGTAAAATAATAAGGATGAGGTAAAAGAAGGCTAAGAGTTGATGTTGAACTCTTGGCAGCAGTTTGTCCCTCCAGCACGCTGATTCATCGAAGCCACTTGTGTACAGTTGGTGATGGTCTTCTTGCAGAAACATCCATTCAGTACTTATCGACAGAAGGATTTCTTCTGGAGAGCCACTTTAGCCTTTATTAAACTGAGCCTTCAACTCAAAAGACCCACCTTTGAGTTTACCTCTTTCTTAAATCTCTTTGTCTCTCATCAAACCCAATTTCTAGCCTGAGTTTTAATCTCAATTCTTTGCAGTTGTTTCAATAAAATGGCATCCAGCCTTACTGGAGAGGGAGAGAAAAGTTCTCACACTGGATTTTTAGAGAGCTTTCATCATATCAGAGAGACAAAATCAGAGATGCTTCCTTCAGCTTCTGGGAGTGAAAATCATTGCAGAGAAATCAGAACCAATCACCACTGTTACCAGCAAAGCTCAGCATTTCGAGCCAGCTCATTGGCCTCCAGCTAAGGCAAGCAAACTGAGTCATCACTGATCTCTCCAGTTTGAATGAAAGGCAAAGGCCCATCACTAATGGATCAAAATTGTAATAGCGAAACTTAAAAGAAAGGCAAAAATAAGGGAATAAACATGGTTTAAACAGGAGGAACAGTCAACCTCTAATCCTTTTTTTTATAAAATGTTTTTTATTGAGTTTTCATATTTTATATCCAACAAATTACAAATTATTAGAGAGAGAAAAAACACGCAAAAATTAACATGTATATTTACAGGTAAGCATATTCATAATAATAACTGTGGCCGCCCCCTTTAGCCGGCATACATATTTTACATTCCCCAATATGGCCGAGGCACATGATTATAGGCATTTATTTACAGTTTGGTTTTGGGCCTTAGCTAGCCATCAAACCCTCATAACGAACCCGTAGCCCCCCCCCCCCCCCCCCCCCCCCCCCCCCCCCCCCCCCGGCTACCTTCCCCCGATTCCCGTCCATTTTCCCCTGATTCTTGGCCACCCGACTATTCTTCCTCTTGTACGTTGGCCACAAACAGGTCCCGGAACAATTGCATGAATGGCTCACACGTTCTGTGGAAGCCGTCGTCTGACCCTCGGATGGCGAATTTGATTTTCTCCATTTGGAGAGATTCCGAGAGGTCGGACAGCCAGTCTGCAGCTCTGGGCGGTACTGCTGACCGCCAGCCAAACAAGATTCTACGGTTGGCGATCAGGGAGGCAAAGGCAAGGGCGTCCGCCCTCCTCCCCAGGAATAGATCTGGCTGGTCTGAAACCCCGAAGACTGCCACTATCGGGCATGGCTCCACCCTCACCCCCACCACTTTGGACATAGCCTCGAAGAAGGCTGTCCAGTACTCCACAAGTCTGGGGCAAGACCAGAACATGTGGCCGTGGTTGGCCGGGCCTCTTTGGCACCGTTCACATCTGTCCTCCACCTCCGGGAAGAACCTACTCATACGGTTTCTTGTTAAGTGGGCTCTATGTACCACTTTTAGTTGCGTCAGGCTGAGCCTTGCGCACGTGGAGGTAGAGTTGACCTTATGCAGTGCTTCGCTCCAGAGTCCCCACCCTATCTCAATCCCCAGTCAACCTCTAATCCTGCTGCCAATTGCTTTAAAGCCATGCCTCCTGGTTCTTGACCTCTTTGCTAATGGAAATAGGCGGCATGATCCAATGGCCATGCAGCACCAGAAAAATAGTTTGCCTCAGCGCAGCATGGCAGTTGAGAGTCAGGAGACCATGCTCCCGAGATCTACCCGACTCACCATGCCTTGCGAGATCCAACCCAATCTCGCAAGACGTTGCGATGTAAATCCCGCCCACGATGGGCAGGACCACTTTTCGGCAAATCTGCATATTAGAGCGAAGCAGTAAGCCTCACTCTAATAATCGAGCCTGCACCGACCCTTGGAAAGAGCACCCTGCTTAAGCCCACACCTCCACCCTATCCCCATATCCCAACCTAACCTTTTTGGACACTAAGGGCAATTTAGCATGGCCAATCTACCTAACCTGCACATCTTTGGACTGAGAGGAGGAAACCGGAGCACCCGGAGGAAACCCGCGCAGACACGGGGAGAACGTGCAGACTCCACACAGACAGTCACCCAAGCCGGGAATCAAACCCAGGTCCCTGGCGCTGTGAAGCAGCAGTGCTAACCACTGTGCTATCATGCTAGTGAAGGGATTAATCTGCTAAACACATATATTGTGTTGTAAATGTACTGGGAACCATTAATACTTCAGCCATACAGCATGACTGGATTGGTGTCTATCTCTTACATGGACTACCTGTAAAGGGGGTTTGTTTTATGATACCATTGACTCGATTTAATAAAGGGTATTAACCAGATGTTTTCTGGTGTTTGAATTGCTATTAGAAGTAAAGGAAATATGACAATAACCTGAAATTCCTCCACAGCAATGAAAATGAAATGAAAATTGCTTATTGTCACAAGTAGCTTCAAATGAAGTTACTGTGAAAAGCCCCTAGTCGCCACATTCCGGCACCTGTTTGGGGAGGCTGATATGGGAATCGAACCGTTGCTGGCCTGCCTTGGTCTGCTTTCAAAGCCAGCGATTTAGCCCTGTGCTAAACAGCCCCTGCTGATTTATAAGATGATAAGGATGACAATATTTATGAACTCCATAGCCTGACTGCTATTTCCCTGGGTTAAGGTTCATCAGTGGGGTACTGGTGAGATTCTCATTGCCCAAGTGAAGTCAGCAGGCACTGCGAAGCTTCCGCTAAAGAGGCAGGAAGGGGTTAAATGGATGGAAGTGCCTTAAAGGCTGACAGAGCGACCGCTCAGTCGAGATACAAACTCCTTACGTTCCAGCTGTCCATTTATTCTCTTGGAGGTTGAGCCAATCACCATTGCCTTTCTTTAATAAGGCAATTAACTTAACAATGAAATTGCCAAAACATGCACTTGCTGATCCATTGACATGGGAGTATTGATTAACTGTTTCCGGCGTATTTACAACATTATTCATATACATTGCATTTTCATCTCTGCAGTCTTCTCTAAGGGATGGGTTAATTCTGTCCACTGTGAGGATGCTTGGCAGCCTTTCAAGGCCAGAATGTTGACTAGGACATAAAGCGCCAGGTGTTCAAACTCAGGTGTTCTCGTGCACCTTGCTGACTTTCCCAACTGCTTATCTAATCTATTAGACTTATTTACTTCACTCTGTGAATATCAGGCCTTTTTGTTCATTCGTTGGACTTCACCTCGGACCCGAGTCATGACAGGCGCCAGGAGCCAAATCTCGAAGCCGCCGTCGACACTGGGGTCCCCTACTAGCTGATGGACGAGAGATTCTTATGTTGTATTCTTATCTTATATTCTTATATCATATTATTCTTATCAATAAAGTAGAGTAGACAAACTTCTGTCATTGTTCTCATGTACATTGTGTCCGAATCACAAAGAACCCTTGGAGTAATCCAAGACATATTTGCCACAGTCAGCAGGATTCAGTAGCAATGTTTAAGAGAAAGGGACAGAACCTAAGGAATTTAGACCTGAGACCAATAGTGTTCCAGGATGGAAGGCAGGCGGACTGGGGTTCTGGCTCAATAGCTAATCTGTTGAAGCAAGTCGGTGCCCCATGAGAGGGAAGCACTATCCTTGTAGGTAGAACAACAAAAGCTAAAGTTAGCAGAGGCCATGAAGGTAGCTCAGGAAAGAGTGGATCTCCAGGGTTTTGATTGCCAGGGCGAATAAGAGCGGGGACAGTGGGCATCCCTACCTTGTGCCTCTGTGCAGCTGGAAGTATTCAGAGCTGGTGGTGTTGGTCCAACGCTCGTCTTGGGGGCGTTGGACACCCACGAGGTGAACCCTGTTCTTTGCCCAAACCGCTCCAATACCTCAATGAGATACTTCCATTCAACTCTGTTAAAGGTCTTTTCTGCATCCAGGAAAATGGATCATCTCTGGCATTCTCTCCCCGTATGGGCCATTATTACATTTAGCAGCAATTTGATGTTCACAGTTAGCTGTCTACTCTTAACAAAGGCTGTCCATTTGTAGCTTTTTCCTCTCCGCCAGAATCTCCACAGTTAGGCCTCAAGAGTACTTTCTGTTGACCTCCAGGATGGAGATGATCAGTTGCTCCCTAGCCACCCTCTCTTCCCCGTCTCTTCGTGCCTATAATTTCTCCCCTAATCACTGACTTTCGTGTTTCCCAAAATGTGGAAGGTGAAACTTCCCCATTCTGGTTGTTAGTGATGTACTCGCAATGGCCTGTGATGTTTTCCGGCAGAAGGCCAAAAGGTCCATGTCCAACCTCCAAGTGGAGGGAATGTATGTAAAATTTGTAAATAAGAAACGTCATAACGTGTAAATATTAAGTGCACTATATGTTAAACTGTTGCACTGTAAAAATTGGAAAATGCCAATAAAAATATATTTTTTTTTAAATTCAAATTTGACGTGGAGAGGATGTGTCCTCTTGTCAGAGAATCTAGAACTAGGGATCTCTGTTTAATAAGGAGTCATCCATTTAAGATAGCGATGAGGAAAAAGGTTTTCTCTCAGAGGGTTGTGAGCCTCCTCCTCAAAATGCAGTGGAAGCAGAAACTTTGACTATTTTTAAGGTGGGGTTGGTAAGGTAAGATAGATTCTTGATAAACAAGGGGGTGAACTCTCAGTCTTCTCTGCTCCAATGAAAACAATCCAAGACTATCCAACCTCTCTTCATAACTTAAAATGTTCCATCCCAGGAAACATCCTAATGAATCTCTTCTGCACCCCCTTGAGTACAATCACGTCAATCCTATAATGTGGCAACCAGAACTGCACACAGTACTCCAGCTGTTGCCTTACCAAAGTTCTATACAACTCCAGCATGACCTGCTTTTGTAATCTATGCTTCGATTGATAAAGGCAATGGTCCCATAAGTCACCACCCTATTAACCTGCCTTTCCGCTTTCAGAAGTCTTTGGACAAACATGCCAAGGTCCCTTTGTTCCTCAGAACTTTCTAGTGTCATGCCATTCTTTGAATACCTCCTTGTCAAATTACTCTTTCCGAAGTGCATCACCTCACACTTTTCAGGGTTAAATTCCATCTGTCACTTATCTGTCCATTTGGCCATCCCTTCTACATCTTCCTGTAACCCTAGTCACTCAACTTCATTGTTAACCACCCAGTCAATCTTGTGTCATCCGCAAACTTATTCAAACTACCCCCCAAATATTCATCTACTTAATTTATATAAATGACAAATAATAGGGGATCCAGCATAGACTCCTGTGGTATGCCAGTGGACTCTAGCTTCCAGTCATATAGCAGCCGCCTGTCATCAACAAAGGCAATTTTGGATCCACCTTATCAAATTACCCTGTATCCCATGTGCATTTGCCTTGTTTATAAGTCTCCCATGTGTCATAGACTTTGCTGAAATCCATATAAACTGATTACCCCGATGAAACCTTGCCTCTTTAAGTGAAGTTAGATTCTCTCTTCAGAATCTCCTCTTGAGCTGAATGGCCTGTTTCTGTGCTGTATTTTCAATGTAAATTACTATATTTCTTCATGTCCTTCACAAATGCACCCAGCATCTACCGTCCCCCACCATTTCTCCATGGTCTCCTCTTTAATTCAGTTCTTAAGAAAAACTTATCCAGGATGTGGGGCATTGCTGATGAGGCCCATTGCCTATTATTGCCCATTCCTTATTTGCCAGTTGAATGGCTTGCTGATGAGTACTGAGCAGCTATGTGTGAACCACACTGGTGTGGCAATGTAGTCAAGTATCAGCTCTAGCTTTCTTTCTGTAAAGGATATTCGTGAACCAGTTGGGTTTCTATGCCTTCCCTGAAGCTTCATGGTCACCTTAACTGACACCATAGGAACAACATAGGAACATAGGAATTGGAGCAGAAGTAGGCAATTCAGCCCTTCGAGCCTGCCTTGCCATTTAATCAGATCTTGGCTGATCTCTTCCCGGTCTCAAAGCCACCTCCCTACCTATTCCGCACATTCCTTCAACCCTTTTTTATCAAAAATATATCTATTTCCCTCTTGACGCAATTTAATGATTCGGACTCCACCGCAATATTGGGCAGTGAGTTCCACAAATTCACCACCCTCTGCGAGAAGTAGTGCCTGCTCGTCTCAGTTTTAAATCTACCGCCTCTCAACCTATATCTGTGACCTCTTGTTCTAGATTGCCCCACTAGGGGGAACATTTGGTCTACATTCACTTTATCAATCCATTTTTGTATTTTATATACCTCAATCAGATCCCCTCTCATCCTTCTAAACTCCAGAGAGTATAAGCTCACACTGTTTAATCTCTCTTCACAAGTCAATCCATTCATCCTTGGAATCAATCTGATGAACCTCCTCGGAACTGTTTCCAAAGCCCCCACATCCTTCCTCAAATAAGGAGACCAAATGTGGTCTCACCAACACCCTGTACAATTGCAACAACACTTCTCTAGATTTATACTCCAGTCCTTTTGCAATAAACATTGGCATTCCATTTGCCTTTCTTATTTCATTTTGTACCTGCATACAGACTTTGTGCAACACCAGCCTTTTATTTCCAGATTTCTAAAAAAAAATTGAATTCAAATGTTGAAATTTGAACTCAGATTTATCCTAGTTTGTTTTTTGTGGTTTCTATCTTATCCGCCTATTAATTCGACCCCGACACTAGACCATATGGAGGATGGCAGCATAGTGATGATGTCATTTAACTAGTAATCCAGAGGTCTCAGCCTAATATTCAGGGGAACTTGGTTCCAAATCCCACCATGGAAGCTAGTGAAATTTAAATTAAGTTAACAAAATCCGGAATTAAAATCAGTCTCAGTCATCAATCAACTATCGTCGATTGCGGTAGAAACCAATCTGGTAATCTCATTACCTGGTCTGGCCTTACTTGTGACTTCAGACCCAAAGCCTGCCTGCAGAAATGGCCTAGCAAGCCAGTGATTTCAAGAGACAGCTAGAGATGGGCAACAAATTCTGGCTAATCTCGTAATTGATTCCCAAATCCCATGGAAGAATTTTTAATAACCCTTTTCTGTGTGCATTTCATGCTCCTTTTATCTTCTTTTGGGTGGAATATACCCATCATTTACTCAAACGTATTGGGGGTAAATTTTTACCTCAATTATCAGTCAGGAAACTCAGGGGTCGAGTGATTCTTACACCCCCGCTCAATATCGAAAGTCACCATTGATTTTCAGGACTTCAAATCCATTACACCAGACCCTGTATGAACTGCAAAGAATAATACATCCTTCCTACCGTCAAGTATACTAGACCCTTTGTAAATGTATCATGAAATAATTTCATACTGCTTGTATTATTATGAATATTAGACTCTGTATATATTATCAGAAATATCAGACTTTGCATGTTACGCAAAATATCAGATCCTATATCTATCAAATGCCATATACATTAATGGAAAATCAGACCCTGTATATATTATAGTGAATAGCAGACCATGTATATATTATAGGGAATATCAGATCCTGTACATTTTATTATTAGACTCTGCATTTATTATCGGAGATAATGGTCTCTGCATACATTATAAGGAATATTAGACTCTATATGTATAATAGGGAGCAACCAACCCTGCATATATTATGGAGAATAGTCAACCCTATATACTATAGGGAATATTAAACCCTAAATATGTTGCAGCAAATAATATGCCCTGTGCATATTACAGGTAATATCAGCTCCTGTATATTATGGGGAATAGTGGACTCTGTATATATTACAGGTAATATCAGCCCTATATATTATAGGTAATGTCAGTCTCTGTGTACATTGCAGGTAATACCAGCCCCTGTATATATTACAGATAATATCACCCCTCTATATACTACAGGGAATATAAGACATATATCTTGGTGAACGAATAAAAATAGATTCTAAGTCACCAATATGCTAATAAGGGTCACCTGTTCAAAAGTTTGATTCAAGCACGCAATTTTGGTTCTAACTGCTGATTATCATATTTTGAACTTGCTAGGAAGGGCTAAAACAGAGATGCCTACAGGTTTACAACTCAATTGCCAATCGGAAGCAATATTCCTGGGGCTGTATACATGGACACTCATGCACCTACTTCCATTGGACGGTTAGAGTATGCTGGTTGACATGTAGCAACACGTTCCAGGAACTGAGGAGAAGAGTGCGCAGATTCTTGGATGCGGCACTGAAGGTCCTGATGGAGGTGGTCCAGATGAAGAGGATTACCCTCTGCCTGAGGTGGTGGTGGTGGGGGTAAAGAGTTCACCTCGCCCTCTTGCCCCTCTCCATTTCTCTATCCTGCAGCACATAATGCTTCTCCCCCTGGCCTCATGTCCTCTGTCCATTCCTCCTTCAGACCAAGGTGCACTTGGGCAAGGATTCCTTTTTTCCCGGTAACTCCTGCAAGGTAAGCAGAAGTAAGGTGCATTAAAGCAACTCTACAGGTGATATCCTCAGAGATTCTCCAGAGTAAATGCTAAATTGGATAGATTTCCCCAGAAGATTTCGCAATATGTGTTTCGAGTATTCTTTTCCACCCTCCAGCAATGAGTGAACACCAAAAAGGTGACACAATAGTACAATACTGCAGATGCCGGATTTCTGCAATATTAAAATATAAAATGCTGGAAATACTCAACAGACCTGGCAGCATTTGTGTAGAGAAGCAAAGGCTGGAATTTGCTGGCCATTCGCTGTCGGAGGGATTCTCTAGTCCTGATGGCAGTGCAGCACCCCACACCGCCCCCCCGCCCCCCCCCCCCCGTCTCACCCCTCTCTCTCCACCCCCCCCCCCCCCCAGTGTTTCCTGGCGGAATGGGATGATTTCAATGGTAATTCCTATTGATAGCGATTGAAAGAGAGATTCCCACCACCAGCGAACGGCTCGTTGCCTCCCGTCGCTGAGAAACATACAGCTGGGAGGCTGGAGAATCCTGCCCGGAGTTAATGGGGTGAATTGTACTTTGAGAAATTAGGACCCTCGCCGTCTGCGCAGGCATAGAATTGGCCACAATGACATCAGGCCACTGACCCTTTGGTCCAATTGCACAGAAATTGGTCAGGCACCAAAATTGACATTTTTGAAGAACCAATTAACAAGTTATTGAGCTTATTAACAAGGCAGTAGACCAGAATTTTGGTGTTGCTTGTGCCATTTTCTGTGAGCTCACGGGAAAACTGTCAGGAGGCAGTCAGGCTAGGCATCAAATGTGTTGCAAAAGCAGATATGAAACCTTACAGCGGGACCATGGCTGTGTTCGATGGACGATTCTGATGCTGGAATGGGAGGCTTTCCTAATGACTTTGATTTGGAATGATTGCATGTTATTAAAGAAATTTGTGCTCATGTGGGTCCCTCTGACCAGCCTTATCTGTTATCCCTATATTGGCATTTAAACTGGCAGCCCTGATTCTGGGCTGTCCAGCAAGAGGAAACAGCCTCTCAGCAACTAGAACATAGAACATCGCAGTACAGGCCCTTCGGCCCTCGATGTTGCGCTGTCCTGTGAAACCCCTCTAAAGTCCCTCTACACTATTCCCTTATCGTCCATATGCCTATCCAATGACTATTTGAATGAGTTTAGTGCTGGCGAGTCCACTACTGTTGCAGGCAGAGCATTCCATGCCCTTACTACTCTGAGTAAAGAACCTACCTCTGACATCTGTCCTATATCTATCTCCTGTCAATTTAAAGCTATATCCCCTCGTGCTGGACATCACCATCCGAGGAAAAAGGCTCTCAATGTCCACCCTATCTAATCCTCTGATCATCTTGTATGCCTCAATTAAGTCACCCCTTAACCTTCTTCTCTCTAACGAAAACAGCCTCAAGTCCTTCAGCCTTTCCTCATAAGATCTTCCCTCCATACCAGGCAACATCCTTGTAAATCTCCTCTGTACCCTTTCCAATGCTTTCACATCCTTCCTATAATGTGGCGACCAGAACTGCATGCAGTACTCCAAATGCGGCCGCACCAGAGTTATGTACAAGGGAAACATGACCTCATGGCTCCGAAACTCAATTCCTCTACCAATAAAAGCTAACACACCTTCTTAACAACCCTCTCAACCTGGGTGGCAACTTTCAGGGATCTATGGACATGGACACCGAGGTCTCTCTGCTCGTCCACACTACCAAGAATCTTACCATGAGCCCAGTACTCTGTCTTCCTGTTATTCCTTCCAAAATGAATCACCTCACACTTTTCTGCATTAAACTCCATTTGCCACCTGTCAGCCCAGCTCTGCAGCTTATCTAAGTCCCTCTGTAACTTGTAACACCCTTCTGCACTGTCCACAACTCCACCGACTTTAGTGTCATCTGCAAATTTACTCACCCATCCTTTTACGCCCTCCTCCAGGTCATTTATAAAAATGACAAACAGCAGCGGCCCCAAAACAGATCCTTGTGGTACACCACTAGTAACTGGACACCAGTCAGAACATTTCCCATCAACCACCACCCTTTGTCTTCTACCAGCTAGCCAATTTCTGATCCAAACTGCTAAATCACCCCGAATCCCATGCCTCTGTATTTTCTGCAATAGCCTACCGTGGGGAACCTTATCAAATGCTTTACTGAAATCCATATACACCACATCAACTGCTTTACCCTCATCCACCTATTTGGTCACCTCGAAGAACTCAATGAGGCACGACCTACCCTTCACAAAACCATATCTCTAATCAAATTATTCCTTTCCAGATGATTATACATCCTATCTCTTATAAACCTTTCCAAGACTTTTCCCACAACAGAAAGCCCACTAGTCTATAGTTACCGGGGTTATCTCTACTCCCCTTCTTGAACAAGGGGACAACATTTGCTATCCTCCAGTCTTCTGGCACTATTCCTGTAGACAAAGATGACTTAAAGATCAAAGCCAAAGGCTCAGCAATCTCCTCCCTAGCTTCCCAGAGAATCCTAGGATAAATCCCATCCGGCCCAGGGGACTTATCTATTTTCACACTTTCCAGAATCGCTAACACCTCCTCCTTATGAACCTCAAGCCCTTCTAGTCTAGTAGCCTGTATCTCAGTATTCTCCTCGACAACTTTGTCTTTTTCCTGTGTGAATACAGATGAAAAATACTCATTTAGCATCTCTCCTATCTCCTCGGACTCCACGCACAACTTCCCACTACTGTCCTTGACTGGCCCTACACTTACCTTAGTCATTCTTTTATTCCTGACATATCTATAGAAAGCTTTAGGGTTATCCTTGATCCTATCTGCCAAAGACTTTTCATGTCCTCGCCTGGCTCTTCTTAGCTCTCTCTTTAGAGCCTTCCTAGCTAACTTGTAACTCTCAAGCACCCTAACTGAACTATCACGTCTCATCTTTACATAAGCCTCCTTCTTCCTCTTGACAAGTGTTTCAACTGCTTTAGTAACCCATGGTTCCCTCGCTCGACCGCTTCCTCCCTGCCTAACAGGTACATACTTATCAAGGACACGCAGTAGCTGTTCTTTGAATATGCTCCACATTTCCATTGTGCCCATCCCCTGCAGTTTTCCTCTCCAGCCGATGCATCCTAAGTCTTGCCTCATCGCATCATAATTGCCTTTCCCCCAGCTATAACTCTTGCCCTGTGGTGTATACCTATCCCTTTCCATCGCTAAAGTAAACGTAATCGAATTGTGGTCACTATCACCAAAGTGCTCACCCACCTCCAAATCTAACACCTCTCCTGGTTCATTACCCAGTACCAAATCCAATACGGCCTCGCCTCTCATTGGCCTATCTGCATACTGCATCAGGAAACCCTTCTGCACACATTGGACAAAAACGGACCCATCTAAAGTACTCGAACTATAGTGTTTCCAGTCAATATTTGGAAAGTTAAAGTCCCCCATAACAACTACCCTGTTACTTTCGCTCCTATCCAGAATCATCTTTGCAATCCTTTCCTCTACATCTCTGGAACTTTTCGGAGGCCTATAGAAAAACCCTAACAGGGTGACCTCTCCTTTCCTGTTTCTTAACTCAGCCCATACTACCTCAGTATTCGAGTCCTCATCAAATGTCCTCTCAGCCACCGTAATACTGTCCTTGACTAACAATGCCACCCCTCCCCCTCTCTTACCACCTTCCCTGAGCTTACTGAAATATCCAAACCCTGGCACGTGCAACAACCGTTCCGCGCCCTGCTCTATCCATGTCTCCGAAATGGCCACAACGTCGAAGTCCCAGGTACTAACCCATGCCGCAAGCTCACCCATCTTATTCCGGATGCTCCTGGCATTGAAGTAGACGCACTTTAAGCCACCTTCCTTCCTGCCGGTACACTCCTGCAACTTTGAAACCTTACTCATGACCTCACTACTCTCAGCTTCTTGTGTACTGGAGCTACAATTCAGGTTCCCAATCCCCTGCTGAACTAGTTTAAACTAATGAACCTTTGTCACACTCATTCTATGTATATCCTTCCTTCAGTAAGGTGAGCAAAACTGTACACAGTACTCCAAGTGTACAGATTCCCCATATAATTACACTAAGACACCTTTACACTTCAATTTCTTTGCAATGAAGGCTAACATGTCATTTGCTGTGACTGTATGGCAACATTTTGTGAATTGCTTAAAGGACACTCCAACTGAATACCAACATTTTTCAGACTCCCACCATTTAAAAATTGTTTTGCTTTTCTATTTTTCCTACCAAATAGATAGCGTCACACTTCTCCACAATGCATTTCACCTGTCATTTCTTGCTCAATCACAACCATATCTCTATCCCCTTGTAGCCGCTTTGTAACTTAATCACAGCTTACTTTATTTCCTAACTTTGTGTCACCAGATAACCAAACTGCATTGTTTACTTGGTCCTCCTCTCTAAGTCATTGATCTAGGTTGTAAATAGCTGAGGTCTAAGTGGAAACACATTAGTTACAATCTGCCAACCCAAAAATGACCTTTTTATTCTGACTCGCAGTTTTCTGTCCATTAACGAAACCTGAATCCATGATAACGTCCTCCAGGTCCACAAACCCTAATTCTAGATAATAATTTATTGTCTTGCACCTTACTGAAAGCCTTTCAAAAATGCAAATATACTATATCCACTTTCTCCCCCTATCTACCCTGCTAGTCACAAACCCAAAATACTCTCACAAATTTCCCAAGATTGATTTCCATTTCATAAACCCAAGTTGATTCTGCCCTATCTTATTACAATATTATGAATGGCCTGTTACCACATCCCTAATAACAGATGCTAGTGCTTTATCTATTACAGTTGTTAGGTTAACTAGACTCACCGTTTTCTCTCTCCTTCCTTCCTTGATTAGAGGGGTTACATTTTTCACCTTCCATGGGGAACATTCCAGAACCTTAGGATTTCTGGAAAATCAAAACGAATGCATGTACTAACTCTGCAGACAGCTCTTTTAAAACCCTAGGATGTGGGCCATCTAACATCACATCTCACAAAAATGCCTCAGACAACTCGTCCCTCATACCCATGTAATTAGCTATCCTGCATCTGTTATAAGGAATATTAGAACTATAGTTCATGTATCTATAATTACATATTTCCTTTCTATTGTAGAAGTAGCATATACGTAAGAAGAGATTTTAGATAATATATTTATGATGGGCTATTTTATCTTTGTATGCTTCTGAATCTATAATAATGATTTGCACACCCTACATATCTTAATGGGAAAGTAAGACCTACCATGTTACCTGTAAAGTGTAGAGGGAGCTCAATGCTAGTTCTAATGATGTGCGTGACCCAGAGTATTTGATGGGACAGTGCAGAGGAAGTTTTACTCTGTATCTAACCTGACTGGTAACTGTCCTGCAAGTATTTGAAGGGGACAGTGTAGAGGGAGCTTTACTTGTATCTAACCCTGTGCTGTACCTGTCCTGGGAGTGTTTGATGGGACAGTGTAGAGGGAGCTTTACTCTGTATCTAACCCCGTGCTGTCCCTGTCCTGGGAGTGTTTGATGGGGACAGTGTAGAGGGAGCTTTACTCTGTATCTAACCCCATGCTGTCCCTGTCCTGGGATTATTTGATGGGGACAGCGTAGAGGGAGCTTTACTTGTATCTAACCCTGTGCTGTATCTGTCCTGGGAGCGTTTGATGGGACAGTGTAGAGGGAACTTTACTCTGTATCTAACCCCGTGCTGTACCTGTCCTAGGAGTGTTTGATGGGACAGTGTAGAAGGAACTTTAATCTGAACCAAACCGGTGCTGTATTTAATCTGGGATATTATGAATAGACACGGCAGAGGCAATATTATTCTATAAGTAGCACATGCTGCAATTGACAATTTGACAGGATAGTACAGAGACAGCTTTACTCTGCATCTAACTCTTGTCCTGGGTGTTTTTTTCAAATTCATTCATGGATGTGGGTGCCGCTGGCCCGGCCATTGAGAAGGTGGTGGTGAGCTGTCTTCTTGAACCACCACTGTCTATGCAGGTGCACCCACAGAGCTGTGAGGGAGAGAGTTCCACGATATTGACCCAATGATATTGAAGGGTCGGTGATATATTTCCAAGTGAGGACTGTGAGTGGATTGGATGGGAACTTCCAGTGGTGGTGTTCCCAGGCATCTTCTGCCATAGTCCTTCAAGATGGTAGTGGTTGTGGGTTTGGAAGATACTGCCCAAGGAACCTTTGTAAGTTCCTGCAGTGCATCTGGTAGATGGTACACACGGCTGCCACTATCTGTCGGTGGTTGAGGGAGTGAATGTTTGTGAATGGGGTGCCAACCAAGCGGGTTGTTTTGTCCTGGATTATGTCAAACTTCTTGCATGTTATTGGAGCTGCACTCATCCAGGCAAGTGGAGAGTATTCCATCACATTCTTTACTTGTGCCTTATAGATGGTGGGCAGGCTTTGGGTGTAAGGAGGTGATTTGTCCCTAGCCTCTGACTGGCTCCTGTGGCCACAGTATTTATATGGCTAGTTCAATTTCTTGACAATGGTAGCCCCTGTTGTGGGCTGCTTAGTGGAAGGCATGCCTTTGAATGTCAAGGGCCAAGTATTTGATGGGACAACATAGAAATAGTACTTAACCCATGCTGTACCTTCTCTCAGAGTGTTTGGGGGCTTGTACAGAGGCAACTTTATCTTATCTCACCTGCACTTTACCTGACTTGAGAGTAGTTGAATGGACAATGTGGAGGGACTCTTACTGTATCTAATCTTTGTTTTACCTGACCTCGTAGTGCTTAATGAGTTTTGCAGATGGCGATTTTGCTCAGTATCTAATTTGTGTTCTACCTGATCTGGGAATGCAAAAAACACATCCTCTCCCGCTATCTTGTCAACTGCTGCCCATCCCCAACCACTTTTAGCTCTCCAAAGTCCTTGAGTGTGTTGTTACCTGCCAAATTTGTGTCCAACTTTCCTGCAATTCCATGTTTGTGTTCCACCAATCAGGTTTCCACCCAACAAATATTGGAACAGCCTTTATCAAAATCAAAACTGACATTCTATATGACTGTGATCATGGTAAACTATTCCTCCTTATTCTGCTTGACCTGTCTGTAGCCTTTGACATGGTTAACCACTGTCACCAAGAGCTGTCTACAACACCTCACCTCCATTGTCCAGCTAGGTGGGACTTGCCTTGTTTTATTCGTCCTCATCAGGTTATAACGAGAAAAACATTGGGCGGGATTCGGCTAAGGCCGAAATCATGAAACGTGATTGGGTGGATTATCAGTTCCAATGCCAAAATCGCAATTCTCAGTCACTTTGACAGCGGTGTCAACGCAGTCCGGAACGCAAGTACAGTAAACATCATTTGCAGATCATTAGCGAGCCCGACCTGGTATTCTCTGGGGCCTCTGCGATTCTCTGCCTCCGATGGGTCGAGTTCACTTGTGCTGGTAAAAATTGTAAAATCGGCATCGTGGCTGATGAGTGAGTGAGAGGACGTAGGACACGGAAAGGAGTGACTATGACTACCGGGCCGGTCACTGTTTGGGCTGGCTGGAGGGGCGGGGGGGGGGGGGGGGCAGACATGGCGTGTGCCCAGGTATGGACCGCCATCACCACAGCCATCTTGCTGCGCACCCCACCGACTACTTACCTTGGCCCATGGTTCTGCAGAGTGACACCGGCCGTATAAGTACCCCCACCCCCGGACCGCACCCACCCTCCAGGAACCCCCCTCCACACACACCCAGCCACTACACACTGACGGCCCACCCAGGGCAACACCAACAGTGGCCCCTACAGGGGCGCTGGGTGGGGACCTCAGAGCGTACCACTGGCAAGGGCAGTGCCAGCTGATGGTACCCCTGGCATCAGGGGCAGGTGCCGGGCATCGACGGGGCCAGGGCTGCGGGGTTGGTGGGGGAAACATGCAGGGGCAGAGCCCGCAGTGCCAACCAGAGCCACGATGTAGCCCAGTGGACCTGGTTGGACACTGGCGTACGTTCATGCTAACAATGGATATTGGAATTCAACGAGCAATGGTGGACTTCCTGCTAATCCCCACAGCCCTGAGTGATGCCCTGTGGCTGTGCGAGCAGGGGCTGTTTGAGGAGGAGGGGGAGGCTGCAGCAGCAGAGCATGCCTCAGAGGGACAGGAGGCAGGATGGAGAGCCGGCCGCCCAACAGGCCGAGGAGGAGGAGGTGCCAAGAAGGCGCCTTCATCCTGGCACACTCGGCCATTACTGACATGTTTGTGAGGGGACCCCCCCCTCCACCCTGGGGGGTTTGGCTCCTAGGTGACAGGGGTTATCTACTGCGATCATGGCTGATGACACCGATGCGGAGGCCACAGACCGATGCGGAGGCCCGCTACAATGATGCCCATACAGCGACTGGGTCCGTGATCGAGCGGACCCTCCAGTCTGATGCTGAGAGGGTCATCCGCATCGTGGTGGCCTGCTGCATTCTCCACAACATTGCGCAGCAGAAGGGAGGAAGAGGAGGAACTCCAGGCCTCGACTGACGAGGAGGATGCGGGGGAGGGTAAGGATGGACAGGACACGGGCCTAGGCAGGCAAGGGAGGTTGCACATTGTGTGCACCAGGGCCAAAGTGCAGGAGACGCTCTGATCACCTCCAGGTTCACCAACCTGACGGCGAGGTCGGGGGTCACCTCCCCTGCGGGAGTCACCGGCCTGGGCCCCATCACCTCCTCCTCCGTCAGAGTGCCCAATGGCTGCCGGGCTACTCCATGGGACAGGAGTATGAGTGGAACTATCCCCTGAGGCTCCCCCGCCACCTGATGCTGCCAGTTCTGGAAGCTCTGGTCTTGACCAGGGTCTGTATGCTCGTGGCCATGGAGCACAGGGAATGGAACGTCTCCGTCTGGGACTGCACCACAACACATTGTGACTGTACCACCACCTTCTGGGTTGTGTCACATCAGCCAGTGACTGTGCCATCTCTCTCTGGGACTGGGCCACCTCCCTCTGTGTCTGTACCACGTCAGCCAATGCCTGGGCAATGCTGCTGACGTCCCAGCCAGGGCCTGCTGTGACTGGGCCACACTCAGGAGTGCCGCCGCCACCAGGTAGCCCTGACACATGGTTGCCTGCGAGGAGGCAATTCTGTACTGGGCTTCGGCCAGCGCCTGCACAGAATATCCCAGGCCTTGAACATGCCAAAACCGCCACGGATGTCATCCATGCGGTGCATTGTCGGCTGCTGCATGTGGTTGGACTCCTCCAACTGCGCCTGCAGGTTTTGGATGCTCGCCGACATCCCCTCATGTAGTCCCTGGCTCTGTGGCTGCATCTCCACTATAGATAGGGCTGTCTGTTCCGGAAGCCCGAAACCCGTCTGGACGGCAGCTAGTTCCTGGGGTTGGCCTGTCCTCCTACCATCCGCCCCTTTGGGAGTTCCTGCCTCCAACTGCTGTTAATCAGCTGTGTGGTGCTCAGGAGCCTCTTCACTAAAGTGCCGAACTGAAGTGAGTATCTCTGGAAAGTTGGAGACAGCTGTGACGTGAAATCCATGTCATCCAACTGGGGCTCCAGGGTTTCCCGAGTCTTGGGTGGAGTGCTGCCATCCTAGCTGCCCTTGTCACTGCTCATCTCACGGGGTCTCCACCTGTGGCACTGGCTGGGGGCTAGATGGATCCACCCAATCTCCAGCAGCTCCTGCAAGACATAAGACAAGACGCATAATTAGACCGCAGCTGGGGAAGGGGGGGTGGGGGGTGAACGTGGAGGTTAACGTTGTAAGCGTGGGGGTGTTGTAGGGTGAGGGTGTGGGGGTGGTGTAGGGTGAGGGGGTGGTGTTGGTGGGGGGTTGACGCACGTGTCACGGGGAACTGCAACTAAGCGGGGTCTCACTTCCTCACCCGCAGCCGAGCTCCATCTCGACGACCTCATTTTTCTCTGGGTTGCCAACCAAGTCTAGGGACCTCTGCTCTGTCATGGTTAGGGGCCACAGATCCGGCGATCCCTCTCCTGTCTTCTCCCGCACCTGGCGGTTGTGGGCGGCCTTCACCTGGGGAAGTGGGGGGGAGGGGTGGCGAATAGAAAAGAACACTGTTAGACAGTCCGATACATGCAGCCCAGGGGGTAGGTACCTGATGGCCTCCGTGGCCAGGGCACCCGGCCATGGTGGCCGGTATGGGTGCAGGAATGTGGTGCAGGGTGTGGGTTCAGCCGCCCTCCGGGTTGGGGGGGGTAGAGTTACGGGTGTGTGGGACAGGGGTTAGAGCCAGGGGCACAGTGCTGCCTACTCACCTTGGCTGCCCTGAGGAAATTGTGCAGTTTTGTTTGGCACTGCTGCCCGGCCCGGACAATGTTGCCTCTGTCACCTGCGCCCAGGCACAGTGGCTGGCAGGCCCCATCCTGGGCCAGGTACAGGGCCATCTGCCTCTCCTCCACCACATCCAAGATGGTCTCCAGATCAGTGTCGGTGAATCTTGGGGCTGCTCTCCTTGTTGCCATCTTGTTGGCGAGGATGATGTGTGTGAGGAGTGGAGTGTATATCTGCACCTACAGCTTGTCAGCCTCCTGAGTGTCAATAGCGAAACCTGCGAATCCGCCACCGTTTCTCATTGGAATCGATTATGCTCCATGTGGCACCAGTGCTAGCCCCTTAACAGTAGCAGAATCGGTCCAGTTGCAGCGCCAATTTTGCTACTGTTGAGGAACTCCACGAAATCTGCGCCGACGTCAAAACTTAATCCCATTACCTTATCTTCCTGTTATCCCATTGTTAATTCTGAGTCCTCCAAGAATCTATCCGTAACCCCTTCTATTTCTCACCGACATGTGCCCCTCGGCAACATCACCCAAAACCATGTCAGGTTCCCCATTAATGCTGCTGACACCCAGTTGTCCAATACCACCACCTCCCTTGACCCCAACGTTGTTTCTGATTTGTCAAACTTTTTGTCTGACATCCAGCAAAGATTTTCTCCAATTAAATATTGTGAAGAAAGAAACCATTGCCTCGAACTTTTCTGATAGTGCTCCTGTGACATGCCTTGGAATGTTCTACACTGTTAAAGATGTTCTGCAAGTGTCAATTATTTTATTGTTTACAGGACAGTTTAGAGCAGGCTTTTTCAAAGTGCGGGTCTGTGGTAAACCACTGTTGCACCTCTATTAGGTGATGTATGGTAGGACCTGTATTACAGGTACGTTGGTAGTCCCTGTTTGCTGGCTCCGCCCAGTAGGCGGAGTACAAATATATGTGTCCCCCATGCTGCAGCCATTTCGCCAGCTGCTGTGGGAGGCCACACATCTTAAAGCAATAAAGTCTCAGTTGTACCCAACTCAAGTCTTTGTGCAATTGTTTGTGCATCAATTTATTGCTCTAAGATTTTCAAAAGATAGACCTCCGTATCAAACCGGATCTCCTGCAGCTGGATCCATATTCAAGCGACGCCAAAAAGGACTTTCAACACTGGCTAGATTGTTTCGAGGCGTACATCAACTCGGCACCCAGCCCTGTCTCGGAGGCTCAGAAGATACAGATCCTGTACTCAAGGTTGAGCTCCAGCGTCTTTCCGCTAATCCAGGACGCGCCAAACTATGCCGAAGCCATGACGCTTCTCAAAGAGAATTACGCTCAGAAGACGAACACGCTCTTCGCCAGACACATACTCACCACTCGCTCTCAACTCCATGGTGGGTCCATAGAAGACTTCTGGCGGGTCCTAATCCCACTCGTCTGGGACTGTGACTGTCAGGCCGTTACGGCCACTGAACATTCAAACCTCCTCATGCGGGACGCATTTGTTACGGGGATTGGGTCGGACCTCATATGCTAGCGACTGTTAGAAGGGGTCACGCTCGACCTAGCAGAGACAAAGAAACTAGCGCTCTCTATGACGGTCGCCTCACGCAACGTTCAGGCCTACACCCCCAGCCACGCGGCCCACCCCTTCTATGCATCGTGGACCCCACAGATGGCCGCCCCAGTGGGGGCCTTACCCAGCTAATACGCCTGCGCCAGGCGCCAGCCAGCGAACCCCGGGGGTCCTCGATGTTACTTTTGCGGCCAGCAGAAACACCCCCGCCAACGCTGCCCAGCCCGTGCTGCCCTTTGTAAGGCTTGCGGCAAGAAGGGGCACTTCGCCACGGTGTGCCAGGCCCGTGCAGTTGCCGCTATCGCACCCACCCCCCTCGTTTACAGACAATGGGCGCCGCCATCTTCTCCCCCTCAGACTACGCGCAGCCACTGGGCGCCACCATCTTCTCCCCCTCAGATCAAGCGCGGCCAGTGGGCACCGCCATCTTCCCCTCCGAGCAACACGTGCGGCCCATGGGCGCTGCCGTCTGGTTCAACCCCTGCCACGTGCGGCCCATGGGCACTGCCATTTTGTCCTCCCCAAGATCTTCAAGATCTTGTCTCCCCCATGGCACATGGGCACCGCCAGCGTTGCAGGACCTGTGCCCCCCCCGGGCTCTCCCATCATCCGACACCAGCGACAACCGACCACGACTCGCCTCAGTGACCATCGACCAGTCTCGTCCGCACAACCTGGCCACAGTATTGACCAGCGTTAAAATCAATGGAAATGTGACCTCTTACCTGCTGGACTCCGGGAGCACCGGAAGCTTCATCCACCCGGATATAGTAAGGCGCTGCTCCATTACGGTACACCCTGCCAACCAAAAAATCTCCCTGGCCTCCGGATCCCATTCCGTGGTGATCCGGGGGTACTGTACGGTAGCATGGTGGTTAGCATAAATGCTTCACAGCTCCAGGGTCCCAGGTTCGATTCCCGGCTGGGTCACTGTCTGTGTGGAGTCTGCACGTCCTCCCCGTGTGTGCGTGGGTTTCCTCCGGGTGCTCCGGTTTCCTCCCACAGTCCAAAGATGTGCGGGTTAGGTGGATTGGCCATGCTAAATTGCCCGTAGTGTCCTAATAGTAAGGTTAAGGGGGGGAGTTGTTGGGTTATGGGTATAGGGTGGATACGTGGGTTTGAGTAGGGTGATCATTGCTCGGCACAACATCGAGGGCCGAAGGGCCTGTTCTGTGCTGTACTGTTCTATGTTCTATGTACAGCCACACTCACGGTCCAGGGCGTAGAATTCAGCGGCATTCGCCTCTATGTCCTCCCTACCCTCTGCGCTGTCCTACTACTCGGCCTGGACTTCCAGTGCAACCTCCAGAGCCTAACCCTGAAATTCGACGGGCCCCTACCACCCCTCACTGTGTGCGGCCTCACGACCCGAAAGGTCGATCCGCCTTCCCTCTTCGCAAATCTAATCTCAGATTGCAAACCCGTTGCCACCAGAAGCAGACGGTACAGCACCCAGGACAGGACCTTCATCAGGTCCGAGGTCCAAGAGCTGCTTCGGGAAGGCATCATCGAGGCCAGAAACAGCCCCTGGAGAGCCCAAGTGGCAGTAGTTAAAAACTGGGGAGAAACACAGACTGGTCGTGGACTACAACCAGACCATCAATCGGTACACGCAGCTCAACGCGTACCCCCTCCCACGCATATCTGATATGGTCAATCAGATTGCACTGCACAGTACCAGGTCTTCTCAACGGTAGACCTCAAATCCGCCTACCACCAGCTCCCCATTCATAAATCGGACCGTCCATACACTGACTTCGAGGCAGACGGCCGCCTCTATCACTTCCTCAGGGTTCCTTCGGCGTCACCAACGGGGTCTCGGTCTTCCAAAGGGAGATGGACTGAATGGTCGACCGGTACGGTTTGTGGGCCACCTTTCCATTCCTAGACAATGTCACCATCTGTGGCCATTATCAGCAGGATCAGCAACCTTGCCAACTTTCTCCACACCACCACTCTCCGAAACCTCACCTACAACAAGGAGAAATGCGTGTTTAGCACAACCCACTGAGCCATCCTCGGCTATGTGGTCCAGAACGGAGTTCTGGGGCCCGATCCCCTCAGGGAGCTCCCCCTCCCCCACTGCTCCTTGGGGTTCTTTTCGTACTACAGTCAGTGGGTCCGGAACTATGCGGACAAGGCCCGCCCACTCATACAGTCAACCCATTTTCCCCTGACGGCACAACAGGCCTTCACCCGTGTCAGAACCGATATCGCCAAGGCCGGGATGCACACAGTAGATGAGACACTGCCCTTTCAAAGTGGAGAGCAAAGCATTAGACGTCGTCCTAGCCGCCACCCTCAACCAGGCAGGCAGGCCCGTGGCATTCTTTTCTCGCACTCTTCATGCCTCAGAAATTCGGTACTCATCCATCGAAAAAGAGGCCCAAGCTATCGTTGAAGCTGTGCGGCATTGGAGGCATTACCTGGCCGGCAGGAGATTCACTCTCCTCACCCTCACTGACCAACGGTCTGTAGCCTTCATGTTCAATAGTACACAGCAGGGCAAGATCAAAAATGATAAGATCTTGAGGTGGAGGATCAAGCTCTCCACCTACAATTACGAGATTTTGTATCGCCCCGGTAAGCTCAACGAGCCCCTAGACGCCCTATCCCGAGGTACATGCGCCAGCACACAGGTAGACCGACTCCGGACCCTGCACGACAGCCTTTGTCATGCGGGGGTCACACGGTTGTACCATTTCATAAAGGCCCGCAATCTGCTCTACTCCGTCGAGGAAGCACAGACAATCACCAGAGACTGCCAGGTTTGTGCGGAGTGCAAGCTGCACTTCTACCGGTCGGACCGTGTGCGCCATGTGAAGGTCTCCCGCCCCTTTGAGCGCCTCAGCGTTGATTTCAAAGGGTCCCTCCCCGCCACGACTATAACACGTATTTTCTCAGTGTGGTCGATGAGTACTCCAGATTCCCCTTCGCCATCCCATGCCCCGATATGACGTCTGCTACCGTCATCAAAGCCCTCTTCGCTCTGTTCGGTTTCCCCGCCGCCATCCACAGTGACAGGTGATACTCCTTCATGAGTGTTGAGCTGCGTCAGTTCCTGCTCAGCGGGGGTATCACCTCCAGCAGAACGACAAGCTACAACCCCCGGCGAAATGGACAGGTAGAGAGGGAGAATGGGACGGTATGGAGGGCCATCCAACTGGCCCTACTGTCCAGGAACCTCCAGGCACTACATTCCAGGCACTGTCCAGGCACTACATTCCATTCGGTCACTACTGTGCAATACCACTAACACACCCCATGAACATCTTTATGCCTTCCCCAGGAAGTCCACATCCAGGGTGTCGCTCCCGACTTGGCTCGCAGCTCTAGGAACCGTCCTGCTCCGTAGGCATGTCCGACTCCACAAGGCGGACCCGTTGGTGGAAAGGGTGCAATTGCTCCATGCAAACCCCCAGTATGCCTACGTGGCGTACCACGACGGCCGCCAGGATACTGTCTCCCTCAGGGACCTGGCACCAGCAGGTCACACACACACACACACACACACACACATCCCCAGCCCAGCACCACCCTCCCCTCCCCCGGCGCTCCCAGCAGCAACCCCCCACAGGACCATCCGTCCTCCCCCTCCCCACGCCCGAGGAGGATTTTGGCATGCTCCCGGAGGCTCCAAACATCAGACCAGCATTGGCATCGCTGCCACCACTATGTCACTCCCAGCGGCACATCAAGGCCCCGGACCGGTTAAACCTCTAACTGGTCCACTGGACTTCAAAAGACATTTTTTTTCTCTCTATCAAATATTGTAAATGTAAATGTAAAAAGAAAACCATTTGTTGTATATAGTTCTCCACCACCCCCGCCGGACTCAATTTTAACAGGGGATGAATGTGGTAAACCACTGTTGCACCTCTAGTAGGTGATGTATGGTAGGACCTGTACTACAGGTACGTTGGTAGTCCCTGCCTGCTGGCTCCGCCCATTTCGCCAGCTGCTGTGGGAGGCCACACATCTTAGAGCAATAAAGCCTCAGTTGTACCCAACTCAAGTCTTTATGCAATTGATCGTACATCAGGGTCACAACCCACCCGCGTGAGAGGCTTTCAGAAGGGTCGCGGAGTTAAGGGTCGCGCTCTGCACTTTTCTTAAACAGGGAAGTGTGGGGGATTCAGGTACATGGACACACAGACCTATCCTTTGAACAATCCAGTGAAGTGTGTGAGAGACAGAACTGTGACAGAATAGATGGGGAAAATATCGAAGCAAAAGATAGTCGCTGAGTTCAGTTAATGCCTTGTGCTGGCTGTGAACCGCCTCGCTCGCTGCCCTTAGCCCCACTCTGACTTGTTGCAACTGCTCAGTGTTGGGAGTAAGTTGCTGTCACCAGAATCCATTCACCTGGTGTGTTATTTCGACCTATATTGAAGTACTGGCCTCTCAGCACTTTGAACCATACCAGAAGTCGAGCCTAGAAATACTCCTTAGCGCCACACCATCCCAAATCTACGACCTCCGCCTTGCAGAATGATAATGGCTGCAGGTCTCTGGTGACTTGAAGATTGCCCTCTAAATCTCACATTTATGCATAACTCTATTTTTGGAATGGTGGCAGGAAGGATAATGTCTTCAGCACTGAAATAGGAAGGTCAGAGGTTCTGCATTTTTAAAAAGTATTAATTTGTAAATATTTCATAACCTGTAATGTGTATTCTGATATCGGAGTGTCTTTGACCCTTCACAAAAAAAGTCTCCTTTAGTTTTTCACAATTGCTAGCATTGTGGAAATACACAGATCTCCTCAAGTTTTGTTTGATTACCGTTGGAAGCCATGAGGAACTTTTGCAGAACTTTCCCTCGGGAATTTAACTTTGAGACCATCATGGAGCAGCGGTTTCATAGCAGTTTATGCAGTAATATAAACATAATATTATGTACTAATATTAACAAGGCGAATATACCAGGAGCTACTGCATAGTGATTATGAACAGGAAAACCGGATTATTTTATTTCTGTCCCTTGCCTGGGTCAAGAAAATGTTAGCGTCCCAAACACTGCCTTGACTCAGGATAAACTGGGCAAAGGAACATGGCATGGGTTCGGAAGGTCGGCCAGTTGGCAAAGGTGGGTCCTGGGGAAAATAAAATTGAGAAACACTGGTTTAGAGGGAGATTTACCCTGTATCTAACACACGCTGTATTTGCTCTGGGAGTGTTTGATGGGACAGTGTGAAAAGTGCGTTACTCTATATCTAACCTGTGCTCTGTCTGATTTGGGAGTGTTTGATGGGACAGCGTGGAGGGAAACAGCAATCTGACCACCAATTCATCAAGGTCTAAGGGCAGCATGGCAGCACAAATGGATAGCACTGTGGCTTCACAGCGCCAGGGTCCCAGGTTCGATTTCCCCGCTAGGTCACTGACTGTGCGGAGTCTGCACATTCTCCCCGTGTCTGCATGAGTTTCCTCCAGGTGCTCCGGTTTCCTCCCACAGTCCAAAGAAGTGCCAGTTAGGTGGATTGGCCATGATAAAATGCCCTTAGTGACCAAAAAGGTTAGGAGGGGTTATTGGGTTACGGGGATACGGTGGAAGTGAGGGCTTAAGTGGGTCGGTGCAGACTCGATGGGCCAAATAGCCTCCTTCTGCACTGTATGTTCTATGTTTGTGGTCAATGATTGCACCCCAAGGTCCTCAAGATTAAACAAAGACAAAAGCAGGCTTCTATCAGGATCCCTTTGTCAAGTCCTGCTTCAATGGAGAATTGGCAAAGAGGATAGAGCTGTGAACCTGGGAGTCCCACATCATGAATCTCATAAGTCAGTGCAGAAGGAGGCCATTCAGCCCATCGGGTCTGCATCGACCCTCTGAAAGAGCACCCCAACCTAGGTATACTCCCTTGCCATATCCCCGAAACCCCAAACCTGTGCATATTTCGACACAGAGGGGAAATTTAGCATGGCGAACCCACCTATAGAGGTGAGGTGTCTTTGGGTAGCAGCAGTCATCCTCTACTCACCCCATCTGAGGATTAGGCTAGAAATGGTACCTTAGAAATAGGCTGTCCCATTTTCTGCTAGCCGGGGAACCACACATCATCAGCGGAGTCAAAGAAAGTAAACTTTAAATTTAACAGTTGGAATGTTAGAATGCTCATGGATAATCTCAAGAGTGACAGCCCAGGAAGGAAGAAGTATAACCGGATCATGTGAACGATCAAGACTTCAAACTGACATCACCGCCCTCAGTGAGACCAGTGTTCCTGGGGGTAATATTCTGCCTAAACCTTTTCAAAGCCATCAGGGCCAACTATAGATCAACATCAAAATGACCAAAAATCTCCTTCTCTCACAGGATGATGTCTCTTCTTAAAGAAGACAGTGCTAACCGTCAATGCTGGAAAGAACATTTTCAAAACTCCTCAACCTGTGAATCTACTGCTGCAGCTGGTACTCTCCAAGCTAACCCCCTGTGGTACAATCCATAAGTCAACCACCAACGATGAGAGAGCTGCAGCAGGCAGTCAAACGGATGAAGTGAATAAAACCTGCGGCCACGATGGTATTTCAGCTGAGGCCTTCAAAGCTAGTGGGCTTTTGTTCGCATATCAATACTCCATGCACATACCCTCCAGATTTGGAGGTGAAAAAATTCCCCCCTTCATTCTTCACATCTGGCTGAAGGAGTGTGACAATTGTAACTATCTTCAAAAAGGAGATAAATTATGCTGTGGAAATTATTGAGGTATTTTCACCTAATCAGCAGCAGGGAAAATCCTGAATCATCTACTTCTTGTGGCTGTGGACATCCTCCCAGAGATGCATGAATAATATGGCCAGGCACTGATGGGTTCCAGCTTCTGGGTCTGCCATTGGTACATGCCTGATAATATAGTAGTTCCCACCAATGAGTGCTGGAGGCACCACCTCTGGTGTCTGAAGCCGTAGGCCATGATCTGGTACAAGGTAACAGCCAACACTTTAAAAGGCCCTTGGCACCAGACAGTGTCAGGTGACCCATCAGATGATCAATCGAGTACATCTACTGTACAGAATGAAGATTTGTACATTTTTCAGTCTGGTCAGGTAAGTCAATTTAAATTCCAGCTAATCAAGCTTCACAGGTGGCAGAAATTTTAAAAATGAGCAAATTGCCCTCCTTTTGGCATTTAGGAGCTACACATTTATTACACATTTCCATACATAGATGTCTGTGCCATCAGAGTAAGGGCATTATAGAAAGGGCAAAACTGCCCCCTGGTTTAGTAGGGCTGCCTTTGCGTGTGATATATGATCACCATGATCAGTTCATGCCATGGGCTGGAAAAAGGAGGACCAAGAATTCATCAATCCCCTTGTGTAGCAGTGGCATGGCGGACTACAGAAACCGTTTTCGTATTAAGGCACCCCTGGTGTCACAGCTATCCACTCAACCACAGCCAGGGTCACCAGCAGGAGCATCGCCCTGGTCTCTCAATACATAATTTCTCTCGGCCTCAGAGGATTGGACCCCATCTGACGTGTAATCATCCTCCAAGGCCTCACCTCTTCAGATGTTGATGTTACGGAGTAAACAGTAGGGACACACATGAAGGGGAGTACTCTATTGCACCTCCAGATCTGTCCAGGTATCGGAATCACATCTTTAGGGGACGAATGGTTTTCTCCACTATAGCCGTGGTGCTGGCTTGGCTCTCATTGTAACTCCTTTCTGCGTCATGTCAGAGCACTATCAAAGTCATCAATAGCCATCTCTTCAGTGGATATCTCTTATCAACTAGCAGCTGTCCCTCCAAGGAATCCAAGCCATGAAAAGGTCTGGAATCTGTGAATTCCTAAGGATGAACGAATCATGACTGCTATTACGAACATAGCAGATGTTATTTGCTGATCAAGACACATCCCAGAGGCAAACCTGTCTCGCTGATCATAACCTTTTTGTGTATTTTGAAAATGAGGAGGAAGAGCTACTGACCCCAAAAGCCTAGAACTCCAGTACCATCTTTAGGATTAAAAAAACGAAAAAATTTATTGTCAAGAAAAAAAATGTATGCACATAAGATTAAAGTTACAGTTAAAACGATCTTGCAGAACAACCCCCAAAAAAATTCACGAGTAAACTACCTACTTGGCAACACTCCCTTACAGATTTTAACTATAAAAATCCAGTCATATTACCCAAACCCAATTGCTGTCACTTTAATAAAGGTATACTGTACCACACAACTCCTCAACCACTTCCATTCAAATGTGGAAATCCAAATTGAAGCTTCAGAACTAAAATTCTTTCTGAAAACAAATACTTTTCTGCCTTGAATCTGGATGGCTGCTTCCAGTTCAAAACATTACACTTTCTTCCCACACAGATCTCGGGTGGGATTCTCGGACCCCCCCCCGGCGCCGGGTCGGAGAATCGCCAGGGGTCGGCAATATTCGCACCGCCGCCGTCCTCTGAATTCTTCGGCCTCCCCAAAAATCACCCCGGTGTGAATCGCGCTGCCCGCCTCGGAGAATGGTGGGGACCGGCGTGACTCAATGGGCCCCGGGGCCGCCCAAATTCTCTGGCCCGCGATGGGCTGAAGTCCCGCCCGTCTTTTGCCAGTCCCGCCGGCATAAATTGGAGTAGGTTCTTACCGGCAGGACCCGGCGGTGTGGGCGGCCTCCGGGGTTCTTGGAGCGGGCGCAGGGGGACTTGGGCCCGGGAGGTGCCCCCCCCACAGTGGCCTGGCTCGCGATCGGGGCTCACCGATCTGCGGGCGGGCCTGTGCCGTGGGGGCAGTCTATTCCTCCGCATCGGCCGCTGTGGTCCTCCACGATGGCTGATGCTGAGACAAACCCTCCCATGCATGCGCGGGGATGACGGCAGCATATGCTGGCACTCCCGCTCATGCGCCAACTCGTGCCGGCCAGCGGAGGCTCTTTAGCGCCGGTTGGTGTGGCGCCAAGCCCCTGCCCCGCCAGCCGGCTGGCTCCGGGCACAAACCACTCCGGGGCGGGCCTAGCTCCTGAAGGGGTGGAGGATTCCGCACCTTTGGGGCGGCCCGACGCCGGAGTTACCCGCCCCGACGATTACGGCAGAATCCCATCCCTCATCTCCTGGGCATCTCTTTACACAGCTTCCACAACTCAGTTAAACATCTTTCCTTAAATTATTTTCCCCATTCATCTCAGATTACATTGTCCTTTAACACCTTTTTGAACTCAATTTCTCAAAATATAAATATATTAATGTTTTCTTCTATTGTCTCTACTTTTGGTCAATACATTTTAATATACATTCAACGGTTTATGAATCCTTTATAAGATGTCAAAGTTCCTTGTCACTATTAAACTCCCCTTTAGAATTTAACAGCTAAAAATCCACGTCCTTACTTATCTTATAATGCAAATTATAGATCCAATATATTTATTTGTAAGTCCAACCTCACCATAAGCTCTCATTAGAAATGACCGTAACATTTTAATCCTTTTATCTTGCAGTTCTCACAGACAAGCCAGTAACCTCCCACAGTTTATGTAATCATGGGTATGCACATGCACACAAATACATAGTTTCTTTACAAAATACCACCATAATCTCAAAAATATAAAAATAAACCCATCATCATACTGCTGCCTGGGTGCCTGGCACACACCTGCTTGACCTGCTGATTATGTTCATACACCAGCTGCACATTGATTGAGTACCAAAACCCTTTTGGTTTATGTAAGTGCATGCCTGTCCAGCAGGAGCCTTAATGGCTACATGTGTCCAGTCAATGACTTTCTGCATCCTGAAGAAACCTGCAAATGTTACAAATCCCAGGGCTCCATTTATTTGACTTTGGATACCTAGTGTGAGGGAGATGTAATTCCCAGCCCTTTGAAATATTGTATCTGTGAGCAACTTGATGCAATAGTGTGCAACAGGCTGTGTTATCCCACTGTGGTCTTCACAGATTGTTTCAAAGTAAAGTGCCACTGTTCCCTCCAATGCGACAGGCATTGGATGGCCCCCAATGCAATGAGAAGGGATCTCCCCTGCAAGCATCTCACACAGTGATGTCACTGTGTCGCTTGAACGTCTCAAACTACTTCTTCTCTGAGTCTCGCTCAGCTGCAGGTAGCTGAACCTCTGCCTGTCTGCTCTTGGTCTCTTGGTGCAGAATAAGATTGTCTGTGCCTCCACTGAGGGCTCCTGGGTTTATCTAGACTCACGTGTTGTTAGGTAATTTGGACATTCTGAATTCTCCTTCTGTACCCGAACAGGCGCTCGGATGTGGCGACTTGGGACTTTTCACAGTAACTTCATTGCTCTGTCCATTTTCTGAAAAATCACAGCATCCTCAGCCTTCCTGTGTTCACTTCTGCTCCTAAGCCTTCTCTCCTCCCCACTGGAGAATGTATCTCCAAATGAGACCATAGTGCCCATCTGTCTCTTTTCACCCCTGGGTGATGAACAAGAAAATAATCAACCAAAAGAATCCTTTGAATCAGAGGGGATTTTCCTCCTGTTAAAACAATATCCAAACGATTCTTCTCATTCATATGAGAGATCTAAAATTGTAATGGATGTTGTGTATCAACCCCCTGGTAGCAGTTCTGAGCTGCAAGATTGTATAAAGGGCAGAAATTAGGCAAGTGTGTAACAAAGGCAGAATAGTATCAATGGAGCATTCTAACTTTCACATAGACTGTCCACAGTAAACTGGGAAGGTCTATTAATGGGTCAAACAACTGAAGATCAGTGGAGAATACTTAAAGAGACATTTACTGAGATACAGAGTGAGTATATACCCTGAGAGGAACAAAGAACAATACAGTACAGGAACAGGCCCTCTGGCCCTCCAAGCCCGGAAAAAGCTCCACTTCTGGAAAAAAACAGTCATGGACATCTAAAGAGGTTAGGGACAGCATAAAACTAAAAGAAAGAGCTAACAAAAATGCAAGACATAGCACAGATCCGGACAAATGGGATGGATACCAGGACCAGCAAAGGGTCACAAAACAGCTTATTAAAGCTACTAAAAGGAATTATGAAAGGAAACTTGCAAGGGACATCAAAATCAAGAAGAAGAAATTTCATAGTCATGTAAAGGGAAAGCGGGTGGTGAAGAGCAATGAAGACCCACTAAAAGCTGAAAATTTAGTTATTTTCAGTGATAATGGGGTAATGACAGACATGTTGAACAATTACTTTGCCTCACTATATACAGTTGAAAAGGAGGATAGTTTGCTGAAAGTCTGAAAGACATTATTAGTCGATTTAGGACAGGGACTTAATATAATGAATAGAAGTACAGCATCAGTAATGAGGAAATTAATGGAACTAGAGAGTAACAAATCCCCAGGACAGTTTCCACTCAAGGGTGTTAAATAAAGTTGGGGAGCACATTGTAGATACCTAACTATAATCTTCCAGAGTTCTCTAGATTCAGCAGTAGTCCCACTGGATTGGAAAATTGCACATGTCACTCCACGTTTTTAAGAAGGGTGTAAGGAGGAAGCCAGGGAATTACAGACCAGTTAGCCTAACATCTGTGTAGGGAGATTGCTGGAGCATACATTCAGGGATGAGGTAACTGAACACGTTGAAAATTTTTGGTCGATCAGGGAGAGCCAGCATGGATTTGTGAAGGGAAGGTCATGCCTGACTAATCTTACTGAATTTTTCGAAGAAGTGACCAACGTAGTGGACAGGGGATTATCTATGGATATTATTTAGTGTTGAGGGCAAATTATTGACATGGTTAGGAAATTCGTTGAGTGGCAGGCGACACAGAGTGGGGATAATGGATAATTACTTTAATTGACAGGAGGTGACTACTGGTGTACCACAGGGATTGGTGTTGGGGCCTCAATTATTCACAATATTCATTAATGTTGGCATAGAAAGTCATATATCCAAATTTGCGCATGATATAAAGTTAGGTGGCATTGCAGACATCTTTTATGGTGGCATAAAATTGCAAGGAGATATTGACAGACTAGTTGAATGGGCAAAATTGTGGCAGATTGTATTTAATGTAAGCAAGTGTGAGGTTGTCCATTTCGGACCAAAAGGGATAGAACAGAGTACTTTCTAGCAAAGTAGCACATTGGTTAGCACTGTTGCTTCACAGCTCCAGGGTCCCAGGCCCAATTCCCGGCTCAGATCGCTGTCTCTGCGGAGTCTGCACGTTCTCCCAGCGTCTGTGTGGGTTTCCTCCGCTTTCCTCCCACAAGTCCTGAAAGACGTGTTGTTAGGTAATTTGGACATTCTGAATTCTCCCTCTGTGTAACCGAACAGGCACTCAGATGTGGCGACTCGGGACTTTTCACAGTAACTTCATTGCACTGTTAATGTAAACCTACTTGTGACAATAAAGATTATTATTATGTCCAAAGAGACTTGTGGGTTCAGGTGCATAGGTTCTTAAAATGCCGGGAACAAGTACAAAAAATAATCCAAAAGCCTGATGGAATGCTAGCCTTTATATCTAGAGGGTTGAATATAAAGATCTGACCTGGGGGTGTTTGGTAGGACCATGTAGAGGCAGCTGTGCTACACCTAATCTGTGAGACGTTGATAGGATAGTGTAGAGGAACCGTTGCTCTGTATTTATATTGTGCTCCAACTGAACTGCAAGACCTCATTGGGGCATTGAGAGGAAATTTTAGTCACAATCTATCCTATGCTGTACTTGGCCTAGGGAAATTTCATGCAACGTGAGGAGGGCAATTTCCTCTACAATTACCCCATGCTGTACCTCCGGGATATTGGCATGGCAACATAGAAGAATACTTATCTCTCTATCTCACCTGTGCTGTACACGGGCTATGTGTGTTTGATGGGACATTGTAGTAATAGGGGCTGGAATGGACCGCGTAACCCCTCGAGTATACTCTGCCATTCAATGCGGCTAGAGAATTCCTGATTCTCTGGTCCCGCCGACAGCGCAGCCTCGGCCATGAGGTTTCCCACCACCAGCGACTGGCACACCGCCTCCCGCTGCCAAGAAATACACAGCTGGGAGATCGGAGAATACCACCCACAATCATGGCTGATGTTTGACTTCAACTCCACTTTCCTATCCACTCCCCGTATCCCTTGATTCCCCGAAAGACTCTTAGCCTCAAAAGTGCTCAAAAACTGAGCTTTTTTTATGGGGGCATAGAATTCTATCGATTCACAACCCACTTGGTGAGTAAATTCCTCCTTATCTCAACCTTAAGTGATTGCCACTCCCCAGTAAGAGATTCTTCCGCAAGCAGAAACAAGGTATCAGCGTCCAATCTGTCAGAAACCCTCAGAAACTTAGAAATTAAAATTAAAATTTCTTATGCTTCTAAACACCAATTTCTTATGCTTCTAAACACCAAAGAGTATCAGGAGAATTTATTCAATATCACATTGTGGGACAACCCTGGCATCCCAGAGTCAATCTAGTGAACTTTCAGCCAACGTGTCCAAGGCAAGTGTATTCTTCCTTAGATATGCAAAAGACTGTACAGAACTCATCAAAGCCCTCAACAATAGGAGCAAGATTCTAATCTCTTTGTAATAAAGGCCAACAGGCCATTTGCCATCTCCAATTCCCGTTTTTAATTCTTGGATGGGATGTGGAAGTTACTGGCATTGCCAGATTTGTTCCCATCACAAGCTTCCACTCGACCACTTCAGAGGGCAGTCAACCACATTGCCTCAGGTCTGGAGCCACATGTAAGACTGACAGGTAAGGGTGGCAGATTGCCTTCCCGAAAGGACAATAGTGAGCCAGGTGGTTTTTTATGACAATCAATTATATTTTCAGAGCCTCCATTATTGAGACGAGCCTTTCAATCTTAGAGATATTAATTAATGAAATTTTAATTCCACCAGCTACTGTGATGGGCAGCAGTACCTGCAAGCTCATATTCTGTGTTTACGGTGGAAGAACATGCAAATCTCTCTGAACAATATTTCAAAGTTCCTCAGCATTTTAAAAATATGCTTCCTTTCACATTTCCCCACATTATACCCCAGCTGCCACCTTATTGTCCACCCACTTAATCTGTCCATATCACTTGCAGCCTCTCTGTGTCCTAACAACTTACTTTTCCATCCAAATACACTCTTGACCTCTTCATCGAAGTCATTAATATATAAATAGCCGAGGCCCCAGCACTGATCCTTGTGGTACCCCCCCCCCCCCCACCTCCACCACCACTCTTCACAGGATGCCAATTTTAAAATGTTCCATTCATCTCTGCTGCTTCTCCATTGAACTCTCTATCCATGCTAATTTATTGTATCCAACACCATGAGCTCTTCACCATGTGTAAATAACCATTATGTGCCACCATATTAATTGCCTTTTGAAAATTGAAATATATCTGGCGCAATCAACCTGAATGGGGACAGAGTCTCCTAGCACGCGAGATTAGCCGGGTAACACCCCACTATCTAACGCCCATCCGATTAGCTACCGGGCCTCAGGGGGAACTCTCTTTTGAGGCTGCACTTGGCCCTGTTTCTGCACTGCTTGCCAGAACTACCAGAGCAGCGTCCCAATCCTCGAGCTCCCAATGCAAACCCCGAACCTCCAACTCACTTGCCCTGGCCCAGTCATTGCAGTACAGAAATTGGCAGCTTGGCATCTTGGCAGTGCCAGCTTGCCAGTTCCAGGATGCGCAGGTGGCACCAGCAGTGCCAGGGTACCACCCGCCCAGAAGGCATGCATTTGGGGGCTTCCGATCCCCTCGGAGACCCTCACGAATGATCTCTGTTTGTGGAGACCAGCACTGAAAGGTGCTCACCAAAGGCTCCAAGGTGAGGGAGTTACATCTCGGGAACTCAGATTAGAGTGAGAATAGCTGTCTCACTCTAATATGCAGATTTGCCAGAAAGTGATCCCACCCACAATGGGCAGGATTTACATTGCGTTGTCTCGTAAAATCACATTAGATCTCACAAGGTGTGGTGAGTCAGGTATATCCCGGAAGTGGGATCTCCCGGGACATACCGGTTGTGTTGCGCCACGCTGCTTTTCGGGCAGATCCTGTAGATCCCGCCTATCACTTTCAATAGTTCCCCTTTATCAACAATGGGCAGGATTTTCCTCCCCCTCCACAGCATGTTCTGTGATGGCAGAGGATGGCTTGCCAGTAGCTCACAGCAAGATCTTCTGGCCCTGACGTTGTCAATGGGGTTTCATGTTGAATGCAACCCTCACTGCCACGAAACATGTGGTGAGGGTGCGTCGCCGGCGAGACCATACACCCAACCAGTGTAAACAGCCAGAGAATCATGCCTAATGTTAACTGGATCCCGGCATGGTGGTACAGTGGTTAGCATTGCTGCCTCACGGCGCTGAGGACCTGAGTTCGGTCCCGGCCCTGGGTCATTCTCCGTGTGGAGTTTGCACATTCTCCCCGTGTCTGCATGGGTCTCACCCCCACAACCCAAAGATGTGCAGGATAGATGGATTGGCCATGCTAAATTGGCCCTTAATTGAAAAAAAAAGAATTGGGGAACTGTACCCTCAAAAATCTCTAATAAATTTGTCAAATACAATTTCCCGTTCATTGAACCATATTGATTCTGCCTAAACATATTATGTTAGCAGGAAGCTAATGGCAGATTGGTGCAACGCCGGTGCAGCAGCTTCTAGCTATCTGGATTTCACCGTGCCTTTGTCCCTCATCAGACGTTTCTGTAGCTTTCTGCATGAATAACAATCAGCATCTTTAGCCTTGCTATCGTTTTGAGAGCAAAGTCTGGCCCAATATATTGAACCCATGCTTGTACCTATTCTGAGAGCATTTGACAGGACAGTGTAGGAGGGGTTTTACTATCTATCCACCCCATCCTGTACCTACCTTGGGAATGTTTGATGGGACTGTTTAGAGGGAGCTTTATTCTGTATCTAACCCCGTGCTGCTCCTCACATTATTCTATTTGATTGGCCACAAAGGAAACATTCCACTTTTCCTAACCTATGCTATCCTTGACACAGACTTGTTTGACTAGCCAATGCTGAGAGAGCTATATCTTGTTTTTAATCCAACCTGACTTGTGTGCTTGAAGGGACCTTATAGAAAGCCCTTTATCTTCCATTTAACTCATGCTATATCTGACATGTAACTGTTTGATTTGCCATGTAGAGGGAGTTGTAGTCTGTATCTAACTCCGTGCTGTACCTGTCGTGGGAGTGTTTGATGGGGTCAGTGGAGAGGGAGCTTTACTCTGTATCTAACCCTGTGCTGTACCTGTCCTGGGAGTGTTTAATGGGGACAGTGTAGAGGCAGTTTTACTCTGTATCTAACCCATGCTGTACCTGTCCTTGGAGTGTTTGACAGGACAGTGGAGAGGGAGCTTCACTCTGTATCTAATATGTGTTGTAGCTGAACTGGGATGTTTGATGGGGTAATGTAATCAGAGCTTTACTCTGCATCTAACCCATGCTGTACGTGTCCTGGGAGCATTTGTTGGGAACCCATACTACACTTGATTCCGAGTTTGAATGGATAGCTTAGAAGAAAAATGGTTCACCATTTTACTCATATTGTAGTTGACCTGGGATGGTTGATGGATTGTGCAGAGGAAGCTTTTCTCTTTATCTAATCTATGCTATCTTTGAATGACAGTTCTTAGTGTGGCAGAATTGAGGAAATTTTACTCTTAATCTACCCTGGGTTGCGTTGACTTGGCAGTGTTTATGGGACAGTGTAAAATGTGATTTACAAATCCATGCTTACCTTGACCTGAGAGCGTTTGATGGACAGTGTAAAGTGAGCTTTGCTCTGTTACATTCTCGTGTTATAAATTATATAGGGGATTTTTATGGGGATGTGTACAGTTTATTTTTGCTGTCCCAGTAGGATATAGTATATTTACTCTATTCCTACTTTTATTTCTACCTGACCTGGCAGTGTTTGATGGGACAGTATAGAAGAAGTTATACTCTGTATCTAACTCTGTGCTGTACCTGTCCTGGGAGTATTTAATGGGACAGTGTAGAGGGAGCTTTACTTCAAATGTAACTCGTGCTGTACCTAACCTGGGAATGTTTGACGGGACAGTGTAGAGGGAGCTTTACTCTGTATCTAACCCCATGCTGTACCTGTCCTGGGAGTGTTTGATGGGACGGTGTAGAGGGGGCTTTACTCTGTATCTAACCCCGTGCTGTACCTGTCCTGGGAGTGTTTGATGGGACAGTGTAGAGCGAGCTTTACTCTGTATCTAACCCCGTGCTGTACCTGTGCTGGGAGTGTTTGATGGGGTCAGTGTGGAGAGAGCTTTACTCTGTATTTAACTCCGTGCTGTACCTGTGCTGGGAGTGTTTGATGGGACAGTGTAGAGAGAGCTTTACTCTGTATCTAACCCCGTGCTGTACCTGTGCTGGGAGTGTTTGATGGGGTCAGTGTGGAGAGAGCTTTACTCTGTATATAACCCCGTGCTGTACCTGCCCTGGGAGTGTTTGATGGGACAGTGTAAAGCCCCATGCCGTACCTGTCCTGGGAGTGTTTGATGGGGTCAGTGTGGAGAGAGCTTTATTCCGTAACTAAACTGTATTCTCCCTGACTGGAGAGAATTTAATGGGAATTTCTAAAGGAAGTTTTCTTGTAATTCATGCTGTGCACATCCTGGGATGCTGAATGTGGCAGTGTAGAGGTACCTTTATTCAGTAAGTACTGCATGTTGCAGTTACCTGGGATTATTTCTAGAATGTGTGCAAGGGAGTTTATCTCCCTATGCTGAAAGTTTTATTAGAGCGTTTATGAGATGGTTCGTGGGAAGTTTGACTCTGTATTTAAAACTAGCACTGGACCTGACCTGAAATTGTTTAATCTGCGATTGAGGGGGAGCTTTACTCAGAAAGAGGAGAGGCAATATAAAATAAAGGATACAAATCTAAAGGGATTTCAGGAGCAGTGGGGCCTTGGGGTAGAGGTACATTGGCAAATATCTCCGAATGTGTCAGGGCAGATTGAGAAAACAGCTAAAAAATACACAAGGATTCTGGTCTTTATAAATAGAGGCATAGAGTGTGAAATCAAGGAAGTTATGACAACCGTTTATTAAACATTAATGTGGCCTCAACTGGAATATCCTGTGCAATTCTGGACACCGCACTTCTGCAAGGATGTGAGTGCGATAGAGTGGGTGCAGAAAAGAAATACAAAAATGATTCACGTTTGTGGAAGTTCAGTAACTTGGATAGATCGGAGAAGCTTGGGATTATTCTTAAAGAAGAGAAGGGTTGAAAGGAGATTTGATGGAGACGTTCAAATCCTTGAGGGGCCTTAACATGGTAGATAGAGAGAAACTGTTGCCATTGGTGGAAAGGGTCGAGAAGCGATTTAGGCTGATTGGCAAAAGAGCTCCGGGCGACACGAGAAAACTCCCTTTTAAGCAGCGAGTGGTGAGGACGTGGAATGCGCTGCCTAACAAATTGGCCAGATGCTCCATCAAGGTTTTCAATTGGATCGTGGACTCCCCCACCCCCCATGCTGTAACCATTCCATGATTCTATCTGACCTGTGCTATACCTTATCTAGTCTTGTTAATGGAACGTTATAGAGTGAGCAATACTTTGTATCTTGCTTGCACTATCTATGAGCTGGGGGCGTTGAATGGGGCAATGCAGAAGGAGCTTAGCTTTCTATCTTAACAATGCTGTAGCTGGCCAGGTGCGTTTAATGTCGGCAATGAGTCCATAAAGACCATTCCAGCGCTTTGTACTGACATCCAGTGCCTTTAAACACTGTGGGATTCACCCAGTACTTCACTGTTATCTGGAGTATTGACTATCTAATTTAAAAGAATGGAGTGGGATTTAGCAGTGTGTGAATCGGAATATGGAGATTTTGAACTGGCCCTGTCCTTGTGTTTTAATACCACCGCCCCCTTGTCCAAATGTGTTTTTCATTTCTCTGTTCCTCATGTTTGTGTGCACACAATCTCTCTATCTCTCCTATTCTCATATTTCCTGCGTTAAGGACATCTGAGTTTGAAATCGACCCCCACGATACTCTCCATCTGACATTCATTGACTTCAATAAATTTGAATGTTAGATGGAATGTATAACCGGTTGCCACTTTGATATCGACAGCATGGTAGCCAAGTGGCTAGCACTGTGGCTTCACAGCTCCAGGGTCCCAGGTTCAATTCTCCGCTGGGTCACTGTCTGTGTGGAGTCTGCATATTCTCCCCGTGTCTGCGTGGGTTTCCTCCGGGTGCTCCGGTTTCCTCCCACAGTCCAAAGACGTGCAGGTTAGGTGGATCGGCCATGATAAATTCCCCTTAGTGACCAAAAAGGTGAGGAGGGGTTATTGGGTTACGGGGATAGGGTGGAAGTGAGGGCTTAAGTGGGTCGGTGCAGACTCGATAGGCCAAATAGCCTCCTTCTGCATTGTATGTTCTATGTTCCTATGTTCTATATGCCTACCTCTGGTTCATCTCAGGTGAATGTCTACACCTCTTTTTCGTTTTGTCTTTCTCTGTTTTTCTTGCTCACTTTCTCCTTCCTCCACTCACTGTCTACTTCTTTCTATCAATGGAAAGGACCAATTTTAATCAAATCCACCCGACAGAAAAGTGACAGGATCAGGCACAGGGCTAGTTTTACGCCCGTCCCGATTTTACTCTCCTTTCATGGCAAGTGAGAGTAATATTGAGCGGAGTGCAAAAATGCCCATTTCACATGACCTAGCGGGATCCCGCCCAGAGATTCGTCATCTATCATCTTCACTCCTTCGGAGTTTGTGCATCCAGAGAGGTTCACGTCAAAAATAAAAATCAATTTTGCATTACCGTTCTTGAAGTTAGATTGCCCCCTCTAGTGCAGTGAATCTAGTCAAACTGAAGACGGTCTCTGAGTAGAAAACATTGGATTGTTCAGTCCTTTCAGGTGGTTTCTCTGGAGAGTTCAGTGAGCTTGTAATTAAACCTAGAAGTTGAATAGCACAGTTTTGACCTCTTGATCTGTGTGAAGTGAGTGGGAGACTTAACAGCATTGCAGTCTAAGAGTAGCGATGGGAAGGAAAAATATCCGTTAGGGTTCCTGGTCCTGATCAATGGTGACACATAAAGAAAGAAATACTTGCATTTGTATAGCACCTTTCAAAATCGCAGCATATCCCAAAGCTTTTGAAGCACATTCCTGCAATTGTAGTGCATGGAGCAAGCACACGCAAACAACAATGAGTTAATTACTAGATAATTATCTTTTCATTGAGGAACACCAGGGGGAACAGAATCTTCTGCCCCCCTCCCCACACCCATTCCCCGCCTCACCGCCTAGCGCCCCCAACACCCCCACACCACAGCCCGAAATCCGAACACCCCCCACAGTCCAAACTCTCCCCCCAGCCCACACCCTGACACCCCCAGCCTGCACCAACACCACGCACTGAACAGCCTCCAACCCCACCCCAAACCCCCAACAATCCCCGCACCCCCAAACCCCAAAACCCACCACCTTGCTACACTCCCTATCCATAAGACACCCCTCACCCTGCACCAGCAACACTCCCCATACCCCCAACAACCCCCAACCCATATTCCCCATCCTACACTTCCCGACACTCAATCCACCCCCCCCCCCCCCCCCCCCCCCCCCCCCCCCGCCCAACATCCCCTGTCCACCACCCCCAACACCACCAGCACCCTCCGCCTCACCGGTCTCCTTCAAAATAGAGGACTGAGGAGCTGTCTCAGTCCACCTGCAAGGGCAGTCAGAGCTTCGGTTTATCATCTTAACCTGAAAGATGTCACCTCTGACAATATTGCACTTGGTATTGCAATTGGAGTGTCAGCCTGTATTCTGTGCTCAGGTTGCTGGAGTGGAGTTTGAACCTATGGGGTCCATTGCTTCAGAGGTGAGAGCCACCACTGATATTGATTGGAAAGCATGAGGGCCATGTTGGATGGGGCCAGGAGATAAATTGGGTGACCATAGCATTCCCTGCCTCCGGCCGAATATACTGCACTTATCATCTGGGCTCACCCACAGTAAATTACCTCCTGAAAGAGATATTTGAGCCTGCCTTGGTGGTGCCTCCAAGAGAGAGGTCACACAGCAGAGAGAGCAGACACAGAACAAGGACAACTGGATAGGTGTGGAGTGCAACTCCTCCAAGGACAAGGTGCAGTTCTGCAGCATTTATCCATGAGTTCTACACACAAACAGGAAAAAACATTCTCATATATCCTATCAAGTGAAGTGAGGGATGAGGCGTGGGCTGGTGGGGCGGAAGAGGGGACATTGAGAGCAGCAAATTTGCTACAACTCTCCAATCGTGTTCTCGAGGATTCCAAACTGGGAATTGCTTGCTTGTCTCCTCGTCTCTTTGAACGTGACACTTGCTCGCGTAGAGGTTACCATTGGCTGCTGGTCACTGAAAATGTATTTAACCAATTTCTTATTAATAATTTTTTCTTAACGTTAAACCATTTAACCACACCCACCCCCCAGAGACGGTTAAGTGTAGGATATCACAGCGACTTAAGCGTGCACAGTCCAATCTTGGGAGTGGGAGTGTGGGGGCAGCAGGGGAAACATTTGTCAATTTGTGTATCGCCATAGTGACAGAGTTCACCGGTAAGGTAGGGTCATTCAGTCGCAACGTTTGATTCGTTCTGTGAGCAATCTTGTTCGGTGTTTTGTTGATCTTACAAAAAAATTTAAATGAAGGAAAATTCTGGGATATTTTAAATAATCTAAAAAAGTCCATTGGGAATTGAGGGGGACCTTTATCCAACTGAGACAAACAAATATACTCCTTAAAACGCATGGGAAAACCACCGGTTTGAAGATGTAAAAATATTTGCTGTCCCCTGCCAACTACCTCTCACCCCTCCCCATCCACATAAATAAATCTTCAAAGATCAGACTTAAAGGGTCCTCGCCTTCACTCGAAATCCTTTGCTTTCAAGTCAGATTCTGTTAGGGGTTAGGGAGGGGCAGTGAGTCTAGGTGCAGTGGTCTTTTGGAGCTTGATGGGCCAGATACCTTCTTCAGCACTGTAGGGATTCTATAAATCAAGAATATAGGAACAGGAGTTGAGCATTTAGCCCTTCCCATCCCGTTTTCCTCATTCAATTAGGTCATGGCTGATTAAAACCATTTACCTGCCTTTGCTCATTATCGCATTTTCCCAACAAGGAATCCCAATCCCAGTTTAGAAACGTTTAATTCCAAACCTTGATAGCATTTCTGGATTTCCACTACCCATTGTTTGAGGAAGTGTTTCCTGACTCCACTGCTAAATGTTCATAGAAATCATAGAATTTACAGTGCAGAAGGAGGCCATTCGGCCCATCGAGCTTGCACTGGCCCTTCCAAAGAGGACCCTACTGAAGCCCACGTATCTACCCTATCCCCGTAACCCAGTAACCCCCACTTAACATTTTTTGGACACTATGTGCAATTTTGCATGGGCGATTTATCATGGCCAATCCACCCAACATGCACATCTTTGGACTATGGGAGGAAAGCGGAGCACCCGGAGGAATCTACGCAGACACGGGGAGAACGTGCAGACTCAACACAGACAGTGACCCAAGCTGGGAATCAAACCTGGGACCCTGGAGCTGCAAAGCAACTGTGCTAACCACTATGCTATCGTGCTACCTGTGTTGTTGCTTTTCCCGCATCTACTTGTGCACAAAGGCTGTTTCTATAGCTAGATTTTTTTTCCTGGAACAGGTCGCCAGCCTGTCGCCGGGGAGCGCCAGGGGGGCGCCACTTCGCATGAAGCATGGTTGACCAGGAGTCTCTCCCCCTCTTATCACCTCCCATTGGAAGGATTTTGCAAGTTGATACTCAATCTGTTGGGCGCATTATGAATGCACCTTCCAAGCCATCAAATGGGATTAGAATCAATAGGTGCTTGATGGCCCATGCAAGCACGATATGCTGAAGGGACACTTTCTGTGCTGTAAAACTCTATGACTCATGGGGTGGGCTTCGAACCCAGAGCCTCTGGCTCAAAGGTAATGACTCTATCCGCTGGGCCTCAAGACCTCCTCACCACTAAATGGCCTCGCTCTAATGTTAAGCTCACAGCCCCTTGTGCTTAACTCCCCCACTACAAAAAAATAATGTTGCTCCTAATGTTGATCCTTTAACCAGCATAAACACCTCAATTAGATCTTCTATGCTCAAGGGAATACCAGTCTAGTGTTCCCTTCATAATTTAACCCCATATATCATTCTGACAATCTTTCTGACAATTATTCTCCAAGTTGGATCAGAACACCCAAGATGGCACTAGCTGTCACATTAATGATGGCAATTTCCTTGGAATTGCAGGGCACATCTTTAAAGTATAAGCCGGAAGCACAAAAGCAGCAGCAAGATTTTGCGTGTCCTTCTGATGATCAGAGCCCATTCCCTAACTGTAGTCCCATCCCCATCCCGCTTACAGTCCAAACCCGCCATCCAGATGTGCATCACTTCCCTAAATTCTTCCCCTCTGCGACTGATTTTGGGAAACTTTCCAGACATTTACAGAGCAGTTGAGCAAAACATCCCATTTGATTTTTTCACTGGTTTAACCCAACGAGTTTATCCTGCTCGACCTGCAATGCATACTCAATGCTTAAAATATTGGCTGCTCATGAACTGCTGGCTGAAACTACCTGGCGCATTCAAATTTGCAAAAAGATCCTTGGCACACTGCAATTAAAATATTGATTGATCTAAATTTTGTTGATAAACATATAGATTGTGAATGAGTTCCATGAGCTAAATTGATAAAGGAATTCTGACCTCATGAAAAAAGCATATTTTCTGACAGTGAGCAATGCCAAATAGATATGCCCAGCAAACTTTAAATGTCACAGGGCCTTACATGCAAATTTGTGTACCCCTTTCTGAAGGAGAAGGTTAGCCAATGTAATTTCTAATTGATCTGATATCTGGTAAGGACCTGATAAAGGCAGTTACCCTCCAACTAACTTGAAACTATGGAAAGAGCAGTTAGCCTCTGATTGACCCAAGGATCTAGTAAGGACAGTTAGCCTCAATTGAGGTCACACTTGAATTTGGTCATATTTGACCTGAGGATCTGGTATGAGCAGTTTAGCCCAAGGATCCAGTAAAGCAGTCAGACACTAACTGACCCTGAGGATTAAATAGAAATAGTTGATCTCTGACATGATAAGAGCAATTATTACCCTCTTATTCATCCACGGATCTGGGAAGAGCAATTGCCCTCTAATTCGCCCGTGAGAAAGGTTAACCTTTAATTGACCGTGGATCCAATAGAAGGAATTAACTTCCAATTGATCAGAGGATCTGATAAGAGCAACTTGCCTCTCATTAATCAGAAGAGGTCAGAGCAATTACACCATTTGGTTTTCAAACTGTCAAACTAACTGACACAGAGCCACACTATTGTGCAATACAAGGCATACTTTTAGGGATGAAGCAGTGAATCTTCAATCTACAGCACGGTAACACAGTGGTTAACATTGCTGCCTCACAGCACCAGGAACCCAGGTTCGATTCCAGTCTTGTGTGACTGTTTGCACGTTCTTCCCGTGTCTGCGTGGGTTTCCTCCAGATGCTCGGATTTCCTCCCGCGGTCCAAAGCTGTGCAGGTTAGGTGGGGTTATGGGATAGGCTGCGGAATGGGTCTAGGTAGGGTGCTCTTTCAGAGGGTCGGTGCAAACTAAACGGGCCAAATGGCCTCAATCTGCACTGTAGAGATTCTGTGGATACTGAGGGCATGCCAGGGAGATCAGTTAGCTTTCAGCTGGATTCCTCCTTAAAAGCATTCCACCAGGCTATGGCCGATAAAGCTTTTCCTCCTAGCTCACTCTAGATTCACCTGAGGAAGGAGCAGCGCTCCGAAAGCTAGTGTTTGAAACAAACCTGTTGGACTTTAACCTGGTGTTGTAAGACTTCTTACTGTGCCCACCCCAGTCCAACGCCGGCATCTCCACATCACACTAGGAGAAGCAGAAAATAAAACAGTTAATTTGGATTCCGCTAAGACTTTTTTAAAAACTCCTACGTTGCTCACAGCACGAAGATTAATCTTTACTTTCTGGAGGCTCCATAACAGTACTAGGCGTGTTGGGTTAACAGCGCCATCTGCACCAGCTCCTGTTTGGCTAGCAGAGTGGCCTGGCTATGATAGACTGTTCCCTTTCCGCCCGCAACTCAACTCTTGCCCTTGACATTCCCACCAGTCCCTGGGCACCAAACTAATCCACAATACAATATGCTCTTTCCCACTTCCCACACAGAGATATGGCTAGCAAGCTGGGAAGGTCATAGTGATGGCATTGTGACAAATAAATGCAGGTAGTACCTTGCTTAAAGTGAGTGGGAGGTAACACAGCCGATTCCTACTGATGTGCCCAATAAACATAGCGCCAACTTCATCTTTCTAATCGCTACTCACAGGTCACAGGTGCAGGATTGCCAGATATCTGGCAGGGCTGGTGAGATCAAATTGCAGCTAAAAAATGCTTCCTGAAGAACCACGAGCTTTGAAGACCCCCTGGCCATGCAACAACTCTCCCACTCCCCTTTGCACCCAACCTGGCAACATAAAATTAACCTGAATCCCCCCTCAACTCACCCCCCTCCCTCCGGCCTTCTACCTCCCCCTACCGAACACTGTGTTCAGCTGTAAAGAATAGGAAGACCCCAGGATTTACTCCCAATTTGTGCTGTTAGCTGGGGTGGGTGTTTTTCTGAAGGGGGAGGTGTGATGGGAAGAATTTGCGAAGGTAACCTGTAGGTTTCCCCCCTCCCCCACACAACCAACAAAGTCGGTCAAAGTTTCTGCTGGGGTCAGTGTGGGTGTTTTGGGTGTAGGGGTGGGGGTGAGGGGACGTGAGGGGGAATAGTGGGGGTGAAGGGGATAGTGGGAGTGAGGGGTGATACTAGGGGTGAGGGAGATAGTGGGGATGTGGGAGGGATAGTGGGGTTGAAGGGGGAGGGGGTTGGTGGGGATGAGGGGGATAATGGAGATGAGGGGATAGTGAGAGGGATGGTGGGGGTAAGTGACGGGAGGATAGTAGGGGTGAGCAGCGGGGAGGAGTAGCTAGTGGCTGTGCTGTCCTATTAAAAACAAATAGATGACCAGCCGTCACTGCCCTGGCTGACCCACCAAGTTAAGCATTTTGGGAGCTTGAGGAGAGGGCAAAGTGGCAGGTGGAAGGAGGCAGGATGGAAAGTCCTCTTGGATCTGTGTCCCAGCAGCAAACATTGCCTTCAGGAGAAGGCAGGCAATAAAGCAAGAGCTGAGTCTTCTATATTAAAAAATGAAACTGTGGGACATGGGGGGAGGAAGGCTGGAAGTGAGTGTGTGTGAGAGATTCCCCAGTCACTGCGCGGACCCTGCCTGGCTGTGCACCCACCCACACCATGCGGTACGAGATCTAATGTGACACATCTCCCACCCCGCCAATGCGCCAGCCACGTGAATAATCTATATTAGTGCCCCAAGTAGGCTGACATTAACACTGCAATGAAGTAACTGTGAAAATCCCCACACCCCAGCTCAAACATATCTTCCCTTCCCTCCGATCAGAGCATGGGGCTACCTTGACAAAGAGTTTATATTTAAACAAAAGTGCGACTGACAATCAAAGGGCCCTGCACTTTTGGCCAGCCCATACTGATGGTAGGATTTACATTTTGAGAGGGTGTCGTCCTGAAGCAGGACGATCCACCGTCCCTTTTGCTCGCCTTTTATTTTAGCACCAAGTTAGCCTTATTCCTCTGGTGAGAGGTGGAGAGAGAGAGAGAGAGAGAAAGCACTGTGAGGAAGCTGGGAGGAACACCCTTGTCATGGCGGGGTGGTGGGACATCCCTCTGGAGCAGAATGTAGGGCCGGTCCCTTGACTCCACTTGTCTCACTCAATTGTAATCCACTTAGATTGAAAATTGAAAATCGCTTATTGTCACGAGTAGGCTTCAATGAAGTTACTGTGAAAAGCCCCTAGTCGCCACATTCCGGCGCCTGTCCGGGGAGGCAGCATTTGGGACCGACCCAATGGAAGCCTCCCCTACTAATCCTGGGGCCCAGGCAGGGTGAGTGAGAAACGATGTCCATATCAGCTAAAATATTGGAGTGGAGAAAAGAGGGAGGTTGACGGAGATTAAATATTTACTTTGTGAGGGGGGGGGGGGGGGGGGGGGTGAACAGTAAAATAGGCGGTCCACCCATGTCCAATTTCATGCTCCCCCCTCAACACACACATAACAATCTCTCCTTAAAACCCATAGGAACATTGATTTGAAATATTATAGCATCAAGTACACTTCGAAATGCTGCCTCGTCAGGTGGCAAGGGCACTTAATAGTGTGTGTGTGTTTTGTTGGGGGGGGGGGGAGGGGGTCTGACGTTTCTCTGTACAATCAAGATCCCCCCAGCTTGCTTCCCAACTCAAATTCACCCTCCCCACCATCGAAACCTCGTGGCACCCAGAAATTCCTCTTATTTATTTATTGATCGTTTGTTTAGCGCTAGGGCTGGGGGGGGGGGGGGGGGGTGAGAAAGGTTTTGGGGGGAGGGTGGACGTGGGAGGGTTTGGGTGGTTGGGTGGGGTGGCGTGAGAGGGAGGGAGGGTGGTGCGATTTGGGGGTTTGATCGTTTTTCTTAACGCGGCCGATTCACACTCGCCCATCTTTCGATCCCTAGCCTTCAGAAACGGGGCACAGAGTTGGAAGAACAGCCCGGAGTCATAGTCGTCTTCTCCCGTTGACTTACGGGGCATTCCGATAGCCATAGACACACAAACACACACACACACACACACAGAAAGAGAGAAAAAACAAACCAACAAACAAATATATATATATATTTCAAAACGAAAAGAGAGTAACTTCAATATCGACGCAATCTTGAGTCGACAATCAATAGCCATGAATAAATAAATAACGTTTTAAATTTTGAAAAAACAAAAAAAGTAACCACAGGCATGGCTCAACATGATTTGACGTTTGTATCATGTGAATATAATCTCTGTTGCTATAGTAACCACTGCCAGAATAATGTTGAAGGAAGTGATTGTACCGGTTTATGTTGTTCTGTGTATATATTAAACAAGGAGAAAACAAAATCGTTAATTTTTCAGGTCCTCGATTTATCCATTTTAAATGCCGATTTTGTAATTAATCCCGCTCCTAACCCCATAAAATCAAAATATTTATACGTATATAAATGTGTATATATGTTGAATTTTTTCTCCCCACACGTGTAATTAAGAGAATGTTGTTTGTATTGTAAATAACATAACGATATGTACTGTACATAGTTTAACATATATTCCTGGTTGCCGTGATGCTACCAGGGATTCTATCTGATGCTTCTATTGTTGTGTTGTATGGGGGTGTGGTGACAGAATGACCTTTAATAAAGCAAAAACGTAACCTTTTACTCTCTCTGTCTTGCAGTCGTGGTCTTTCCAGCCTCTTTAGCTCGCTCCCAAGTCTCCACTGTCCTGTGTGTCAACCGTCAAAATAAAACCCCAGCCTCCTCCCTCAACTAGGCTGCGGCCTTCTGGAAATTGCAACTCCTCCCGCCCTCCCCTGAAATCAATTTATTATTTTGTTGAGACAATAATTCGGCCCTTTCCATCCCTCAAACTTGTCCCGCCATTACCCCAGATTGTATCTTAACTGTATCCACCCTGCCTTATATCTCCATACCTTTGTCTGCCTAAACATTGATGTCAAATGTATCACCGATCTGCAATCTCCCTCTTTTTTTTTAGGTCTGTGGATGTTTTCTGCTTCCGCCACACCTTTCTTTGTGTGGGAAGAAATGTTTCTTAGCTTTCCTCCTGAATGGCCTGCCTCTGATTATGTCCCCTTATCCTACATTCCCCCAACCGCCCCACCCACACACACACACACACACACATACACATACACCCCCCCTCCCAAAATAAAATGTTTCCTTCCATGTACCCTATAAACTCCTTTTAAAATCAGTCAGAGTACTGCTTAAACTTCCTGTGTTCCAGGGAGAATAGCAAACTGTCAAATCTGGTGCGGAGAGATGTGGGGAGGGAGGGGAACATGGCCCAACTTGCCATTAACAGGTCCAGGCAGCGGGCAACTGAAGGGGTGTCCGGCCCGACTGTCTGCCCCTCTACTGCGACTGCATTCATGGTCTAGTGTCCCTGGAGAGGGAGCATGCGGTGTCCACGGGCACCATTGAGGCCTTCCATGCCCACTGGGCACCACAGGAACTGTGGTATTTTGTTGACCCTTTAAATCTCATTTTACTTTAATGTTTTAAGTTTCATTTGTGATTTGTTTTTATTTAAGGCAGTATCACTTCAAGGGGCTGCCCCTTTTAATTTGTTCCTCAGTTTATTTAATTTAGTTTATTTGGTTTCCATCAAAAGAGTTAGAAACCTGGAAATCCCTCTTCAAAATCTGACATTTGGCCCACTGGTGACATTCAGTCGAATCGGTGCTGAATGCATTCCAAAGTTGAATATATCTTTACCAAGGTACAGTGCGCGGAACTGTACGCAGTACACCAAATGTGATCTCAGCTTTCATACAGCTGTAAGGAAACATCTTGCCCTTTTATATGCTGCATTCTAGTTATAAGGAGTAACGTTGCATTAGCCTTTTGATTAAATTTTGTAGCTACTTATTACATACTGATGATATGTGTACATGCACTCCAAAATATCTTTGGATCGCCACTGTCCCTGAATTTTGACTATTTGAATAATACTGGGGTCTCTCCTTTGTTGGTCTCACACCTACATTCTTGGTATCTATCTGTCACAGTTTAGCCCACTCAACTCATATAAGCTATCAATGTCTCTTTGTATTTTTATGCTGCCGTCTACACTACTTATTGTACCATCAATCTTTGTGTCATGGCAGACTTGGATATACGGCTCTCAATTTTTAAAAATTAATTTATGGGAAGTGGGCATTGCTGGCTAGGCCAGTATTTATCACCCATCCCTAATTGCCCATGAGAAGGTGGTGGTGAGCTGCCTTCCAGAACCGTTGCAGTCCATGTGGTGTAAATACACCCAGAGTGCTGTTAGGGAGGGAGTTCCAAGATTTTGACCCAGTGACAGTGAAGGAACAGCTGGTATAATTCAAAGTCAAGATGGTGAGTGATTTGGAGGGGGGGGGGGGGGGGGGTGCTCCACTTAATGGTGTTCCCATGTATTTGCTGCCCGTGTCCTTCTAGATGGTAGTGGTCGTGGTTTTGGAAGGTGCTCCCCAAGGAGCCTAAATGAGTTCCTGCAGTGCATCTTGTAGCTGGGACACACTGCTACCACTTTGCAGGCTGCCACTGTGCATCAGTAGTGGAGGGAGTGAATGTTTGTGGAAGGGGTGCCAATGAAGTGGGGTTGCTCTGTCCTGGATAGCGTCGAGCTTCTTGAGTGCTATTGGAGCTGCACTCACCCAAGCAAGTGGGGAGTGTAATTGTCTTAATCTCAGTCATTCTTAAATTTAGTGAATAATACCACAATCTATTTTCTTCCAATTTGAGTGAATCCCAATTATCCCTGTTTTTTGTGTCCCATTGCCTCACCACCCTCCTATCGAGTTCAACGCAGTCTCTTCTGTGGCACCTGTCAAAACCACTTGTTTGGAGCCCTCCCAGAAAAAATGAACTAAAAAGATTAGCTTCGGGACGCAGATAGGTTGTATTTGGGTACAGAAACGGCAGATGAAATTTAACACTGCTGAGTGCAAAGCAATTGGTTGAAAACGGCTGCGTCATAAACTGGAGCAAGCAGAATTGAATTAAAACCTAGAATAGGGTCTGACAGCAAATGGTTGAATCAAGTCTAATCAATAGAGCAAAACAATTTTTTTAAAGAACCATTTGTCTCATTATAAAAAGGATTTAGAAGGACTGAGGAATGTACAAAAATAAAGATCCACATGGATGTTACCAGAATTGAATGGTTATGACTATCAGAGAAGACAGAACAAATGGGGCTCTTTTCATTTGGAAAGCTGAAGGGTGGATGTCCTGACAGGATTTTTGCTTAAGATTATGTAAGGGTTTGATCGAGTAGATGTAGCAAAGACATTTCCACTTGTGAGGCTTTCCAAAAGCCAAGGGCCATAAATCGAAGTCAGTCACTAATAAATCCAACCTGGAATTCTGCAGAGATTGATTCACTTGATTTGTGGTTTGAAGGTGGTAGTGAGGCAACTTGTATCGATGTCTTCAAGGGGGAAGCTGGATAAGCACGTGAGGGACAAAGGAACAGAAGATCATGCCGATGGGGTTAGATGTAGCATTTGGAGGAAGCTTGTGATGAGCATAAACTCTGGAAAGGCTAGTTGAAACAAATGACTTGTTTCAATGCTGCAGATTTGGTGTGATTCTACCACAGGATGGAATACACACCTCTAACAGCAGAATAGCAATGATTATGATGTGCTTCGCAGGCCACCTTTGCAACAGCTTGTTCAGTTCAAACTGCTGCAATGGAGAGAGAAAACTAGTAGTGCCATGCATTAAAGAGGCTGCAGAGATCAATGAGGTTGATCCTGAGAAACAAGCCAACAACCCCAATAAGGATAAAGGGGGAACTTCATTGAGGCTAAAAGCAGTAGATAAAGTGGACCTAGAGCACATTCCAAAGGCTTAACTGGAGAGTCAGAAACTTCCAGATGGATGTTCTTCAATGGGGCAGTTAGAAAATTAATCTCCTCTGGGCAAGCTAAAAGGAGGTGCTATAATGGGTGAGTGAGAGGGATGGTCTTCAATTGGTGAGTGAGAGGGATGGTCTTCAATTGGTGAGTGAGAGGGATAGTCTTCAATTGGTGAAATAGAGGGATGGTCTTCAATTGGTAAGTGAGAGGCATGGTCTTCAATTGGTGAGTGATAAGGCTGCTCTTCAATGGATGAATGAGTGCGGTGGTCTTCAATGGGCGAGTGAGAGGAAACATTTTCAATGGGTGAGTGAGAGGGATGGTTTTCAATGGGTGGGTAAGAGGGATGGTCTTCAATTGGTGAGTGAGAGAGATGGTCTTCAATGGGCGAGTGAGAGGGAACTTCTTCAATGGGTGAGTGAGAGGGATTGTCTTCAATGAGTGAGTAAGAGGGATGATCTTCAATTGATGGGTGATCAGGTTATTCTTCAATGATTGTGAGAGTCATGTGCCTCTTCACTGATTTGATCTTCAGACTCTCCTGAATTAACTGATTTTAATTGGGGAGAGAGATGAGATGGGAAGAGGGGAATGCAGTGCCTCAAGGCTGAGGTTGAAGTCTCTTTAAGGGCCTCAGTCTTGATTTTGATGATTCCTGCTGAAAAATAAGGGCGCGTCCAAATCAGGTGAGGAGAGCGTCGGGTCCTGGAGTAATGCCTTCACGGTTGAATAGTCTGCTGTCACTTATGCTGGCCAGGCTTCCAGGTGAAGACTGGCAGGTGGGCGAGGTAGCAGAGGCCAACCAGTGCTGTCAGGAGGATGATTTGCAAATGTATGGCAGTAGCTTTAGGAGAAGAGATGAGAAGACAATTGACCCTCCAAGCTTGTTTGACAGTAAGAAGGGGGAGGAAATTGAACCACCACAATGGCTGCGGCTATTAGACAATGAAAGCAACAGAAATGGGTCTGATGGAGGCTGATTTTTACCATGGAGCTGTCAGTTGTGGCTCCGTGAGTCCTCCGAGTCAGAACATCAGGGTTTAAGTCCCGCTGCATAATCTAGGCTGACACTTTAAATGCAGTAGTGAGAGTCCCACACTGCCGGCGGTGCTGTCCCTTAGATAAGATATCAACTGAGGACAAACGATCCGATGTCACAATTTCCAAACAAGAGCAGGGGTTATCCCTGGTCAATATTTAACTCTCCACCAAAATCATATAAAACAGATTATCTAAAAGTATTGCGGTTTGCGGGACTTTGCTGTCCACAATTGGCCACTGCATTTGCTACATTCCAATAGTGACTACACTTCAAAAAGCACTCCATTATCTTGTGGCACATCCTGAGGTTCATGGTGTGTTGGTTTAAAATGTTTAATACGCAATTTAGAGCTGATGAAGAGTCGTCACTGAGCTCTCGTCCCCTTTTTCTTTCACATCGGGACCTTCAGGGATCATTATGAGCCAACTCACCAAGACAAGAATCCCGTGGGATCGGATGGAAAGCCACATTTACAACTCGTCTAACCTCAGTCTCCACTGAACTGCATTGTGTGTGTAAAAAGGAAACGTTGCACCAACCCTTTTAGTTTCCCAACAGGCGAATTAGATTAAAATTGCCGACCTTTGGTGGTCTTCATTCATTTAGAATTCTTCCAGAGTGTGGCTTAGCCCCTCACGTCCCGTCCACCTCAACGACCTCCGGCGCTCCCGCATGTTTCCAAATGGGAGTGCTGCACTGTGAGAGCTACCACCTTTCTTACGATATATTAAACTGAGGCCCTCATAAAAGCAAATTACTGCGGACACTGGAATCAGAAACAAAAACAGAAATTACTGGTTAATTTCAGCAGGTCTGACAGCATCTGTAGAGAGAAGGGAGCGAACGTTTCGACTGTAGATTACTCTTTGTAAAAGTATATACTTTTGGAGAGAACTGGAAATAGGGTCAGATTTATACTGTTATTGGGGGGAAATGGGGTTGGATAGAGGCCCAGTGATAGGTAGAGATTGACAAAGATGTCGTGAACAGAAAGGCAAAAGGATGTACATGGGGATGATTAAGGCTGAGAAGGGTGCTGATAGTACCACATAAAGAGATTGGAATGTGTGAATCGCAGAACAAAGGTGAGCAGTGTGTCAAAGGACAACTATGATGTGGAGATGCCGGCGTTGGACTGGGGTGGGCACAGTAAGAGATCTTACAACACCAGGTTAAAGTCCAACATGTTTGTTTCAAACACTAGCTTTCGGAGCACTGCTCCTTCCTCAAGTGACTCACTGTTGGACTTTAAACTGGTGTTGTAAGACTTCTGAAAGGGCAACTAGGAACAGATGGCCCAAGTGGCGTGCGGGGAAGGGGGGACAACGGCGAGGGAAAAACAGATCAATGGAAGAAATAAAGATAAATTGATAGGAATAAAACATTGGGTGGAGGAGAGAGTTCACAGTGTGAAGTTGTTTAACCCAATGTAAATAAAGTGCGTTGACCCTTCTTCGTCATTATCACCCCATTTGTCTTTTTGACCACGAGATCTTTGTCACTATCTACCTATCGCTGGTCCTCTACCCCCCCCCCCCCCCCCCCCCAACCACAGTATAAATCTGATCCTATTTCCAGTTCTCCAGCTTTGACAAAGAGTCATCCAGCTTCCAAACGTTAGCTCCCTTCTCTCTGCACAGATGCAGTCAGACCCGCTGAGATTGTCCAGTCTTTGCTGTTTTTCTTTGAAACTGAGGCCTTTCTTGTCTTTAAATGCTGTTGTGAAAATGTGCGATGCTAAAGCAAATCTTTCTTTCACTGCGAGTTCAGTAACCATGGCACCATGAGGAGAAGATTTACATAGAATTATTTTGATCAGACTGCGGTGGTGGTGATGCTGTGGAACAGAAGTTCCCAGCGGGACGAAAGACGTGTGGCCAGATTCTTGCTGCAGCTGGGCAGCTTTTGCCTAGCCTTGGCGGAGAGAGGTTCAGGGTAGGAGGATACGTTTTGAATATGTGCTCCTCTCCAGTCGTGCACGTTCAAGCATTTCAACAAACCCCAATCCTTGATTTGAACTCGAACCGCCAGCTTCGAGGATGCGCAAAGTGTATACAGCAGGCGCCGACTCGGGTGTCCAATCCATTCTAGCTAGGCAGATCAGATCAAAACCAGAGCTTCCGAATGGATACAGCTGACTTTCAAAGGGGCAGCATGCTGCTCAGCCAAGTGAGTATGCAATGCTGCCTGATCAGTCGGTCCTTTTAAGCATCGCCTTGTGGAGTGCGGTGTCCTCGTGTTTCAGGGAAGGAGGTGAACGGAGTGGACTGCAGTGGAGGAGCCTGGCCACTTCAGTATAAATGCTGGTGATTTAATTTAGAGATAAGAGGTTACAAGGGGAGATGCGGGCGGGCGGGGAACCAATGAATTGGCAACATATCAAGGGTGAACACCAGAATTGCCATCTTGGTGGGGTGGGCAGAATTGGGAAATGACTATTGAACCTCGAATATCCCTGCGTTTGTGTGTGGCTGGCAGGTGTGATTCGCATTACCACTTGTGACAACTAGCCCCAAAAGTTAGCGTCACCTCCAAGAGGTCTACCGAATAATGTGTGTGTGTGTGAGAGAGAGTGGCAAAGCGGGAGCGATTCGCACTGTCTAGCCTCTTTACTAAACCTGAACCTCTCGGCATCTTGGCTAAGATCAAGCGGAGGATCAAACCCAAGATGAGGTGTAATACCTATTCCTGTCAACTTGCATCTAGTATGTCTCTGCTGCGGGAACCTGAAATGGATTCAATTTGAATTTAAATGTTTTTTGGAGCAAGCAAGGAGATGGATTCAGGGCTCGCCCCGTCCACGCTGCAATTTGGCGTGGTAACTCTGAAAAAAGAATGACATTTATTTTTTTCACACTAACTAGGAAATCGGAACAGAAGGAGGGAATTTTTTTTGTTAATTGTAATAAGTACAAAATCACAATTAACAAAGGCAGTGGCTGTCTGTTCGTCAGCTCTCAATACGGAGTGCCTATTGCAGTGTCTCTTGTTCTGCTGACCGAATTCTGTCCTCTTACTTTCTGTTGTGTTGCACACCCAGCTCCACAGAATTGTCGATCATTAACCCTTTCTAGCAACTACCCCTATTCAGGATCGGTCGTATCCTGCAGTACTGATTGGCCCACGCAGCACATGAATCGTCCCTGATTGGTTAAATGGTGCAGAATCAATGCCTGATTGGTCTCTGAAGGATGTTGGTCACCTTACGGATGTCACTTACCATTCATTTTGCCGCCTTGCTGATGTCACTTCTCATAAAAGCGGTCACTTTGATGATGTCACTTTCTATTAACGCAGTCATCTTTGCTTATGTCACTTCTCATTAACTCCTAATTGGTTGCCCAGCCTCGCAGTCACTTGTGGTAACATCTTTTTCTTTATCCGATTCTTAAAAGTTACAATGCCAATGTATAGAGTGGACAGGGCAAGCCCTTTATCGGTCTCATTGCTTCCTCCAAAAATCAATTCAAATTGAATCCAATTTATCAGGCATCAGCAGTCACTAAGAGGTTACACATAACACCTGAGATGTATAGGTTAAGATGATGAGCCTGATGAACATCAATCACGAGGAAATAACACCACACATCCTCTTATTACAAGTTAAATCACCTCGTGCTGCCTTGTTATCTTCGTGCAAAAGCTAGAAACTTAATAAAACAGCAGGGAACAGCAATCATTTCTTGGCCTTTTAGCTAAGATCAAGCGTCAGATCAAACCAAAGATGAGGTGCGATGTATTTTCTTGTCAGCTTAGAAGGAGGGAAATTAACCGTTCGAGCCTATTTTCTTATTCAATGAGATGTTGAATCACATCGGCTGATTAGCATCTTAACTCCATCCTCTGCCTCGGTCAGCTATCGCCTACTCGGGGAATAAATCATTTTATACACATCTTCAGCTGGCCTCCCGCGGCAAGAAGACAGAACAGGCAGATTAACTCACAGACTGTGGTATAAAGGGAAGTGGGGTTGTGCTTTTCGAGACCAACTTGTCCAGGAGGATTGGGAGAACTATAAAATTCAGCCAAAGGTTGCTAAAATAAAATCAGAAGAGCTAAGATGAACTACGAAAGGAAACTATCAGAAAACATAAACACTGATACCAAACGCTTCTATAAGTTTATAATGAGGATGAGAATAGCTGAAGTAAATGTTGGCCCTTTAGAGGATGGTACTGGTGAGGTAACAATGGGGAATACAGATGGTGAAGGCACTGACCAATATTTTGCCTCTGTCTTCACGGTAGAAAATAATAATCAAAATTCCAAAAACTACAGTTAATGCAGAGGAACTTGGTGCAATAACGATCACTAGGCAGACGGTATTGAATATACTAAGGCAGTTAAGTCTTCGGGACCGCATGGCCTGCATCCTAGGGTATTTAGGGAGGTGACAGCAGATATAGTGGGTGCATTGGTTATGATGTTTCAGAATTCCATTGATTCTGGAATGGTTCTGGTGGATTGGAAATGCGCTAATGTGATGCCCCTATTCAAAAAGGGAGAGAGGAAAAAGTAGGAAACTATAGATCGGTCAGCTTGACCTCTGTGGCGGAAAGTTGCTAGAATCAATCAGTAAGAAGGAGATAAGTGAACATTTGGAAAGACAAAGATCAATCCACCATTGTCAGCATGGTTTATGAAGGGTAAACCATGCTTGACAAACTTGCTCGAGTTCTTTGAGGACATAATTAGCAAGGGGATAATGGGGAACCTGTGGATGTGGTATATCTAGACTTCCAGAAGGCATTTACAAGGTGTCACAGAAAAGACTGATTCAGAAGGTGAGATTGCAGGGGATTGGGGATAGAGTACGAGACTGAATTGAGGATTGGCTGACTGACAGAAAGCAGAGGATTGGGATAAATGGGTCCTTCTCTGGCTGGCGAACTATAACTTGGGGGGGGGGGGTCGGGGTGCCACAGGGGTCAATCCTCAGACCTTAACTGTTTACAATCTTGGGTGACACAGTGGTTAGCACTGCTGCCTCATGGCACTGAGGACCAGGGTTTGATCCCGGCCCCGGGCCATTGTCCTTGTGGAGTTTGCACATTCACTCCATGTCTGCGTGGGTCTCACCCCCAAATCCAAAGATATGCAATGGTAGATAGATTGGCCATGCTAAATTGTCCCTTAATTGGAACAAAAAGAATCAGGTATTCTAAATTTTTTAAAAACTGTTTACAAAAAGGCAAATTATTATCTAAATGGAAAGCAGATTCAAAATGCGTCTGGGCAGAGGGATTTGGGTGTTTTTGCTCATGAATTACAGAAAGTCGGTATACAGGTACAGTATGTAATTAAAAAGGCAAATGGAATAGCGTTTATTGCAAAATGTGGGTAAGGTAGAAACCAAATGAACAAACCAGGAGAAATCTGATTTCAAATTTCAACTTTTGAATTCAATTTTTTTTTAGAAATCTGGAAATAAAAGGCTGGTGTTGCACAAAGTCTGTATGCAGGTACAAAATGTAATAAGAACGGCAAATGAAATGTTAATGTTTATTGGAAAAGGACTGGAGTATATATGCAGGGAAGTGTTGTTGCAATTATATAGGGTGTTGGTGAGACCACATCTGGAGTATTATGTCCAGTTTTAGTCTCCTTATTTGAGGAAGAATGTGGTGGTATTGGAGGCAGTTCAGAGGAGATTCACCAGATTGATTCCAGGGATGAATGTATTGACGTATGAGGGTTTATACGTTTGAGGGTATAAAGAATTTGGGTTTATGCTCGCTGGAGTTTAGAAGAATGAGAAGTGATCTGATTGAGGTATATAAAAGACTAAAAGGGATTGATAAAGTAAATGTCGACCAAATGTTCTCCCTTATGGGACAATCTAGGACAACAGGTCACAGATATAGGTTGAGAGGCGGTAAATTTAAAACTGAGATGAGGAGAAACTACTTCTCGCAGAGAGTGGTGAAATTGTGCAACTCACTGCCCCATAGTGCGGTGGAGTCCGAATCATTAAATGGTTTCAAGAAGGAGATGAATATGTTTTTGATTAAAAAAAGGGTTGAAGGAATGTGGGGAATAGGTAGGGAGGTGGATTTGAGGCACAGGATTAAATGGCACAGCAGGCTCAGACCTGAATTGCCTACTTTTGCTCCTAATTCCTATTTTCCTATTTGCACCTCACATATGACTTCAAAATGGACCTTACTTCTGCTAATTTTAGGACCATTCCAGGACCTTCCTGTTTAAATCTGCTCCTAAAGCAATGAGCAGAGAGGCAATGAGAAGTACCAACATGAAAAGGGGATTGTCCCCATCCCAGCTGCTGTTCCAGTCAGTGCCCGCTCTACTCACCAGGCTCTAATGTTCATTTCCATATTGTTCACGGCACACCCTTGTGCAAAATTAAACTTATTTAAATTTGTCTGTCAATCCAGCATAACAGTGGCTATTTTCCCGACAATCTATTTTTCTATTAATCGCTATATATTGCAAATGATCTATTTCTTTATTTATCTACTCTTCCTCCATCTGTCTCTCCACCCATTTATCATTTACCTATCTCCAACTCTCTATCCATCCACCTGTCCAGCTATCTAACTGTCTATTACAATCTGAGCCATTAGTTAGTGTGGGATATCTAATTGTCCATGTATCTGTGCGTGCAAGTATTTCTTGCCGCACCGAGGGGCGACCTCCGAGTCAGGCGCCTGTCTGATCAAGTGCTATAGAAATCCTCCCGACTGGGTAAGGAACCAAGTATTCGGTGAAAACTTCCAAAGTTATCTTCCCATTGCCCAAAATATTTGGCTTTCCTCTCTGACGAGGCGCTAATATCTGCTGACCCACTTGGTGGGAATTTGCCAGGAGCGGATCAGCTGCATGTTCCACACCACGGTCCAGTTTTAACTCAATAGTCAGCCAGGTTTGGTCCCTTCAGAGCACAGTCAGCAGTCAGAGACTTAACTGGCGGGCGGGTGGAATAGGGGTAGGGGTAGGGGCTGGGATAGGGGGTGGTGGGTGGGGGACGGCGGAGGGAAGGGTGGGGGACGGCGGAGGGAAGGGTGGGGGACGGCGGAGGGAAGGGTGGGGGAGGTATGGGGCGATGGGCGGGATGGTTTTGGTGGAGATGGGGGAAGGGGATGTGGTGGGGGATGAGAGGAGGATGGGAGAGGGAAACGGGAGGATAGGAGGGGGATGGGTGGGGAAACGAGGATGGGGGTGGAGATGGGTAGGGATGTGGGGGGTGGGATGGGGGCAAGGGGGGGTTGGAGATAAGGGGGGTTGGGAAGGAGGGGGTATGGTAGTGGAATGATGGGGAGGGGGTGCTCCCTGAACAAAGGAGGAGAGAGCCAGTTGGAGATTCGACATGCCAATATTAAGTATCCAGAAAGTGTAGGCATGGAGATTGAGTGAGAGTAAACTTAGAATGTGACTCTCAATCGTTGCAGAGCCATCATGGCCCAGGTGGAAGTAATTTCCCGCCCCCCCCCCCCCCCCCGCATGTCTTGCGGGGGCGGAAGCGGCCGCCAATGGCCTGGGGGCGGGATTTTCCTGTCCTGTCACTCTTAACGATGTTCCCGGTTGTTCGCACCCTCCACCACAGGCAAACGTGCGGCGGGGCCAGGACCGTCCGGAAAATCCGCCAAACGGTCGTCAATATGGGACAACTTGATCCCAAAATGATTCCCTCATCACCGTCTGGGCTGGCACATGAAGCTGAGCTCACGGAGTGGCAGCACCATTGCCTCGAACTTTGTTCAACGTGTTGGGGGCGGAAAGCAACTGGAAGAAACGTGGGGATTTTCCAGATGCGGCAAGGAATGCGAAAGATGACGGATCGAGTGGTCGAAGAGTTTCTCGATGCAGGATGTTCTTATACAAGAATTTATCACTTCCCCCCTGAGACCAAGAATGGTTCTGTCTACAAGGTGCAATTGATGTGTAAGAGAATTATAACATTTACAGTGCAGAAGGAGGCCATTCGGCCCATCGAAACTGCCCTTGGTAAGAGCACCACCTCCATCCCACACCTCCACCCTAACCTTTTCCGGACAATCTAATTAATTGTCCTAAGGATAATTTATCATGGCCAATCCACCTAACCTGCACGCCTTTGGACTGTGGGGGGAAACCGGAGCACCCGGAAGAAACCCATGCAGACACGGGGAAAACGTGCAGACTCCGCACAGACAGTGACCCAGCGATATCGAACCTGGGACCCTGGAGCTGTGAAGCAATTGATGTGTATTTAATGAAATAATTAAATGCCTCCATTCTTCATCATTTGAGGTTGGATATTTGGAACAAAAAAATTAACTGTTTACTCATTTTACCCCATGTTTGGAATGTTGGATGCATTGGTTATACACAAACGTTGAGAGTTGAAGTTAATAAAGCTGCTTGGTGGAAAAGGTATCTGGACCTTATAAACAGAGGCATCAAGTACACAAGCAAATCAAACCTTTGTACCTCAGTTAGAGCGTCCTGTCCAATTCTGGGTCCCACACTTGGGAAATATGTCAAGGTCTTACAGCGGAAATTTACCAGAATGGTAACAGGAATGAGATATTTCAGTTGTGTGGAGAGATTGGAGAGGTCGATTCTCCTTGGAGCACAGGTGGTGAAGGGGAAGTTTAATTTAAACAAAACGTTCAATTTATGGCTAGTTTTGATGGAGTAGGTAAGGAACAACTCTTATCACCTGCGGGGCGGAGCGGAGCGGAGTCCTAGAGGACCACAGAAGGAAGGGGGGTGGTAACCAGGGCGCCACTGGTGGAAGAAGATCCAATTGCAACTTTTAAAGCGGAATATTTGCAAAGGAAAAATCTGAGAACGACGAGAGTGGCGGAGTGTGGAACTAATGAGATGGTTCCTTCAAATGCCATCAGAAGCACGATGGGCTGAATGGACGACTGCTCTGTAAGATTCTCGGATATGTCATTGGCTTTGTTGACGTTAAAGTTCACCCTTCTCGACTTAATTGGTGAAATTGTCCATTTCTGTTGTGTTGTTCCTCTCTAATCTTAAACTGCGGCCGGCACAATATGTGCCTAATCTTTCTCGTCCGGGATTGTGTGGGGCAATTCCGGGGCACAATGCTCAGGGGCGGGGGGGAACTTCCTCGAGGGAGCTCTGTGAGGGGCCGGTGGGTTCTCTATGTCATATTACTTTGCCCGAGATTGCCTGATAGGTTGGGGCAATCTAATTAATTGCCAGCTAGAACATTGCCTTGAGCGCAATCGGCAATTCTAGCTCAAATTGTACCCAAAATCGCGACCGTTTTACAAAGTGTACTTTAACCCCCGGGAATCTGCACAAAACTATTTGCATGAGAATAAACTCTGCGACCGACCACCAGAATTAGACAATACTTTAAAAAACATGTTTTGTTTTTTTTTGTTTTAAATTGTGGTATCAAACTATCCTTGATATATTGAACTTGGTGAAGCTTGATTTCCAGAGCTGGAAAATGGGTTCGTCGCGGCAAGAAAATTGAAATCGCAGCGTCAAACTCTCACGTGTGAGTCGCCTGATTTTAAATAACTTACACATGACTTTTAAAGAATGTGGAAAAACTATTTTCTAATTAGGCTATGCTCCAGTAGTCTGTTCTTTGTCGAAGAAAATGAAAACAAAAATAATTCAATCCCTAATACAAAATGTACAGATTGGTCTATCTATGCCAAAATATCCTGCTTAGTTATTTCCAGCATCCTCTGCAAATGGCTGCAAATGTACCAGTGGCGATTCAGTCACTTTGCATAAAATATGGCGTAACCTCGAGTTACGCCAGAGGCAATTTGTAACTAAAATTCTGAGATCCTTGGCCTCAGTTGCAACGATTTCGGACTAACTGAGCTGAAGAAAGCAATCCAGTCTGTCCAAGAGGCAATTGAGACCAATTACATCTTTCAGGAATGGCTCACAAGCAGTAATGCCACATTGGCATTGTTGGGGGCTGCTTGGATTTAAGTGCAAGTATATTATCGGGAACAGAATAGAATAAATTTTACTAATACCTTATCTACAATAGGGCTGATCTGCGGGTGTGTACTGGGCAGAAGGCTTTACTCTGTATCTAACCCATGCTGTACCTGTCCTAGGAGTGTCTGATGGGACGGTGTAGAGGGAGCTTTACTCTGTATCTAACCCGTGCTATGTCTGTCCTGAAAGTGTTTGATGGGACCGTGCAGAGCATAGTTTTAAAAGTGCAAGCCGTGGAGTGATTGGTTGCTGTGTTCCCAATCACGGGAGATGCACCCAATGGTTGCTACAACATTTTTTAAATTGAGTATGGTAACCACTGATGCCTTTTAAATGAGAAGGAAATTAGGCCATGTGCAGGCTTCCTGTCATAAGCCACAGTAGTGAGCAGGTCACAATCATGGAGGAGAAGTTCTTCCATTTTATAGTTGCTGGCAAGCAAGGTAAGAAGTCTGTGAAGATGAATCATTTTCTTACACAAAAGAGACGGTCAGAAACACAAATAGGCAGAGTACCTATTGACTAGGATCTCACATCTGAATCTGCTGTCATGAGCTGCTTAAAGCATGTCCAGAGCCGGACAGAGTAGTGTTAGTGTTAGCTCTGCACAGGTTCCAGGGTGTTTGGTTAACAGCCTACAAAGAAGAAACTTAACTTGGGAACAAAGCCGTATGCAGATAATTTCTTGAGGTATGGTTTTGTGAATTGTGCTAATGCAAACAAGGATGCAAAGCCCATTTGTGTTATAAGCAGGGTGGTACTGGGAAATGAGAGAAGTTTCAGATTTTGAAAGTGAAGTGGTGGGTGAAAATTTCCACTTGCGATTGAGATCCCAGAATCAGTTATTAACTTAGAGCTGACTGCCAAGGAAAATACTACTGTACCAGACCTGTGATAATATTAAAAACACACCAAAATCCTATGAGGCTGTCAGCATTCTGATGGAGCATCTCCCAGGAGTACCCAGTGCTGAGTAAAACAAGCATTTTGTGCTATTGCCCTTCACAACAACTTACATTTACGAGGTTGGATTTTCCATTCTCACAAAGATGAAAACAGCACAAAGGAACTGGCTGAAGTCTGTACCTGATATGTGCATTGCCCTCTCCTCCTGTGAAGCTTAATGGAGTGAGATCGTGATGACCAAGCAGGCTCACTTTTCGCATTTAAGGTAAGCAAATGTGGCGTGAAGACCGGCTGCAGTGGGTCACAGGAAAAACAGTTTAAAAAACACTGGTGTAGAGGGAACTTTACTCTGTATCTAACCCCATTGTGTACCTGTTCTGCGGAGCATTTGATAGGACAGTGTAGAGGGAGCTTTACTCTGTATCTAACCTGTGCTGTACCTATCCTGGATGTGTTTGATGGAACAGTGTAGAGGGAGCTTTACTCTGTATCTAACCCCATGCTGTACCTGTCCTGGGAGTGTTTGATGGGACGGTGTAGAGCCCCATGCCATACCTGTCCTGGGAGTGTTTGATGGGGTCAGTGTGGAGAGAGCTTTACTCTGTATCTAACCCCGTGCTGTACCTGTCCTGGGAGCATTTGATGGGACAGTGTAGAGGGAGCTTTACTCTGTATCTAACCCGTGCTGTACCTGTCCTGGGTGTGTTTGACAGGACAGTGTAGAGGGAGCTTTACTCTGTATCTAACCCGTGCTGTACCTGTCCTGGGAGTGTTTGATGGGACAAATTAGAAGGGCATTTACTATCTATATATCACCCTTGTCGTGTCTAACCTTGCTAAGGACGTTTTTAAACAAACATACAGGATCCTTGTAAATATGGGCCCAGAGTACAAAAGGAAGGAGGTTATACTAAATCTTTATAAATCACTGCTATACCTGGAATAATGTGTCCAATTATGCGTGCCACGCTCTCTAAAGACCACAGAGATGGTGCAGAGGAGATGAACCAGAACGGTCAATCCAGAAGTGGGGCTCTACAGTTGTTTGGAACGAGTTGAGAAACTGGGATCATTCTGCTTCAAGCAGAGAATGTCAAGGAGAGATTGGATGGAGCTATTCAAAATTAGAAAGGGTTTTAGAGAGTAAATAAGATGCAATTTCCTCAGCTGCAGGGTCAGTAAATTGTGTATTCAGAAACAGATCTAGTAATAACTTTGCAAGAGGAATTGGATAAATATTTGAAAAGGAAACAACTGCAGAGTAAGAGTAAGGGGAGGCAGGGTCTAACTTTTTAAAAGAGCTGTCTGGCTGCGATGGTCTGCGTGACCCTCTTCTGGATTGTGCGATTCACTGATTCTTGATACAATATGGAGATAGTTGCGCTCTATTTGTCCCACGCTGTACCTTCTCTGGTAATGTTTAATGAAGTAGTGTAAGGGGAACATAGCTGTCTTGAGAATACTTGATCTTACCACTGGCCATAACCCTAGGAAAGTGTTGTAGCCCTCGGACCAATAGCCTTTGCCCTGATGAGAACAAAACTTAATTAGACCATGTACAGCTTTTAAAAGTCCCATTCTACTTAGTGAAAGATAAGTATAATCCTGCGGTCAGAAATATACACTAGATGTATGGTAGCCTTGACTGTATTGATATCACAGGATTGGCAAATGGGGACACAGCATTTGACTTGTTTACATTATTGGAGACCCACGAGGTTAACTTGCAAAGCGCAGCTGGGACCATTAGGTTGGCACAGGCATGGTTTCAGCTGGACCATTAGATTGGCACGGGCATGGTTTCAGTTGGGGCCATTAGATAGGCACGGTTTCAGCTGGGACCATTAGATTGGCATGGGCACGGTTTCAGTTGGGGCCATTAGGTTGGCACGGGCACGGTTTCAGCTGGGACCATTAGATTGACACGGGCACGGTTTCAGCTGGGACCATTAGATTGACACGGGCACGGTTTCAGTTGGGGCCATTAGGTTGGCACGGGCACGGTTTCAGCTGGGACCATTAGATTGACACGGGCACGGTTTCAGCTGGGGCCATTAGATTGACACGGGCACTGTTTCAGCTGGGGCCATTAGGTTGGCACGGGCAGTTTCAGCTGGGGCCATTAGACTGGCATGGGCACAGTTTCAGCTGGGACCATTAGTTTGGCACGGGCACGGTTTCAGCTGGGTCCATTAGGTTGGTACGGGCACGGTTTTAGCTGGGGCCATTAGACTGGCATGGGCACAGTTTCAGCTGGGGCCATTAGACTGGCACGGGCAGTTTCAGCTGGGGCCATTAGATTGGCACGGGCACAGTTTCAGCTGGGGCCATTAGGTTGGCATGGGCACAGTTTCAGCTGGGGCCATTAGATTGGCTAGGGCACGGTTTCAGCTGGGGACATTAGGTAGGCATGGGCACGGTTTCAGCTGAGACTCACGTCACGGTTGCAGGCTGCTCCACCTGGAACAATCTGATCGCCCTGGGGGTGGGGAGGGGGTGAATACCCAACCGTCACCATTTCAAAAGGACAGCATTTGGTAGCTCTGCTTCTGTCTCATCTCAACTTGGAATTTCACGTCAACTATTCCTAAAAATAACTGACCTCAGATTAAACCTCTCTAGTGTCTAAATTATTCTTCACCAGAATGGTTTTTCAAGAAGATAAAGATTCGAATGTATACGGAATGGTTCATGAGCTCTGAATACCGCAAAGTCGAGGAAGTGCCTTTTGAAGTGTATCCACTGTTTTAGCGGAAGGAAATGCAATTTCCGGTTTACACACAACAAACTCCCCCAAAATAAGCAATATGACAATGACCAGATTAACTGTCTTTGGTCTTGTTGGTTGACAAATATAGACAGGAATAACTCTCCCGCTCTTTTTCGCAGTCGTGTCACCGGATCTTCTACATCGAAGAAGGCAAATGAGGCCTGCGTTCACTGTCTCACCTGAAAGTCAGTGTAACTCTGGTAATTCGGCATCCCTCAGTCCTGTGCTGGAGTAGAGCAGCCTTGATTTTTTTTGTGTTGCAACTCTGGGGTGAGACTTGAACCCGGAGCCAGGTGCCTCAGAGGCGGGAACTACCAAGTAAGCCCCAGCTGACACACGAATGTCGGCCATAGGATAAATACCAGCCAGGGTCCAAGAAGAACAGCCCACTCCCCAAATATTGCAATCGGATGCTTAGCATCTATCCGAGAGGGCAGTCTCTCCACACCCCCATCCGAGAGGGCAGTCTACCCACCCCTCCTTCCCCCCCAATCCGAGAGGGCAGTCTCTCCACCCCTCCTCCCCCCCCCCCCCCCCCCATCCGAGAGGGCAGTCTCTCCACACCCCATCCGAGAGGGCAGTCTTTCCATCCATCTTCCCCATCTGAGAGGGCTGTCTCTCCACCCATCTTCCCCATCTAAGAGGGCAGTCTCACCACCCCCCCACCCCATCCGAGAGGGCAGTCTCTCCACACCCTCTCCCCCCCCCCCATCCGAGAGGGAAGACTCTCCACACCCCCCCCCCCCCCCATCCGAGAGGGCAGTCTCTCCACCCCTCCTCCCCCCCCCCATCTGAGAGGGCAGTCTCTCCACCCATCTTCTTCCCCCCCCCTCCCCCATCCGAGAGGGCAGTCTCTCCACCCCTCCTCCTCCCCCCCCCCATCTGAGAGGGCAGTCTCTCCACCCATCTTCCCCCCCCCCCCCCCCATCCGAGAGGGCAGTCTCTCTACCCATCTTTCCCATCTGAGAGGGCAGTCTCTCCACCCATCTTCCCACCCATTCCCCCCCCATCCGAGAGGGCATTCTCTCCACCCCTCCTCCCCCCAATCTGAGAGGGCAGCCTCTCCACCCATCTTCCCACCCATCCGAGAGGGCAGTCTCTCCACACCACACCCCCCCCCCATCCGAGAGGGCAGTCTCTCCACCCCTCCCCCCCCCCCCCATCCGAGAGGGCAGTCTCTCTACCCATCTTTCCCATCTGAGAGGGCAGTCTCTCCACCCATCTTCCCACCCATCCGAGAGGGCAGTCTCCACCCATCTCTTCCCCCCCCCCATCCGAGAGGGCAGTCTCCCCACCCCTCCTCCACCCCCCCCCCCCCCCCATCTGAGAGGGCAGCCTCTCCACCCATCTTCCCACCCATCCGAGAGGGCAGTCTCTCCACCCATCTTCCCCCCATCCGAGAGGGCAGTCTCTCCACCATCTTCCCCCCCCCCCCATCCGAGAGGGCAGTCTCTCCACACCCCCCCCCCATCCGAGAGGGCAGTCTCTGCACACCGCCCCCCCCCCCCCATCCGAGAGGGCAGTCTCTCCACACCCCCCCCATCCGAGAGGGCAGTCTCTTCACACCCCCCCCATCCGAGAGGGCAGTCTCTCCACACCCCCCCCCCCATCTGAGAGGGCAGTCTCTCCACACTCTCTGCACACCCCGTCCCCATCCGAGAGGGCAGTGTCTGCACCCCTCCTCCCCCCCCCCATCCGATAGGGCAGTCTCTCCACCCCTCCTCCCCCCCCATCCGAGAGGGCAGTCTCTCCACCCCTCCTCCCCCCCATCCGAGAGGGCAGTCTCTCCACCCCTCCTCCCCCCCCATCCGAGAGGGCAGTATCTCTACCCATCTTTCCCATCCGAGAGGGCAGTCTCTCCACCCATCTTCCCCCCCATCCGAGAGGGCAGTCTCGCCACCCCCCCCCCCCCCCCCCCATCCGAGAGGGCAGTCTCGCCACCCCTCCTCCCCACCATCTGAGAGGGCAGTCTCTCCACCCATCTTCCCACCCATCCGAGAGGGCAGTCTCTCCACCCATCTTACCCCCCATCCGAGAGGGCAGTGCCTCCACCCATCTCCACCCCACCCCCCCCCATCCGAGAGGACAGTCTCTCCACCCATCTTGAGGGCAGCACGGTAGCGTTGTGGATAGCACAATTGCTTCACAGCTCCAGTGTCTCAGGTTCGATTCCGGCTTGGGTCACTGTCTGTGCGGAGTCTGCACATCCTCCCCGTATGTGCGTGGGTTTCCTCCGGGTGCTCCGGTTTCCTCCCACAGTCCAAAGATGTGCAGGTTAGGTGGATTGGACATGATAAATTGCCCTTAGTGTTGGGTGGGGTTACTGGGTTATGGGGATAGGGTGGAGGTGTTGACCTTGGGTAGGGTGCTCTTTCCAAGAGCTGGTGCGGACTCGATGGCCGAATGGCCTCCTGCTGCACTGTAAATTCTGTAAATCTGTAAATCTTCCCCATCCGAGAGGGCAGTCTCTCCACCCATCTCCCCCCCCCCCCCACCCCCCATCCGAGAGGGCAGTCTCTCCACCCATCTCCACTCCCCCCACCCCCCTCCATCCGAGAGGGCAGTCTCTCCACCCATCTTCCCCATTCGAGAGGGCAGTCTCTCCACCCATCTCCCCCCCCCCCCCCATCCGAGAGGGCAGTCTCTCCTCCCATCTCCTCCCCCCCCCCCATCCGAGAGGGCAGTCTCTCCACCCATCTCACCCCCCCCCCCCCATCCGAGAGGGCAGTCTCTCCACCCATCTCACCCTCCCCTCCCATCCGAGAGGGCAGTCTCTCCACCCATCTTGCCCCCCCCCATCCGAGAGGGCAGTCTCTCCACCCATCTTGCCCTCCCCCCACATCCGAGAGGGCAGTCTCTCCACGCATCTCACCCCCCCATCCGAGAGGGCAGTCTCTCCACCCATCTTCCCCATCCGAGAGGGCAGTCTCTCCACCCATCTTCCCCATCGAGAGGGCAGTCGCTCCACCCATCTCCCCCCCCCCCCCTCCCCCCCCCAACCAGTAGACGGAGGAACATAAGTTTGTGGGGTTAAAGGGGCAGTGGCAGCATGGACGTGAAAGCGAATGAGAGCCAGACAAGGAAGCATGATGGTACACAATGGCGTGCTCCGAAGGAAATCATTATTAAACCCCTGCTCCTAATTGGCCATGCTAATGGCCTGGAATTGGGTGCAGAAGACATAAATTGGCAGATGGTGTGAAATGCAAAAACGTATGAGGCTAATAACTGACTTCAAGGATGAGAAATTCTGGACAGCGGAATGGACAGACACATGACAAATGTAATTTAATGCAAAGGAGCTTAAAGTGATGCATTTTGACTGGGAGAACAAAAAGCGATATAAATTTTCACATGAGTAGGAAAAGAGAAACCTGAAGGTGTACATACACACATCTTTGGAAGTTATGTGGAATAATTAGTGAAGCAGTTGTTCTCCATTGAGCAGAGAAGGTGTAAAGGAGATTTTATCGAGTGGTTTGTCGAACATGAAGGGTGTGTGACCGGACAACACAGATTTAAGGTGATTGGCAAAATGATTGGAGAATTCTGCAAACATTGGAGAATTACTTCATGCGTCAAGTTTATATGATCTAGCGCACAGTGGTGAAAACAGGAAGTAAATTGGATAAATATTTAAAGAGAAGAATATGGCTGGTCTATATGTTGATATGTAGGCCTATTGGGGGAGAAAGGGAGAGCAGAACCCGTATCGGCATGATGGGCTGAATGGCCTCTTTCTGCGCTGCTCAAATTCCTCTGCAAAGGGATTAGATAAGGCCATGTTCTTGTGGTACCTCATTGTCTATCAACACTCATCATTGAGGTCCTGTTTGTATTACTTCTTGACTTACAGACCAAGATCTATGTCAAGAATCAATCACCAATCTAATAATCATGTTATTATTTTGCTCTGATCAAATAGTGACATGGTTCATCCTGAAAGTTTTATTGTTTTACCTCATGTTAATCCACACGCGACCTCATCTAGGATGAAAATAATCCTCAAATATAGCTCCAGCAATTCAGGAAATGAATAATGAATATTCTCTTTTTCTCTCTTGATCAGGCACTGGTCAAACCTTTGAAAGATATACATTTTTCCATAGGAATATAGTACTTAGGAGCTGGAGTAGACCATTTGGTCCTTTGAGCCTGCCCTGCCATTCAGTAATATTGTGGATGACCTGGTTGTGGTCTCAACTCCACTTTCCTGTCTGACCCCCAGAATCCTTGACTCACTTGTCTATCAAAGATCTGCCTGACTCAGCTTTGAATGAATGCAGTGAAGCAACCTCCACAGCTCTCTGGGGAAGAGAATTCCACAGACTAATGGCCATCTGAGAGAAAAAGAAACTCTCCTCATTTGTCTTAAAATGGAGGTCTCTTGTTCGTAAAATATGTCCACTGGTTCTAGTCTCCTCCATAAGAGGAATCATCCCCCTGGTTTCCACCTGGTAATAATAAAAGTAATTAATAATCGCTTATTGTCACAAGTAGGCTTCAATGAAGTTACTGTGAAAAGCCCCTTAGGCGCCACATTCCGGTGCCTGTTTGGGGAGGCTGGTACGGGAATTGAACCTCGCTACTGGCATTGTTCTGCCTTACAAGCCAGCTGTTTAGCCCACTGTGCTAAACCAGCCCCTAGTTGAGTCCCTTCCGGATCTCGTATGTTTCAGTAAGGTCACCTCTCATTCTTCTAAACTGTATAGGCCCAACCTGTTCAACCTTTTTTAACAAGACAACCCTTCATCCCAGGCATCACTCAAGTGGACCTGAGCATACAAACGTATGAATTAGAGCAGGCGTATGGCATTCGGCCTCTGGAGCCTGCTGCACCATCCAATAGGATCGTGGGTGATCTGATTGTAACCTCAACTCCACATTTCCAACTACACCTAATAATCTTTCACCCTCCCTTACTTTTCAAGAGTCTATCCACCTCTGCCTTGAAACTATTCAAAGACTCCACCCCCTTTTGAGGAAAAGAATTCCAGAGAGTCATGACCTTCTGATGGAAATAAATTCTTCTCATCTCTGTCTGAAACCGTCAGCCCCTTATTTTTAAACAGTGACCCTCTAGTTCTAGATTCTCCAACAAGAGGATATACCCTCTCCATATCCATCCTGCCAATACCCCTCAGGATCTTGTATGTTTTGATCAAGTCACCTCTTACTCCTATAAACTCCAGTGAATATAAGCCTAACCTCTCCAACCTCCTTGATCAGACAACACACCCATTCCAGATATTAGCCTGGTAAACCTTCTCTGAACTGCTTCCAAAGCATTTACATCGTTCCTTAAATACGGTGACCAATACTGTGCACAGTACTCCAAATGTGGTCACACTAATGTCCTGTATAATTGAAGAATCAATTCTTATTTATTCATTCTCGGGGTGTGGATGTCACTGGTGCGGCGGTTTTCTTATTTTCCATGCCTAATTGCCCTTGAGAAGGTGGTAGTGAGCTGTGTCCTTGAACCTCTGCAATCTGTGTGGTGTAAGTACACCCACAGTGCTGTTAGGGAGGGAGTTCCAGGATTTTGACCCCAGCGACAGTGAAGAAACAATGATATATTTCCAAGTAATGGCTGTGTGGCTTGGCGGGAAACTTGCAGGTGGCGGTGTTGCCAAGCATCCTTCTCTTGGCTGACGAAGGCTGTCGACAACTTGGTGAGTTGTCCTCACAATAAATAATAACATTCTAGTAGCTTTCCTAATTATTGCTGTACCTGCATACTAATTCAAAGCACTCGGACAACAAGATCCCTCTGCATCTCAGAGCTCTGCAATCCTTCATCATTTTAGAACAGAAGCTTTTTTTTTCTTCCTGCTGTGAAGGCAATTCTATCCTTGTTCAAATTTCCAATATCTTTGTGTCCTGACAAACCTGGAATGATGCAGCCATTCAGATTCTGTTCTAGATATTGCCTGCCAGAGAACCAGCTTCTGCCCTAGTTGAAACTCCTGGTCCTCCACCACCACCTCAATTTCGAAAAAAACATACTCATTCTTGTTTTCAATTCCTTCGATGGCCATATCCCTCCCCAATTCTAAAACCTCCCCCTTCCCCACAATCTTCCGAGATCTGTGATCCACCAAGTCTGTCCTCCTGTGCATCCCTGATTTAAAATTGCTCCACAATTGGTAGCGTGCCTCCAGCTGTGCCCCTAAGCTCTGGCATTCTCTCTCTAAATCTCTCCCCCCCCCCTTCCCCCCCCCCTCCCCCCCCCCCCCCTTCCCCCCCCCCCCTCATCTCTCTGTCTCTCTATCTCTTCCTTTAAGATGCTCCTGAAAACCTACCTCTTTGGCCAAGCTATTGGTCACAGTCTTAATGGCTTCTTACGTGATGGCTGAGTGGCAAATTTAATTCCTGTTCAGCACCTGGGACATTAGACCATAAGATCAGATATAGGAGCTGAATTAGACCATTCGGCTCATCAAGTCTGCTCTGCCATTCAATCATGGTTGATATGTTTCTCATCCCCATTCTGCTGCCTTCTCCCCGTAACCCCTGATCCCACTATTAATCAAGAAACTATCTATCCCTTTCTTAAAGACACTCAGTGACTTGGCCGCCACAGCTTTCTGCGGCAATGAGTTCCAGAGATTCACCACCCTCTGGCTGAATAAATTCCTCCTCATCACAGTTTTAAAGGATTGTCCCTTCAGTCTGAGTTTCTGCTCTCGGGTCCTAGTCTCTCCTACTAATGGAAACCTCTCTTCCATGTCCACTCTATCTTGACCTCTCAGTATTCTGTAAGTTTCAATGAGATCCTCCCTCATCCTTCTAAACTCCGAGTACAGACCCAGAGTTCTCAACCGCTCCTCATATGATAAGCCCTTAATTCCAGGGATCATTATTGTGAACCTCCTGTGGACCCTTTGCAAGGCCAGCACATCCTTCCTTAGATATAGGGCCCAAGACTGCTCACAGTACTCCAAATGGGGTCTGACCAGAGCCTTATTGAGCCTCAGCAGTACATCACCGCTCTTGTATTCTAGTCCTCTAGAAATGAATGCTAACATTGCATTTGCCTTCGGAACTACTGCCCAAACCTACATGTCAACTTTAAGAGAATCCTGAACTAGAACTCATAAGTCCTTTTGTGCTTCAGATTCCTGAATTTCTTCCCCATTTAGAAAATAGTTTATGCCTCTGTTCTTCCTACCAAACTGCATAACCTCACCTTTTTCCACATTGTGTTCCATCTGCCACTTCATTGCCTACTCTCCTAGTCTGCCATGTTCTTCTACAACCCCCCTGCTTCCTCAATACTACCTGTCTCTCTCTACATCTCTTTGTATCATCTGCAAACTTAGTAGCAATGCCCTCAGTTCCTTCTTCCAGATTGTTAATGGGAATAGTTGTGGTCCCAACATTGACCGCTGAAGAACATCTCTAGTCACTGGCTGCCATCCTGAAAAATGTAGAAACATTTTTACAAAAAAAGTTAGAGCACCATATAAATACCAGTTGTTGTAGTTATGATCAGCAATGACTTCTGGCTGACACGCTGATAGGACTACACTTTTGCGTTTCATTCCGGTCATTGTTTATAAGCATTGCAGCTGATGACTGTCACAGTCTTTGGGTTTCTTATTGATGCCCAGCCTGCATATATCCACTTCCCATGGGAAGAGATCCATTAATTATCTGTACCTGAAAGTGCCACTGTGTTGGCACATAGTCCTCTCATTTCATGTTCTTGCACAAAATAAAATTGCAAAAGGTTTCTCCATCAAGACCGTCTTTCACCTCTGCCTGGCGCATCCACTCCTACTCCCCACACCCCTGCACCCACTCCAAGACCCGATGCAACATCCTGGAAGATGGGGGGATAAAAATCTAGAAAACTCCCTTCCTTCCACAGAGGCAGCCCAGGAGGTCACATGGACTGTTTGTTAATTGTAATCCATTTACCCTTTGCTAACCCGGCCAGAAAAACACTCCAGATCATTATTGAAGACACTGCAGCGAATCAGCACCCAGTGCAGCAGCCAACACTCATTCCAGATGCTCACTACTCTGAGGCAAGAAGAATTCCCCAACATCTGGACTAATCCTACCTCTGTTTAAAATTTTCAGCAATTTGTAATTTAAAAAAGTTAAGTGGAGTACATACGCTCTGGCCGTATGAATGTTCAGTCAAATGTCAGCAAGGCCTATTGACACATCCTTCATTGGGCAGTTGACTTCATTAGCATTCAGGCTTCCACATGCCCTTTGAGTGAATTTATCTGTCTCCACCTAATATTAGGGATCCTTTAAAACTGTTGCTAAATAGGTTCCATTACTTTAGAAACTATCCCATTTCTTCTCATTGTCAGCCATAAGTTTTGCAAAATGATAAAACAAAAATGAAGTAGGGTAGGGACCCTTGAATCTCCAAGCTAGCTGAGGTACACTTCGGTCTTCAGACCATACAACTTTCCGAGTGACTTTGGTTGATTATTCTACTCTCAATATTGAGTTTACATTGTAAACGTGGACAATATCACAAGCTGGCTTCACCTAGTCTATAGCTTTCTGCCCTGTCCTGAGTGTCTTTCGTGATCACATAAAAGTGCAATGAATACCAAAGTTTTCACTAATGTGTCAGGATTGAGGGATAGCTGCTATGTTATGCAATAGTGGCAAAGTCTTGCAATGTTTAGAGATTCTGTTCAACAAGAAGTTGAAATCAAGTTGGATTGGAGTGTATGTTACCATTCTGGGCATCAGTCCTCAAATGTGTTAAACAGTATAAATTGGAGCCCAGTTGCCTCTTCATCAGGAGGTTGTGAATCAGCAGTGCTCTCTTATGGATGACACATTAAACAAAGACCACCCACACAACTGAGGGCAGGAGAGATGATCCCTCCGCCCTTGCCAATATTTTTCTCCCAATCAACATCATTCAACAAATTATCTGGCCTAGTTCACATTGCTGTTGGGGGGAAGCTTGCTGTGGACAAATTGGCTGTTCTGTTTCTTACGTTACAACAGTAACTGCACTTAAAACATACTTCATTGGCTGCCGAAGCCTTTGGCAGTCCTGGGGTCAGGCCAGGTGCTGTATAAATACGTCTTTCTTTAAGGGAACACTTCCTTTCCTGATCCACGTGAAATGCTGGAAAATTAAATCATCCTTCAAACTCATCACTTCAGGATGGTCTATACAAAAGCCTGGTCTCTGAACAGTCTGTTTTCTGGAAGGAAAGACCAAGCTTGCTGAGAGTGACCATTATGTAACATTGTATTCTTGAATATTAGGATTTACTCATTCCAGTGGTTTTGCCTTGTGTGGTCCTGTGTCCTATCTGGGTTAGGTTAGAATGCGTGACTGTTCTCTTGCACCTTACTAGTCTAAAAAGTAGCATTGCATTTGGTGTCTAGACATTGAGGAGAGTCTATTACTCGAAAGACAAGTTGCCCCAGACTTATGTGAATAAACTTGAATAATTACCTTTTGGTAGTTGAGCAACAGATGGTTCGAGTGCATCCTGCTTTCCTTTCACTTAACAGAGTGAAATATCCCTGAAAGGATAATTAATTGAAAGATTAGCAATTTCTTTGCATAACCTGACGCGTAACATAACAGCGAGCTGAAAGGCAGGAAGCTGCAATACTTCAACTGAACAATTCTTCAGGCAGTTAACTGGGAAAGGAGTAGGATTTTGTATAATGAATAAAGCACAATGATGACCATCTCAAAATGACAATGATGACCATCTCAAAATGAATAAAGCACAATGATGACCATCTCAAAATCACAATTTCTCAAGACAAAGATTCACTACAGAGAGTGATCACACAACCAGTGATTAACTGCAGACAGGTGATCACAGTCAGTGACGAAATACAGAGTGACCACACAGTCAGTGACGAAATACAGAGTGACCACACAGTCAGTGACGAAATACAGAGTGACCACGCAGTCAGTGACGAAATACAGAGTGACCACGCAGTCAGTGACTAAATACAGAGTCACCACGCAGTCAGTGACGAAATACAGAGTCACCACGCAGTCAGTGACGAAATACAGAGTGACCACGCAGTCAGTGACGAAATACAGAGTGACCACGCAGTCAGTGACGAAATACAGAGTGACCACGCAGTCAGTGACGAAATACAGAGTGACCACGCAGTCAGTGACGAAATACAGAGTGACCACGCAGTCAGTGACGAAATACAGAGTGACCACGCAGTCAGTGACGAAATACAGAGTGACCACGCAGTCAGTGACGAAATACAGAGTGACCACGCAGTCAGTGACGAAATACAGAGTGACCACGCAGTCAGTGACGAAATACAGAGTGACCACGCAGTCAGTGACGAAATACAGAGTGACCACGCAGTCAGTGACGAAATACAGAGTGACCACGCAGTCAGTGACGAAATACAGAGTGACCACGCAGTCAGTGACGAAATACAGAGTGACCACGCAGTCAGTGACGAAATACAGAGTGACCACGCAGTCAGTGACGAAATACAGAGTGACCACGCAGTCAGTGACGAATACAGAGTGACCACGCAGTCAGTGACGAAATACAGAGTGACCACGCAGTCAGTGACGAAATACAGAGTGACCACGCAGTCAGTGACGAAATACAGAGTGACCACGCAGTCAGTGACGAAATACAGAGTGACCACGCAGTCAGTGACGAAATACAGAGTGACCACGCAGTCAGTGACGAAATACAGAGTGACCACGCAGTCAGTGACGAAATACAGAGTGACCACGCAGTCAGTGACGAAATACAGAGTGACCACACGTCAGTGACGAACAGTGGACCACGCAGTCAGTGACGAAATACAGAGTGACCACGCAGTCAGTGACGAAATACAGAGTGACCACGCAGTCAGTGACGAAATACAGAGTGACCACGCAGTCAGTGACGAAATACAGAGTGACCACGCAGTCAGTGACGAAATACAGAGTGACCACGCAGTCAGTGACGAAATACAGAGTGACCACGCAGTCAGTGACGAAATACAGAGTGACCACGCAGTCAGTGACGAAATACAGAGTGACCACGCAGTCAGTGACAAAATACAGAGTGACCACGCAGTCAGTGACGAAATACAGACACTGGTCACACAGTCAGTGACTAAACGCAGACACTGGTCACACAGTCAGTGATTAAACGCAGACACTGGTCACACAGTCAGTGATTAAACACAGACACTGGTCACGCAGTCAGTGATTAAACACAGACACTGGTCACGCAGTCAGTGATTAAACACAGACACTGGTCACGCAGTCAGTGATTAAACACAGACACTGGTCACGCAGTCAGTGATTAAACACAGACACTGGTCACGCAGTCAGTGATTAAATACAGACACTGGTCACACAGTCAGTGATTAAATACAGACACTGGTCACACAGTCAGTGATTAAATACAGACAGTGATCACGCAGTGATTAAATACAGAGTGATCACAGTCAGTAATTAAATACAGAATGATAACGCAGCCAGTGATTAAATCCAAGTGATCGCACAGTCTGTGATTAAATACGGAGAGTGATGACACAGTCAGTGATTAAATACAGACACTGGTCACGCAGTCAGTGATTAAATACAGACACTAGTCACGCAGTCAGTGATTAAATACAGACACTGGTCACACAGTCAGTGATTAAATACAGACACTGGTCACACAGTCAGTGATTAAATGCAGACAGTGATCACGCAGTCAGTGATTAAATACAGACACTGGTCACACAGTCAGTGATTAAATACAGACAGTGATCACGCAGTGATTAAATACAGAGTGATCACAGTCAGTAATTAAATACCGAGTGATAACGCAGCCAGTGATTAAATCCAAGTGATCGCGCAGTCAGTGATTAAATACAGTGATCGCACAGTCTGTGATTAAATACGGAGAGTGATGACACAGTCAGTGATTAAATACAGACACTGGTCACACAGTCAGTGATTAAATACAGACACTGGTCACACAGTCAGTGATTAAATACAGACACTGGTGACACAGACAGTGATTAAATACAGACACTGGTCACGCAGTCAGTGATTAAATACAAACACTGGTCACACAGTCAGTGATTAAATAGAGACACTGGTCACGCAGTCAGTGATTAAATACAGACACTAGTCACGCAGTCAGTGATTAAATACAGACACTGGTCACACAGTCAGTGATTTAATACAGACACTGGTCACACAGTCAGTGATTAAATACAGACAGTGATCACGCAGTCAGTGATTAAATACAGACACTGGTCACGCAGTCAGTGATTAAATACAGTATAATGACAGTCAGTGATTAAATACAGAGTGATCACAGTCAGTAATTAAATACAGAGTGATCACGCAGCCAGTGATTAAATCCAGAGTGATCGCGCAGTCAGTAATTAAATACAGAGTGATCGCATAGTCTGTGATTAAATACAGTGATCGCACAGTCTGTGATTAAATACGGAGAGTGATGACACAGTCAGTGATTAAATACAGACACTGGTCACACAGTCAGTGATTAAATACAGACACTGGTCACACAGTCAGTGATTAAATACAGACACTGGTGACACAGACAGTGATTAAATACAGACACTGGTCACGCAGTCAGTGATTAAATACAAACACTGGTCACACAGTCAGTGATTAAATAGAGACACTGGTCACGCAGTCAGTGATTAAATACAGACACTAGTCACGCAGTCAGTGATTAAATACAGACACTGGTCACACAGTCAGTGATTTAATACAGACACTGGTCACACAGTCAGTGATTAAATACAGACAGTGATCACGCAGTCAGTGATTAAATACAGACACTGGTCACGCAGTCAGTGATTAAATACAGTATAATGACAGTCAGTGATTAAATACAGAGTGATCACAGTCAGTAATTAAATACAGAGTGATCACGCAGCCAGTGATTAAATCCAGAGTGATCGCGCAGTCAGTAATTAAATACAGAGTGATCGCATAGTCTGTGATTAAATACAGTGATCGCACAGTCTGTGATTAAATACGGAGAGTGATCACACAGTCAGTGATTAAATTCAGAGTGATGACACAGTCGGTGATTAAATACAGACAATAACTAAATACAGAGTGATCACACAGTCAGTGATTTAATACAGAGTGATCACCCAGTCAGTGATTAAATACAGAGTGATCACATAGCCTGTGATTAAATACGGAGTGATCACACAATCAGTGATTAAATACAGCTTGATCACTCAGCCGGTGATTAAATACAGCGTGATCAGACAGCCGGTAATTAAATACAGACAGTGATTACGCAGCCAGTGATTAAATACAGTAAGTGATGACTCAGTCAGTGTTTAAATACAGCGTGATCACTCAGCCAGTGAATAAGTGCAGACAGTGATCACGAAGCCAGTGATTAAATACAGTCAGTGATGACACAGTCAGTGTTAAAATACAGAGTGATCTCACAGTCAGTGATTAAATTCAGCGTGATCACACAGTCAGTGATTAAATACTGAGTGATCACACACTCACTGATTAAATACTGAAAGTGCATAAATAGAGAGTGAACACAGTCTGATTAAAAACAGGCAGTGATTAAATACAGAAAGATCACAGTCAGTGATTAAATACAGTCAGTGATTAAATACAGAGAGATCACAGTCAGTGATTAAATACAGTTAGTGATTAAATACAGAGAGATCACAGTCAGCGATTAAATACTATCAGTGGTCGTACAGTCAGTGTTTAAATGCAGGGTGATCACACAGCCAGTGATTAACGACAGACAGTGATCACACAGCCAGTGATTTCAATACAGAGTGATCACATAGCCAGTGATTAAATACAGACAGTGATCACAGAGTCAGTGATTAAATACAGAGTGATCACACAGTCAGTGATTAAATACAGAGTGATCACACAGTCAGCGATCAAATACAGCGTGATCACACAGCCAGTGATTAAATACAGTCAGTGATGACTCAGTCAGTGTTTAAATACAGACAGTGATTAAATACGAATACGGAGTGATCATAGAGTCAATGAGTAAATACAGTGTGATCACAGACCCAGTGATTAACTACAGTCATTGATCACCATAGCCAGTGATTAAATACAGTCAGTGATCACATAGCCAGTGATTAAATACAGACAGTGATTAAATACCAATTGATCACACAGTCAGTGATGCTGGTTTAGCACACTGGGCTAAATTGCTGACTTTTAAAGCAGACCAAGGCAGGCCAGCAGCAGGGTTCAATTCCCATACCAGCCTCCCCGAACAGGCGCCAGAATGTGGCGACAAAGGGCTTTTCACAGATACTTAATTGAAGCCTACTTGTGATAATCGATTTTCATTTTTCATTTTCATTTCATGAGATACAAATAGTGAGCACACAGTCAGTGATTAAGTATGGATAGTGATTACAGAGACAGTGATTGAATACAGAGTGATCACACAGTCAGTGATCAAATACAGAGTGATCACAGCCGGTAATTAAATACAGAGTGATCACACAGTCAGTCATTAAATAGAGTGATCACAGTCACTGTTTAAATACAGATTGATCACGGAGACAGTGATTAAATACTGAGTGATGACGCAGTGATCAGGAGTGATTAAATACTGCCAGTGATTAAATATAAGCGGTGATTAAATACAGAAAGATCACAGTCAGTGATTCAATGCAGTCAGTGATTAAATACAGAGTGATCACACAGCCAGTGATTAAATACAGTGTGATCACAGCGTCAGTGATTAAACACAGTGAGTGATTCAATACAGACAGTGGTTAACTACAATGACCACACAGTCAGTGATTTAATACTGAGTGACCACACTGTCAGTGATTATATACAGTGATCCCACAGCCAGTGTTTAATTATAGATAGTAATCACGCATTCCGTGATTAACTGCAAAGTGATCACGTCAGTGATTAAATACAGAGCGATCACAGACAGTCATTAAAATACAGTCAGTGATCGTACAGTCAGTGATTCAATGCAGTGATCACACAGTCAGTGATTAAATACAGACACTGATTAAATACAGAGTGACCACACAGTCAGTGATTAAATACAGAGTGACCACACAGTCAGTGATTAAATACAGAGTGAACACACAGTCAGTGATTAAATACAGACAGTGATCACACAGCCAGTGATTAAATACAGACTGATCACACAGGAAGTGATTAAATACAGTGTGATCACACAGTCACTGATTAAATACAGTGTGATCACACAGTCAGTGATTAAATACAGTGTGATCACACAGCCAGTGATTAAATACTGAGTGATCACACAGCCAGTGATTAAATACAGAGTGATCACACAGCCAGTGATTGAATACAGAGTGATCACACAGCCAGTGATTAAATACAGAGTCATCACACAGCCAGTGATTAAATACAGAGTGATCACACAGTCACCGATTAAGTACTAACAGTGAATAAATACGGAGTGAACATAATTCAGTGAAAAATGCAGTCAGTGATTACATACAGCGTGGTCATACTGTCAGTGATTCAATACAGACAGGTATTAAATACAAAGTGACCACACTGTCAGTGATTATATAGCAACTGTTCACTGTCGTTGATTCAACACAGTCAGTGAGTAAATATAGAGTGATCACACAGTCAGTGATTTAATACAGAGTGTTCACCCAGTCAGTGATTCAATGCAGTCAGTGATTAAATACAGAGTGATCACACAGCCAGTGATTAAATTCAGTGTGATCACACAGTCAGTGGTTGAATACCCAGTGATCACACAGCCGGTGATTAAATACAGACCGTGACCACGCAGCCAGTGATTAATAATAGAATGATCACACAGCAAGTGATTAAATACCGACAGTGATCACACAGTCAGTGATTAAATACAGACAGTGATCACACCGTCAGTGATGAGATACAGACAGTGATCACACATTGAATGATTAAATATAGTGATCACAGTCACTGATTAAAAACAGACAGTGATCACACAGCAAGTGATTAAATACAGAGTGATCACACTGTCAGTGATTAAAAACAGACTGATCACACTGTCAGTGATTAAATAGAGACAGTGATCACAGACAGTGATTAAATACAGACACTGGTCACACAGTGATTAAATACAATATAATGACAGTCACTGATTAAATACAGACAGTGATCACACAGTCAGTGATTAAATACAGAGTGATCACGCAGTCAGTGATTAAATACAGAGTGATCACGCAGTCAGTGATTAAATACAGAGTGATCACGCAGTCATTGATTAAATACAGAGTGATCACGCAGTCAGTGATTAAATATAGAGAGTGATCACACAGTCAATAATTAAATACAGAGTGATCACACAGTCAGTGATTAATACAGCGTGATCACACAGTCAGTGATTAAATACAGACAGTGATTAAATACAGTGTGACCACACAGCCAGTGATTAAATACAGAGAGATCATAGTCAGTGATTAAACATCGAGTGATCACACATATAGTGATTGGATGCAGACAGTGATTAAATATACAGTGACCACACAGTCAGTGATGAAAAACAGAGTGATCACACAGTCAGTGATTAAATACAGAGTGATCACGCAGTCATTGATTAAATACAGAGTGATCACGCAGTCAGTGATTAAATACAGAGAGTGATCACACAGTCAATAATTAAATACAGAGTGATCACACAGTCAGTGATTAATACGGCGTGATCACACAGTCGGTGATTAAATACAGACAGTGATTAAATACAGTGTGACCACACAGCCAGTGATTAAATACAGAGAGATCATAGTCAGTGATTAAACATCGAGTGATCACACATATAGTCATTGGATGCAGACAGTGATTAAATATACAGTGACCACACAGTCAGTGATGAAAAACAGAGTGATCACACAGTCAGTGATTAAATACAGACAGTGATCACACAGTCAGTGATGAAATACAGAGTGATCACACAGTCAGTGATTAAATACAGCGTGATCACACAGCCAGTGATTAAATACAGAGTGATCACACAGTCAGTGATTAAATACAGACAGTGATCACACAGTCAGTGATTAAATACAGACAATGATCACACAGTCAGTGATTAAATACAGACAGTGATCACACAGTCAGTGATTAAATACAGAGTGATCACACAGTCAGTGATTAAATACAGAGTGATCACAAAGTCAGTGATTAAATACAGCGTGATCACACAGTCAGTGATTAAATACAGCGTCATCACACAGCCAGTGATTAAATACAGACAGTGATCACACAGTCAGTGATTAAATACAGACAGTGATCACACAGTCAGTGATTAAATACAGACAGTGATCACACATCAGTGATTAAATACAGCGTGATCACACAGCCAGTGATTAAATACAGTCAGTGATGACTCAGTCAGTGTTTAAATACAGACAGTAATCATGCAGACAGTGATTAAATACAGACAGTGATCACACAGTCAGTGATTAAATACAGACAGTGATCACGCAGCCAGTGATTAAGTACAGCATGATCTCACAGCCGGTGATTAAATACAGACAGTGATCAAGCAGTCAGTGATTAAATACAGAGTGTTCACACAGTCAGTGATTAAATACAGAGTGATCACACAGTCAGTGATTAAATACAGCGTGACCACACAGTCAGTGATTAAATACAGACAGTCATCACACAGTTAGTGATTAAATACAGAGTGATCACACAGTCAGTGATTAAATACGGACAGTGATCTAACAGCCGGTGATTAAATACAGACAGTGATCACACAGTCAGTGATTAAATACAGTCAGTGATGACGCAGTCTGTGTTTAAATACAGACAGTGATCATGCAGACATTGATTAAATACAGACAGTGATCACACAGTCAGTGATTAAATACAGATAGTGATTAAATACAGTCAGTGATCACACAGTCAGTGTTTAAATAGAGACAGACATCACACAGTCAGTGATTAAATACAGCGTGATCATACAGACGGTGATTAAATACAGTCAGTGATGACTCAGTCAGTGTTTAAATACAGACAGTGATCATGCAGACAGTGATTAAATACAGACAGTGATCACACAGTCAGTGATTAAATACAGATAGTGATTAAATACAGAGTGATCACACAGTCAGTGATTAAATACTGAGTGATCACACAGTCAGTGATTAAATACAGCGTGATCACACAGCCAGTGATTAAATACAGTCAGTGATGACTCAGTCAGTGTTTAAATACAGACAGTCATCATGCAGTCAGTGATTAAATACAGACAGTGATCACACAGTCAGTGATTAAATACACAGTGATCACTCAGCCGGTGATTAAATACAGACAGTGATCACGCAGCCAGTGATTAAGTACAGCGTGATCTCACAGCCGGTGATTAAATACAGACAGTGATCACGCAGTCAGTGATTAAATACAGAGTGATCACACAGTCAGTGATTAAATACAGAGTGATCACACAGTCAGTGATTAAATACAGATAGTGATCTCACAGCCGGTGATTAAATACAGACAGTGATCACGCAGTCAGTGATTAAATACAGCGTGACCACACAGTCAGTGATTAAATACAGACAGTGATCACACAGTTAGTGATTAAATACAGAGTGATCACACAGTCAGTGATTAAATACAGACAGTGATCACACAGTCAGTGATTAAATACAGACAGTGATCACACAGCCGGTGATTAAATACAGACTGATCACACAGGAAGTGATTAAATACAGTGTGATCACACAGTCAGTGATTAAATACAGTGTGATCACACAGCCAGTGATTAAATACTGAGTGATCACACAGCCAGTGATTAAATACAGAGTGATCACACAGCCAGTGATTAAATACAGAGTGATCACACAGTCAGTGATTGAATACAGAGTGATCACACAGCCAGTGATTAAATACAGAGTGATCACACAGTCACCGATTAAGTACTAACAGTGAATAAATACGGAGTGAACATAATTCAGTGAAAAATGCAGTCAGTGATTACATACAGCGTGGTCATACCGTTAGTGATTCAATACAGACAGGTATTAAATACAAAGTGACCACACTGTCAATGATTATATAGCAACTGTTCACTGTCGTTGATTCAACACAGTCAGTGAGTAAATATAGAGTGATCACACAGTCAGTGATTTAATACAGAGTGTTCACCCAGTCAGTGATTCAATGCAGTCAGTGATTAAATACAGAGTGATCACACAGCCAGTGATTAAATTCAGTGTGATCACACAGTCAGTGGTTGAATACCCAGTGATCACACAGCCGGTGATTAAATACAGACCGTGACCACGCAGCCAGTGATTAATAATAGAATGATCACACAGCAAGTGATTAAATACCGACAGTGATCACACAGTCAGTGATTAAATACAGACAGTGATCACACCGTCAGTGATTAAATACAGAGTGATCACACAGTCAGTGATTAAACACAGAGTGATCACACAGTCAGTGATTAAATACAGATAGTGATCTCACAGCCGGTGATTAAATACAGACCGTGACCACGCAGCCAGTGATTAATAATAGAATGATCACACAGTAAGTGATTAAATACCGACAGTGATCTCACAGCCGGTGATTAAATACAGACAGTGATCACGCAGTCAGTGATTAAATACAGAGTGATCACACAGTCAGTGATTAAATACAGAGTGATCACACAGTCAGTGATTAAATACAGATAGTGATCTCACAGCCGGTGATTAAATACAGACAGTGATCACGCAGTCAGTGATTAAATACAGCGTGACCACACAGTCAGTGATTAAATACAGACAGTGGTCACACAGTTAGTGATTAAATACAGAGTGATCACACAGTCAGTGATTAAATACAGACAGTGATCACACAGTCAGTGATTAAATACAGACAGTGATCACACAGCCGGTGATTAAATACAGACTGATCACACAGGAAGTGATTAAATACAGTGTGATCACACAGTCAGTGATTAAATACAGTGTGATCACACAGTCAGTGATTAAATACAGTGTGATCACACAGCCAGTGATTGAATACAGAGTGATCACACAGCCAGTGATTGAATACAGAGTGATCACACAGTCAGTGATTGAATACAGAGTGATCACACAGCCAGTGATTAAATACAGAGTGATCACACAGTCACCGATTAAGTACTAACAGTGAATAAATACGGAGTGAACATAATTCAGTGAAAAATGAGTCAGTGATTACATACAGCGTGGTCATACCGTCAGTGATTAAATACAGACAGGTATTAAATACAAAGTGACCACACTGTCAGTGATTATATAGCAACTGTTCACTGTCGTTGATTCAACACAGTCAGTGAGTAAATATAGAGTGATCACACAGTCAGTGATTTAATACAGAGTGTTCACCCAGTCAGTGATTCAATGCAGTCAGTGATTAAATACAGAGTGATCACACAGCCAGTGATTAAATTCAGTGTGATCACACAGTCAGTGGTTGAATACCCAGTGATCACACAGCCGGTGATTAAATACAGACCGTGACCACGCAGCCAGTGATTAATAATAGAATGATCACACAGCAAGTGATTAAATACCGACAGTGATCACACAGTCAGTGATTAAATACAGACAGTGATCACACCGTCAGTGATGAGATACAGACAGTGATCACACATTGAATGATTAAATATAGTGATCACAGTCACTGATTAAAAACAGACAGTGATCACACAGCAAGTGATTAAATACAGAGTGATCACACTGTCAGTGATTAAAAACAGACTGATCACACTGTCAGTGATTAAATAGAGACAGTGATCACAGACAGTGATTAAATACAGACACTGGTCACACAGTGATTAAATACAATATAATGACAGTCACTGATTAAATACAGACAGTGATCACACAGTCAGTGATTAAATACAGAGTGATCACGCAGTCAGTGATTAAATACAGAGTGATCACGCAGTCAGTGATTAAATACAGAGTGATCACGCAGTCATTGATTAAATACAGAGTGATCACGCAGTCAGTGATTAAATACAGAGAGTGATCACACAGTCAATAATTAAATACAGAGTGATCACACAGTCAGTGATTAATACAGCATGATCACACAGTCGGTGATTAAATACAGACAGTGATTAAATACAGAGTGATCACGCAGTCAGTGATTAAATACAGACAGTGATCACGCAGCCAATGATTAAATACAGTCAGTGATGACACAGTCAGTGTTTAAATAGAGACAGACATCACACAGTCAGTGATTAAATACAGCGTGATCACACAGCCGGTGATTAAATACAGTCAGTGATGACTCAGTCAGTGTTTAAATACAGACAGTGATCATGCAGACAGTGATTAAATACAGACAGTGATCACACAGTCAGTGATTAAATACAGATAGTGATTAAATACAGAGTGATCACACAGTCAGTGATTAAATACAGACAGTGATCACACAGTCAGTGATTAAATACAGACAGTGATCACACAGTCAGTGATTAAATACAGAGTGATCACACAGTCAGTGATTAAATACAGCGTGATCACACAGCCAGTGATTAAATACAGAGTGATCACACAGTCAGTGATTAAATACAGAGTGATCATACAGTCAGTGATTAAGTACAGTGTGATCACACAGCCAGTGATTAAATACAGACAGTGATGACTCAGTCAGTGTTTAAATACAGACAGTGATCACGCAGTCACTGATTAAATACAGTAAGAAGTCTTACAACACCAGGTTAAAGTCCAACAGGTTTGTTTCAAACACGAGCTTTCGGAGCACGGCTCCTTCTTCAGGTGAAGAAGGAGCCGTGCTCCGAAAGCTCGTGTTTGAAACAAACCTGTTGGACTTTAACCTGGTGTTGTAAGACTTCTTACTGTGCTCACCCCAGTCCAACGCCGGCATCTCCACATCATGATTAAATACAGACAGTGATCACACAGTCAGTGATTAAATACAGACAGTGATTAAATACAGAGTGATCACACAGTCAGTGATTAAATACAGACAGTGATCACACACAGTGATTAAATACAGACAGTGATCACACATCAGTGATTAAATACAGAGTGATCAAACAGTCAGTGATTAAATACTGAGTAATCACTCAGTCAGTGATTAAATACAGACAGTGATCACACAGTCAGTGATTAAATACAGACAGTGATCACACATCAGTGATTAAATACAGAGCGATCAAACAGTGATTAAATACTGAGTGATCACACAGTCAGTGATTAAATACAGCGTGATCACACAGCCAGTGATTAAATACAGTCAGTGATGACTTAGTCAGTGTTTAAATACAGACAGTGATCACGCAGTCAGTGATTAAATACACAGTGATCACACAGCCAGTGATTAAGTACAGCGCGATCTCACAGCCGGTGATTAAATACAGACAGTGATCACGCAGTCAGTGATTAAATACAGACAGTGATCACACAGTCAGTGATTAAATACAGAGTGATCACACAGTCAGTGATTAAATACACAGTGATCACACAGTCAGTGATTAAATACAGAGTGATCACACAGTCAGTGATTAAATACAGAGTGATCACACAGTCAGTGATTAAATACAGCTTGGCCACACACTCAGTGATTAAATACAGACAGTGATCTCACAGACGATGATTAAGTACAGACAGCGATTACACAGCCGGTGATTAAATACAGCGTGATCTCACAGCCGGTGATTAAATGCAGACAGTGATCACGCAGTCAATGATTAAATACAGACAGTGATCTCACAGCCGGTGATTAAATACAGACAGTGATCACGCAGCCAGTGATTAAATACAGTCAGTGATGACACAGTCAGTGTTTAAACAGAGACAGACATCACACAGTAAGTGATTAAATTCAGAGTGATCACACAGTCGCTGATTAAATACAGGCAGTGATTAAATATAGAAAGATTACAGTCAGTGATTAAATACAGACAGTGATCACACAGTCAGTGATCACACAGTCAGTGATTAAATACAGAGTGATCACACAGCCAGTGATTAAATACAGAGTGATCACACAGCCAGTGATTAAATACAGAGTGATCACACAGTCAGTGACTAAATACAGCATGATCACACAGCCAGTGATTAAATACAGAGTGATCATACAGTCATTGATTAAATACAGACAGTGATCACACAGTCAGTGATTAAATACAGACAGTGATCACACATCAGTGATTAAATACAGAGTGATCAAACAGTCAGTGATTAAATACTGAGTGATCACACAGTCAGTGATTAAATACAGCGTGATCACACAGCCAGTGATTAAATACAGTCAGTGATCACGCAGTCAGTGATTAAATACAGACAGTGATCACACAGTCAGTGATTAAATACACAGTGATCACACAGCCAGTGATTAAGTACAGCGTGATATCACAGACGGTGATTAAATACAGACAGTGATCACGCAGTCAGTGATTAAATACACAGTGATCACACAGTCAGTGATTAAATACAGAGTGATCACACAGTCAGTGATTAAATACAGAGTGATCACACAGTCAGTGATTAAATACAGCGTGGCCACACACTCAGTGATTAAATACAGACAGTGATCTCACAGACGGTGATTAAGTACAGACAGTGATTACACAGGCGGTGATTAAATACAGCGTGATCTCACAGCCGGTGATTAAATGCAGACAGTGATCACACAGTCAGTGATTAAATACAGACAGTGATCACACAATCAGTGATTAAATACAGACAGTGATCACACAGTCAGTGATTAAATACAGACAGTGATCTCACAGCCGGTGATTAAATACAGACAGTGATCACGCAGCCAGTGATTAAATACAGTCAGTGATGACACAGTCAGTGTTTAAATAGAGACAGACATCACACAGTAAGTGATTAAATTCAGAGTGATCACACAGCCTGTAAATACAGGCTGTGATTAAATATAGAAAGATTACAGTCAGTGTTTAAATACAGACAGTGATCACACAGTCAGTGATCACACAGTCAGTGATTAAATACGGAGTGATCACACAGCCAGTGATTAAATACAGAGTGATCACACAGCCAGTGATTAAATACAGAGTGATCACACAGCCAGTGATTAAATACAGAGTGATCACACAGCCAGTGATTAAATACAGAGTGATCACACAGCCAGTGATTAAATTCAGTGTGATCACACAGCCAGTGATTAAATACAGAGTGATCACACAGCCTGTGATTAAATACAGAGTGATCACACAGTCAGTGATTAAATACAGACAGTGATCACGCAGCCTGTGATTAAATACAGGCAGTGATTAAATACAGAAAGATCACTGTCAGTGATTAAATACAGGGAGATTAAATACAGAGATATCACAGTCAGTGATTCAATACAGTCAGTGATTAAATACAGACATGAGTAAATACAGAGTGATCACACAGTCAGTGATTAAATACAGCGTGATCACACAGCCAGTGATTAAATACAGAGTGATCACACAGTCAGTGATTAAATACAGACAGTGGTCACACTGTCAGTGATTAAATACAGAGTGATCACACAGTCAGTGATTAAATACAGAGTGATCACACAGTCAGTGATTAAATACAGCGTGATCACACAGTCAGTGATTAAATACAGTCAGTGATGACTCAGTCAGTGTTTAAATACAGACAGTGATCACGCAGTCAGTGATTAAATACAGACAGTGATCACACAGTCAGTGATTAAATACACAGTGATCACACAGCCGGTGAATAAATACAGACAGTGATCAAGCAGCCAGTGATTAAATACAGAGTGATCACACGTCAGTGATTAGATACAGTCAGTGATGACACGGTCAGTGATTAAATACAGTGTGATGACAGTGCCAGTGATTAAATACAGTGTACTCACAGTCGGTGACTAAATACAGACTGATCACACAGCCAGTGATTAAATGCAGCGTGATCACACAGTCAGTGATTAAATACAGAGTGATCACACAATCAGTGATTAAATACAGTGTAATCACAGTCGGTGATTAAATACAGAGTAATCACACAGTCAGTGATTAAATTCAGCGTGATTACACAGCCGGTGATTAAATACAGCGTGATCTCACAGCCGGTGATTAAATGCAGACAGTGATCACGCAGTCAATGATTAAATACAGACAGTGATCTCACAGCCGGTGATTAAATACAGACAGTGATCACGCAGCCAGTGATTAAATACAGTCAGTGATGACACAGTCAGTGTTTAAATAGAGACAGACATCACACAGTAAGTGATTAAATTCAGAGTGATCACACAGTCGCTGATTGAATACAGACTGTGATTAAATATAGAAAGATTACAGTCAGTGATTAAATACAGACAGTGATCACACAGTCAGTGATTAAATACTGAGTGATCACCCAGTCACTGATTAAATACTGGCAGTGAATAAATACAGAGAGACCACAGTCAGTGAATAAAGACTGAGTGATTGTACAGTCAGTGTTTAACTACAGGGTGATCACACAGCCACTGATTCACTACAAACAGTGATTACACAGTCCGTGATTAATTAACGACCACACTGAAGTATTGGCTAGTGTAGACTTGAGAGATGAACAGACACTTCCAACACTGATGAAGGTTCAACTCAATTTTATTAACTACTTCTAACTAACTAACACACGATGACTGTAGGTCTAAATGCTGCTAATCAGTGTGTGTGTCTGCACCATAATATACTGGTGTATATTATGACACACACAGTTGTAATTAAATACAGAGGGACACTTAGGTGATTAAACACAGTGAGTGATTAAATACAGACAGTGATTAAATGCAGAGTGATCACACAGCCATTGATTACAGACAGTGATCACACAGCCAGTGATTAAATACAGAGTGATCGCACAGTCTGATTAAATATGGAGAGTGATCACAGTGTCCGTGATTAAATACAGAGTGACCACACAGTCAGTGATTAATTAGCGACTGTTCACTGTCGTTGATTCAACACAGTCAGTGATTAAATACTGACAGTGATTAAATACAGAGTGACCACACATCCAGTGATTAAATACAGGCAGTGATTAAATACAGAGAGATCACAGTCAGTGATTAAATACCGAGTGATCAGAAATTCAGTGATTGGATGCAGACAGTGATTAAATACACAGTGACCAGAAAGTCAGTGATTAAATACCGAGTGATCATGCAGTCAGTGATTAAATAGGGTGATCACACAGTCACTGATTAAATACAGAGTGATCACACAGCCAGTGATTAAATACAGACAGTATTCACACAGCCAGTGATTAAATACACAGTAATTACGCATCCAGTGATGAAATACAGAGTGATCACAGAGTCGGTGATTAAATACAAAGTGATCATGCAGTCATTGATAAAATATAGGGTGATCAGAGACACTGATTAAATGCAGACAGTGATCACACAGCCAGTGATTAAATACACAGTGATCACGCAGTCAGTGATTAAATACGGAGAGTGATCACAGAGTCAGTGATTAAATACAGAGTGATTACACAGTCTGTGATTAAATACAGCATGAGCACTGTGCCAGTGATTAAATCCAGAGAGATCACACACTCAGTGATTAAATTCAGCGTGTCACACCGTCACTGATTAAATACTGACAGTGAATAAATACAGAGTGAACACAGTCAGTGGTTAAATACAGGCAGTGATTAAGTACAGAAAGATCACAGTCAGTGATAAATACAGTCAATGATTCAAATGGACAGTGATCACACAGTCAGTGATTAAATACAGAGAGATCACAGTCAGTGATTAAAAGCTGTCAGTGATTGTACTGTCAGTTTTTAAATACAGGGTGATCACATAACCAGTGATTAACTGCAGACAGTGATCACGCAGCCGGAGATTAAATACAGACAGTGATCACACAGCCAGTGATTAAATACCGAGTGATCACACAGCCAGTGATTAAATACAGACAGTGATCATACAGTCATTGATTAAATACCAATTGATCACACAGTCTGTGATGATCACACAGTGATCACACCGCCAGTGATTAGACACAGACAGTGATCACAGGGTCAATGATTAAATATTGTGTGATCACACAGTCAGTGATTAAATACAGAGTGATCACACAGCCAGTGATTAAATACAGAGTGGTCACACAGCAAGTGATAAAATACAGAGTGATCACACAGTCAGTGAGTAAATACAGAGTGATCACACAGCCAGTGATTATATACAGAGTGATCACACAGCCCGTGAGTAAATACAGAGTGATCACACAGTCATTGATTAAATACTGAGAGTGATCACACAGTCAGAGATTTAATACAGACAGTGATCATACAGTCAGAGATTTAATACAGACAGTGATCACACAGTCATTGATTAAATACAGGCAGTGATCACACAGCGAGTGATTAAATACAGAGAGATCACAGTCAGCGATAAAATACCGAGTGATCAAAAATTCAGTGATTGGATGCAGACAGTGAATAAATACACAGTGACCAGAAAGTCAGTGATTAAATACAGAGTGATCACACAGCCAGTGATTAAATACAGAGTGATCACACAGCCAGTGATTAAATACAGACAGTATTCACACAGCCAGTGATTAAATACACAGTAATTACGCATATCGTGATTCAATAGAGAGTGATCACATAGCCAGTGATTCAATAGAGAGTGATCACACAGCCAGTGATTAAATACAGGCAGTGATCACACAGCCAGTGATTAAATACAGAGTGATCAGGAACCAGTGATTCAATACAGAGTAATCACACAGCCAGTGATTAAATACACAGTAATTACGCATATAGTGATTCAATAGACAGTGATCACACAGCCAGTGATTCAATAGAGAGTGATCACACAGCCAGTGATTAAATACAGGCAGTGATCACACAGCCAGTGATTAAATACAGAGTGATCAGGAACCAGTGATTCAATACAGAGCAATCATGCAGCCAGTGATTAAATACAGTGATCACACAGTCAATGATTAAATACAGAATGATCATACAGTCAGTGATTAAATATAGCGTATTCACACAGTCAGTGATTAAATACTAAGAGTGATCACACAGCCAGTGATTAAATACAGAGTGATCAGGAACCAGTGATTCAATACAGAGCAATCATGCAGCCAGTGATTAAATACAGTGATCACACAGTCAATGATTAAATACAGAATGATCATACAGTCAGTGATTAAATATAGCGTATTCACACAGTCAGTGATTAAATACTAAGAGTGATCACACAGCCAGTGATTAACTACAGGCAATGATCACACAGCCTGTGATTAAATACAGAGTAATCACGCAGCCAGTGATTAAATACAGTGTGGCCACACAGCCAGTGATTAAATACGGAGAGATCATAGTCAGTGATTAAAGACCGAGTGATCACACAGTCAGTGATTGGATGCAGACAGTGATTCAATACACAGTGACCACACAGTCAGTGATGAAATGCAGAATGACCATACAGTCAGTGATGAAATGCAGAGTGACCACAGTCAGTGATAAAATGCAGAGTGATAACACAGTCAGTGATGAAATGCAGAGTGACCACACAGTCAGTGATTAAATACAGAGTGATCACAGTCAGTGATGAAATGCAGAGTGACCACACAGTCAGTGATGAAATGCAGAGTGACCACACAGTCAGTGATGAAATGCAGAGTGACCACACAGTCAGTGATGAAATGCAGAGTGACCACACAGTCAGTGATGAAATGCAGAGTGACCACACAGTCAGTGATGAAATGCAGTGATCACACAGTCAGTGATGAAATGCAGAGTGACCACACAGTCAGTGATTAAATACAGAGTGATCACACAGACAGTAAGTAAATACAGAGTGATTACACAGTCAGTCATTAAATATATACAGTGATCACACAGTCAGTGATTTAATACAGACAATGATCACACAGCCAGTGATTAAAGACAGTGTGATCACACAGGTAGTGATTAAATACAGTCAGTGATGACAGTCAGTGATTAAATACAGCGTGATCACAGTGCTAGTGATTAAATATAGAGTGATCACACAGCCAGTGATTCAATACAGAGTGATCACATAGTCAGTGATTAAATACAGAGCGATCACACTGTCAGTGATTAAATACAGGCAGTGATCACACAGCCAGTGATTAAATACTGAGTGATCACGAAGCCAGTGATTAAATACAGAGTAATCATGCAGCCAGTGATTAAATACAGTCATCACACAGTCAGTGATTAAATATAGCGTGATCACACAGTCAGTGATTGAATACAGAGTGATCACAGTCAATGATTAAATACTGAGAATGATCACAGAGGCAGTGATTGAATACAGAGTGATCACATAGTCAGTGATTAACTACAGGCAATGATCACACAGCCTATGATTAAATACAGAGTGATCACACAGTCACTGATTAAATACAGAGTGATCACAGTCAGTGATTAAATACAGAGTGATCACACTGTCAGTGATTAAATACGGAGAGTGATCACAGAGTCAGTGATTAAATACAGAGTGATCACAGAGTCAGTGATTAAATACAGTGTGACCACAGAGTCAGTGATTAAATAGCAACTGTTCACTGTCGTTGATTCAAAACTGTCAGTGAGTAAATACAGCCAGCAACTAAACACAGAGTGATCACACAGTCATTGATTAAATACTGCCAGTGATTAAATACAGTGTGACCACACAGCCAGTGATTAAATACGGAGAGATCATAGTTAGTGATTAAAGACCGAGTGATCACACAGTCAGTGATTGGATGCAGACAGTGATTAAATACACAGTGACTACACAGTCAGTGATGAAATACAGAGTGACCACACAGTCAGTGATGAAATGCAGAGTGATCACACAGTCAGTGATGAAATGCAGAGTGACCACACAGTCAGTGATTAAATACAGAGTGATCACAGTCAGTGATGAAATGCAGAGTGACCACACAGTCAGTGATGAAATGCAGAGTGACCACACAGTCAGTGATTAAATACAGAGTGATCACACAGACAGTAAGTAAATACAGAGTGATTGCACAGTCAGTCATTAAATACATACAGTGATCACACAGTCAGTGATTTAATACAGACAATGATCACACAGCCAGTGATTAAATACAGTGTGATCACACAGGTAGTGATTAAATACAGTCAGTGATGACAGTCAGTGATTAAATACAGCGTGATCACAGTGCTAGTGATTAAATACAAAGCGACCACACAGTCAGTGATTAAATGGAGAGTGATCACACAGTCAGTGATTAAATAGCGATTGTTTACTGTCGTTGATTCAACACATACAGACAGTAACTAAATACAGAGTGATCACACAGTCAGTGATTAAATACTGACAGTGATTAAATACAAAGTGATCACACAGTCAGTGATTATATACAGACAGTGATCACACCGCCAGTGACTAAATACAGACAGTGATCACACAGTCAGTGATTAAATACAGACAGACATCACACAGACAGGGTTTAAAAAAAGACAGTGATCACACAGTCACTGATTAAATACAGTGATCACACAGTCACTGATTAAATACAGAGTGATCACAGTCAGTGACTAAATACAGACAGTGATCACACAGTCACTGATTAAATACAGACAGTGATCACACAGTCACTGATTAAATACAGAGTGATCACAGTCAGTGACTAAATACAGACAGTGATCACACAGTCAGTGATTAAATACAGACAGTAATCTCACAGTCAGTCATTAAATGCAGAGTGATTACACAGTCAGTCATTAAATACAGACAGTGATCACACAGTCAGTCATTAAATACAGAGTGACCACACAGTCAGTGATTAAATAGCGACTGTTCACTGTCATTGATTCAAAACAGTCAGTGAGTAAATACAGCCAGCAACTAAACACAGAGTGATCACACAGTAATTGATTAAATACTGACAATGATTAAATACAGTGTGACCACACAGCCAGTGATTAAATACAGAGAGATCATAGTCAGTGATTAAACATCGAGTGATCACACATATAGTGATTGGATGCAGACAGTGATTAAATATACAGTGACCACACAGTCAGTGATGAAAAACAGAGTGACCACACAGTCAGTGATTAAATATAGAGTGACCACACAGTCAGTGATTAAATACAGAGTAATCACACAGTCACTGATTAAATACAGTGTGATCACACAGTCAGTGATTAAATACAGAGTGATCACAGTCAGTGATTAAATACAGACAGTGATCACACAGTCAGTGATTAAATACAGAGTGATCACACAGTCAGTGACTAAATACAGACAGTGATCACACAGTCAGTGATTAAATACAGACAGTGATCACCCAGCCAGTGATTCACTACAGGCAATGATCACACAGCCTGTGATTAAATACAGAGTGATCACACAGTCACTGATTAACTACAGGCAATGATCACACAGCCTGTGATTAAATACAGAGTGATCACACAGTCACTGATTAAATACAGGCACTGATCACACAGCCAATGATTAAATACAGAGTGATCACACAGTCAATGATTAAATACTGAGAATGATCACAGAGGCAGTGATTGAATACCGAGTGATCACATAGTCAGTAATTGAATACAGAGTGATCACATAGTCAGTGATTAAATACAGACAGTGATCACACAGTCAGTGATTAAATACAGACAGTGATCACACAGTCAGTGATTAAATACAGACAGTGATCACACTCAGTGATTAAATACAGACAGTGATCACACAGCCAGTGATTAAATACAGGCAGTGATCACACAGTCAGTGATTAAATACAGACAGTGATCACATAGCCAGTGATTAAATACAGACAGTGTTCACACAGTCAGTGATTAAATGCAGACAGTGGTCATACAGTCAGTGATTATACAGTCAGTGATTAAATACAGACAGTGATCACACAGCCAGTGATTAATACAGACAATGATCACAGCCAGTGATTAATACAGACAATGATCATACAGCCAGTGATTAATACAGAGAATGATCAGTCTGTTAAAAGAACTAGGACATTGGATTAGGAGAAGAATATTCAGCTCTTCCATCTTACTCTGCTACGCAATAAGGTCATGGCTGTCTGTCGATGCTCTCCATTTTATTTAAATTGGGGGAATGTCAGTGCCAGATTGACACTGCCAGTTTGGCACAGCCATGAGAGCTGGGCCTGAAGGGGTGAAGCATTCAGGGGGTGCGACATCTGGTGACCCCATAGCAAAGTGTCGCTCATCTGTGGTGGGTTCCATTGGTTCTGGGATTGTGGGTAGCGTGGGGGTCTTATGTTGAAAAGAGTGGGGGGGGGGGGGGTAGACTGAAGGGAGACTCAATGTGGGGTCCCAATTACAGCAATCGTTGGAGGTGGGGTGAGTATAGTTGGTTGATGTTGGTAATGTTGCTGGGTGGTTGGGGCACTGAAACCCTCACACAGGCGACATTGAGGTGCGGTGGGGTGGCGGGGGCTTTACTGTCACTTTGAAATCGGTGTACCCATTAAAAGCAGTGCCTCAATTTCTGCGTAGCCAGGCTTGCCGGCGTGTTTATCCCCCACTACTCTCGGTTCCGGTGCAATAATCACCCCCCTTCCAAAATAAATTTGTAGGTCGCGATTCTCCAGAAAGATTTCTGAGTGTGGTAAGTGAGCGGGAACTGCTGCGAGCTTCCCGGCGCTCAGCACAGCAAGACTGGCAACGCTATTCAGCGTTAATTGGTCCACTTAGCGAGGCTCCACGGGCTTCTTGCCGATTCTCCAGAGGCACGCTTGCCAACTCCCTACTAACAAGGTCGAGCAGCACGTGCTCAGCCAACCCCAATCAGCTCACAATAATGGCGGCCAGAAAACCGGCCCCAAGAATTGGGGATGCAGATCTGCGGAGGCTCCTAGACACAGTGGAGGTCAGGAGAGATGTGCTCTTCCTCCGAGGGTCCTGGAGGGCCAGCCACAGGGCAGCCAGTGCTGCCTGGGATGAGGTGGTGGCAGCTATAAGCTTCGTGAGTGTGACCAGGAGAGCTGGCCTCCAGTGCCATTGAAAGGTCAACGACCAACACCGGGCAGCTCGAGTGAGTAGACAGCAGCGCCACCCCCCCCCCCCCCCCCCCCCTCCACCTAAGACCTTTCCACTCCACGCGAGCATCCAACTCCCAACTTTCCACGTGACCCCCAACCTTCCCTTCACCCCCCCCACTCCAACCTTTCCTTCACACACACCATTCTCTCATCACTGTGAACCACGCATGTGGCTAACGATGCCCCCTCTGTGTCTCTGCAGGAAAAGCCCTCCGACAATGATCGGGAGAGGCCCAGACTGGTGGAGCAGTGCTGGATTTAAGAATCCTCACCTCCTTCAAGGAGCGGGCCCTGGAGGTGATTGGGGTGGTCGAGGCAGAGGCTGGTGGACACCACAGAGGTGAAGAACCACCGGGCTCCACCCAGAGGACCTGTCAAACGTAAGTTGTTATTGCCTTACTGACTGACCCATCTCTCCCACTGACCACATATCATTCACCTGCAGGTCCTCCAGCCAACGGCACCGGCCGATTCTGGGTGGCCCCCTCTCCAGTCTCAGGAGACCACCCTGGAGGCGAGCTCCGAAGACAATCCAGGAGTCACAGCCATCATCTCCACACCCCACCAGCACAGATACACACACCTTGGTAGGAAATGTTAGTGGTCAGGCTTCTGGGGCACAATCTGGTGAGCACCACACTGCTGCTGATGTACATCACGTGGAGGCAGGAACCCCCCAGGCAGGACAGCAGTCAGAGATCTGCTGGATCCAAGGTGGGTGCCTGCCTGATGCCTATGGAAAAGATATTCCCCGAGCTGATGGAGATGATAGGGAGCGGTCAGATCATTCAGAGGGAGATGTCAGTGACACTCCTGCAGATCCATAGTCGATTGGAGGAGTCCCAGAGGCTACGGGCGCAGAAGAAGTCACCGACAATGCATGACACTGAGACCAACACTGCTCGGGTGGTGACCACAGTGGAGAGCCTGGTGCATGGCGTCAGCAGCAATAGTGATGGTGTCCAAGGTGTCGAGACGTTGGTGACGGCCATGATTAAGGGTCTCGGCCAAATATCCAACTCACTGGGGGATGTTACCCAGTACCAGGCTGACCTTGATGAGGTGCTGCAGGACACGTCCTGCTCTCAGATGTGAATGTCCGAGGCACCGTAGAGCTTGTGCCAGTCGCAGGTGGAGATTGCCGAAACGCTGCAAAGCATGGCCCACTCACTGAGGAGCATCAGCAAGGCATCGACACAATGGTGTATGCATCCAGGGGCCGTCAGGGCTAGCCAAGTCAGATAATGCTGGTGCAGCTGGGGCTCGAACCACCCCTCTAATGAGGCCGTGTCTCTCAGTCAGCACTCAGAACAGGGCTGCATGGCTGTGCATGTGCTGCCAAGGGCACTGGAACCCTCCGCCCAAGAGCCCCCAGATGAAGCCCACCAGGGGCACAGAAGGCCATGGGACCAGGTAAGCAACTGGCTGCCTCCACCTCTGATGTGCATCCTGGGGACACACCTAGACGTAACGGTAGAGCTAGGAAGGCAAAGCATATTGAGGATCACTGAGGGCACTGAGGGAGGGGGGTAGTTAGGGAGTGAGGAGGGTGGAGGAGGGATGGCACCAATTGGAGAATGGGAAATTATAAAACACAATGAGTATGATGCCTTTGTCACTTTCTTCCGCAATGCGGCCCGACCTCTGAAGTCTTGTCTCTCCCTCCCCGCAGAACTCGCCCACCCCCAGGCTGTGGACATGTCCCTGGAGCTGTGTCCCATCTCCTGTGTGTTCAGATGTTGGTTGCTGCATATGTGGTGTTGCCTCCCGCAGTGTTCAAGAACAGTGGAACTCGCTGTCGGAGGAGGTGGTGGAAGCAGGGACGATAGTGACGTTTAAGGGGCATCTTGACAAATACATGAATAGGATTGGAATAGGGGTATACGGACTCCGGAAGTGTAGAAGATTTTAGTTTAGACGGGCAGCATGGTCGGCGCAGGCTTGGAGGGCCGAAGGACCTGTTCCTGTGCTGTACTTTGTTATTTGGTAGTGTCCATGCAATCAAGGTGTGAGTGGGATGCTGGGCAATGATTCTCACATCCTACACGGCCCGATCACACGGGAATCCACTTGGGTTGTGTGAAGTGCTCACTTTACCACGATTGCGAATTTCCTATTTGAAATTGCCTTCAACCACATGGCCAGAGGTCTCAGCAGTCAGTGGGGTTATGGGTTGTTGCTGGAGCAAACAGAATGGGTGCATACGATCCAGTGCCCTGGTCTCTTTGCCTGAAAGCAAAGATGGCTACTCACCTCCCTGGCTCCCTGCAGAAGCCCTTCGGCCAGGTTCATATCTTTCAAAAGGAGTACTAATCGGCGCCAGTGTAACCAGTTGCTGGGGAGCCAATGAATGATGGGAAGCTGTTGGATATGCGATCGCTCCCGTTAATTATATGGAATTAGGGCTTAAGTGGTGATAATTGCCTTCTCGACACGCTACGGCGAGATCCTGATTTCGCCTATGGGAGCGGGCCGGTTGTATTGCAAACTGTTTGGCACCTGGTGCGGTTCACTATTCACTGGCCTCGTTTCGCTCGAGCGAGAGTGCAACGAGGCCAGAAGATCACGCCCTAAGTGTGGGTCACCGACTCACGCTCATCCACCCGGCAGGAAACGCATCTCACTTAGAAAGAATTTTGGAGAATTCC